>NW_003852397.1:27731286-27739482 GCF_000181295.1 Otolemur garnettii
TAATATATTTATATAAATATGTATAAATATATATATATATTTTTTTTTTAGCTTCCCGTGTTCACCAACATTTGGTATTGTTGGGCTTTTAACATTAGCCATTCTAGTGGATTGTGAAATGGTATCTCATTGTAGTTTTAATCTAATAACTAATGACTTTGAGCACCTTCACTTAATTTTTATGGAGTGTGCCAGCAAAATCCTCACCATTGAGATCTTTTTTCTTAGGTCCTTGTAGGAGGCTCTGGTAAATTCACTCCTGTCAGGCCCTCAAACAATTTATGAGACATACTTAGACATTTATGTCCACCAGTGTGTGGCACTGCACCACTCAGGCTGACTTTATATTAGAATAGTAAATCATATGTATTGTATTTATTAAGCATCTGTAGTTGGCTCAGGGTCATTTTGATTAATAGTGAAAACCAGTGGCTTCTTATCTATGTAACTGTGTCGCCTGCTGCTATCAGGACAACCTGGGGTCCTTTTTCACAGTCAATGCCCAATGGCCAATGATGTCAGAGGACATCAACTTCTTTGGTATTCTTTCTAGATTGACTTTGGCAGACTTGTTTATATAATATATAAATAAATAAATAAAATGCTGCCTTGGAAAGCTGCATCTTAAGCCTATTCATTGATTTCTGCAGCTTTGCTTGAAATTGTTCAAAAAGTTTTTCAGGCTGGGAGCCCGTAGCACAGTGATTACTATGCCAACCACATACACCAAGGCTGGTGGGTTCTAATCCAGCCAAGGCCAGCTAAACAACAATGACAGCTGCAACAAAAAAATAGCTGGGCATTGTGGTAGGCGCCTGTAGTCCCAGCTACTTGGGTGGCTGAGGCAAGAGAATTACTTAAGCCCAAGAGTTTGAGGTTGCTGTAAGCTGTGATGCCATAGTACTCTACTGAGGGCAACATAGTGAGACTCTGTCTCGAAAGATAGAAAAATTTTTCAGAAATACATGACTGAGAAGGCGTTCCTGCATCCTCCATTTGTGGAGTTCACTTGTCTTCCTTACATATCATTGCTATCAAGCAATGTTGTGATTCATTGTGAATACAGCTCCAAAGAGCAAGTTCATTAGCATTCTTCTCTGTCTCCAGAACCAGATGATACAAATCAAAGGACTGAATGACAAAAGGAAAATTAAATTATGTAAATCATTCAGGTGTGAAAGGATGAAGGTCTTAATTGGACAATTCTGAGAAACATCACTTCTCAGAAATACCAAAAGAGTAGGGGAAGGAGAAAGAAAATCGCTACTGAAGTAAGTCAATTAAACTTCTCTGACCTCAGATTCTTCATATGAAAGAAAGAGTAGACAAGAGCTGTGTAAAGTACGTTTCAGTTTATAGGTGGATGATTCTAAATTATCCTCAATCTTTCCCCATGCCACTGACCACCCTTATTTCTCCCTGGGAGTATTTCAACAGCCTCCCAACTGGTCTATACTCTATAGCCAGAATGCTTTCTTTTCTTTTCTTTTTTTTTCTTTCTTTCTTTCTTTTCATTTTTTGAGACAGAGTCTCACTTTGTCACTGTCAGTAGAGTGCTATGGCATCATAGTTCATAGCAACCTCAGACTCTTGGGCTCAAGTGATCTTCTTGCCTCAGCCTCCCAAGTAGCTGGGACTACAGGCACTCGCCATATCACCTGGCTAATTTTAGAGACAGGGTCTCACTCTTGCTCAGGCTGGTCTTGAACTCATGAGATCAGAGGATCCACCAACCTCAGCCTCCCAGAGTGCTAGGATTACAGGCCTGAGCCACTGCACCCAGCCTCAGAATGATTTCTAAAATGTGAATCTGCTTAACTTGCTCTTATGCTTAAAAGAAAATAAGCACTCAATAGAGTGGAACTTCCTCAACTTGGTAAAGAATGTCTACCAAAAAACCCTACAGCTAATATCACACTTAACAGTGAAAAACTTGGAGCTTTCTCTCTGAAATCAGGGATGAGGCAAGAATGTCCCTTCTCACCACATCTTTTTGACATCGGACTGGAAGTCTGATCTAATCCTAGAATTTAGCCTTAGTTCAAGCTAAGATGACAAAAAAGAAAAAAGGAAATAAAAGGTATACAGCTTGGGAAGGAAGAAGTAAAACTTGTTCATGAATGACATGATCTTCTATGTAGAATATCTGAAAGAAAACAGCAACAACAAAAATCCCTGGAATTAAATGATTAGAGCAGCATTGTAGGATGTAAGGTGAAAGCACAGAAGTAAAAAAAATTAAAAAAGAGTTTTGTGCTCAGCTCCTGCAGCTCAGCATCTAGGGCATTGGCCATATACACCAGGGCTGGCAGGTTTGAGCCTGGCCTGGGCCTGCTAAACAACAATGACAACTACAACAATAAATAAATAAATAAATAGATAAACATTGGTTTCATATTAGTATTTAGTACATTCGAGTCTTAACTTTTCCATTCTTGTGATACTTTACTGAGAAGAATGTGTTTCACCGCCATCCAAGTAAACACAAAACATGTAAAGTCTCCATCTATTTATGGCTGAATAATATTCCATGGTATACATATACTACAGTTTGTTGATCCATTCATGGTTTCATGGGCACTTGGGTTGCTTCCATATCTTGGCAATTGTGAACTGAGTCGCAATAAACATTCTAGTGCAAATGTCCTTGTGATAAAATAATTTTTTTCTTCTGGGTAGGTACCTAGTTATGGGATTGTGGGATCAAATGGAAAGTCTACTTTTAGCTCTTTGAGGATTCTCCATATGTTTTTCCATAGAGGCTGTATTAGTTTGCAATCCCACCAGCAGTGTAAAAGTGTTTACCTCTGTTCACATCCATGCCAGTACTTGCAGCTTTGGGATTTTGTGATGTGGGCTATTCTCACTGGGGTTAGGAAAACAACTACACACCCACACAAGAGAAAAACATAGCTATATGCAAGTGAAAGTGAGGGAGAGGAGGGAGAAAAGGGTGGAGGAAAGAAGAGAAGGGAAGGGGAAAAGAAAACGAGGGGAATTGATGAGCTCTCAACTAAAGTGCACAATGTAAGGGTATGAAGCACACGCCCTTGATGAGGGGCTCAACTCCAACTTAAACTGTACCTTAGAAATGCAAACAAAGTCACCTAATCATTTGTATTCTCATATTAATCTGAAATTTAAGAAATCATAATCCTAAATGTGATACCATTAGAAGATGGGGTTTGGGGAAGGTAATTAAGTCATGAGAGCAGCATCCTTATGAATATGATTAGTGCCTTTAGAAAAAGAGACCAGAGAAGTTAGCTAGAACCCCTCTACCATGTAAGGATCCAGTGAGAAGGTACTGTTTATGAGAAACCAATTCTTACCAGATATTGAATTTGCTGGTTGTCTTGCTCTTGGACTTCCTAGCCTCCAAATTGTAAGAAATAAATGATTGCTGTTTATAAAAAAAATTAAATGCAACAACAAAGGCACAAGCTATGAAAGAAAGAATTGATAAGCTGGATTTTATTAAAAGTAATATGCCCTGTTCTGTGAAAGACACTAACAAGAGAATGAAGAGATAACCCACAGTCAAGTATTTGCCAAGTTATATTAGATAAAGGACTGTATCCAAAATATACAAAGAGATCTTAAAACTCAACAATAAGAACACAACCTAAACAAAAAATGGGCCAGGCTAGACATAGTGGCTTACTCTTTTACTGCTTACAATTTAGAAGGCCAAGGTGAGACCAGCCTGAGCAACATAGCAAAACCCCTTTCTACCAAAACAAAACAAAAAAACAATTAGCTGAATGTGGTGATGTGTGCCTGTAGTCCTAGCTCCTTGGGAGGCTGAGGCAGGAGGATTGCTCAAGCCCAGGAGTTTGAGGTTGCAGTGAGCTATGATAATACCACTGCACTCTAGCCTGGGTGGTAGAGTGAGACCCTGTCTCAAAAAACAAAACAAAACAAACAAAAAAATGGGCCCAAGACCTTAATAAACATGTCACCAAAGAAGATGTTGCTGAATGCAGTTAGCAAATATGCATATGCAAAGATGCCCTACATCATATGTCATTAAGGAAACACAAAACAGTGTTCTTAAGAGACAGGGTCTCGCCAGACATGGTGGCGCATGCCTGTAGTCCCAGCTACTCGGGAGGCTGAGACAAGAGGATTGCTTGAGTCCAGGAGTTCTGGGCTATAGTCCGCTATGAGAATGGGGTGTCCACACTAAGTTCGGCATCAATATGGTTACCTGCCAGAAGGGGGAGGCCACCAGAATAGCCCGTTAACTCACTACAACCTCTAACTTCTGGCTTAAGAAATCCTCTTGCCTCAGCCTGCAGGGTAGCTGGGCCTACAGGTATACCACCACCATGCCTGGCTAATTTTTACATTTTTTGTAGAAACAAGGGTCTGGCTATGTTGTCCAGCCTGGTCTTGAACTCCTGACCTCAGAGTGATCTTCCTACTTTGGCCTCCCAACGTGCTGGGATTACAGCCATAAGCCACAATGCCCAGCTGGAAATGCAAACTCAGACAACGATAAGATTAAGACAACACCTATTAGAATAGTGAAGATCCAGAACCCGGATAACACCAAATGCTGGTGAAGTAAAATCTCACTTATTCCAAAATGGTACAGCCACTTTGGAAACCTCTAGTTTGGAGGTTTCTTATGAAACTAGACATAACTCTTACCATATGACCCAGAAACTGCACTCCTTGGTATTTACCCAAACAAGTTGAAAACTTATATCCACAGGAGAACCTGCACATGAGCATTTGTAGTGGCTTTATTCATATTGTCAAAACTTGAAAACTACCAAGATGTCCCTCTGCAGGTGAATAGATAAACTGTGGCACATCCAGAGAATGAAATATTCAGTGCCAACAAGAAATGAGCTTCAAACCAGGTGCAGTGGTGTGTGTCTATAGAACCAGCTATTCAGAAGGATGAGGCAAGAGGATCATTTGAACCTAGGAGTTGGAGGCTGCAGTAAACTATGATTATGCCACTATACTCCAGCCTGGGTGGCAGAGAGAGATCTTGCTTTAATTAAAAAAAAAAAAAAGAGCAGTGAAAAGACATGGAGAAAATGTAAATGCAAATTACGAAGTGAAAGAAGCTAATCTGAAAAGTTTACATGCTGTATGATTCTTTTTTAAGAATTTAATTTAATTTATTTATTTATTTTTGAAACAGAGCCTCAAGCTGTCCCCCTGGGTAGTGTGCCGTGGCATCACAGCTCACAGCAACCTCCAACTCCTGGGCTCAAGCGAGTCTCCTGCCTCAGCCTCCCAACGCCCGGCTACTTTTTGTTTGCAGCCGTCATTGTTGTTTGGCAGGCCCAGGCTGGATTCGAACCTGCCACCTTAGGTGTATGTGGCTGATGCCTTAGCCACTTGAGCCACAGGCACTGCCTGTACGATTGTTAAGTACAGGACATTCTGGAAAAGGCAAAACTAAGGATACAGTAAAAAGATCTGTGATTTCCAGGGGTTAGAGGGGAAGGAGGAATGAATCAGAAGAGCACAGAGGATGTTTAGGCCAGGGAAACTACTCTGTATGATCCTATAACATCATTACACATTTGTACAAACCCTCAGAATGGACGATGCCACGAGTGAGCCTAATGTAAACTGTAGACTCTGGATGATAATGAGGTGTCATGTCATTGTAGGTTCATCAACTGTAAGAAATCTCCCACTCCACTGAGGGATGTTGATAACGGCAGGGGGCTGTGAGTGTGGAAGTTAGAGGTATATGGGAAATCTCTGTACCTACCTCTCAGTTTTGCTGGGAACTTAAAATTGCTTTAAAAAACAAAATCTATTAAAAAAAACAAACTTCTCAATAATTAAAACTCAGCTGAGCACTGTGGCTCATGCCTTTAATCCTTGCACTCTGGGAGGCCAAGATGAGAGAATTGTTTGAGCTCAGGAGTTCATGAGCAAGAGTGAGACCCCCATCTTTACTAAAAATCAAAAAATTAGCTGGGCATGTGATGGTCTCCTATAATCTCAGCTACTTGGGAGGCTGAGGCTGGAGGATGGCTTGAACCCAGGAGGTTGCTGTGAGCTGCTAGGTTGATACCATAGCACTGCAGCCTGAACTCTGTCTCCAAAAAAAAGACAGAGAGAGAAGAAAAAGAAGAAAAAAGAATTATTTTAGCACAAAGGATAAAGCAATAACCGAATATCCTTGTCTTCCTGGAGCTATTTCTGTTTGATGGAATGCTATTCCTCCCACGGGGCACCTCCACCTCAGTAACTTACACCAACGGTCCTCACTGAGATGTCACACCTTCTTAGAAGCCTCCTCTTACTGCCAATTCTCTGCCTCTCTGGTTAGATCTCCCTTCTGGGTGTACTTTTTACTTCCCTCCGCAGAGCCTTTGTTATCTAATGTGACTTTCTCTGAATCCCTACTAGATCATAATCTCTGCAAGAGCAGGGAGGGATGTGCTGCCGTTGTTCATCATTTTCTCCAAAAACCTAACACATGGGAAACTCGAGTCTAAATAAATACTTGTTGCAAAGAAGGTACATTAAAATTGCCACAAATCAATGATTGCCTGCTAGAAAAGGAATCATAAAATGGAAAAATGTTACTTTTGAACCTGTAATGGGTGAACAAAGGCTCATAATTTATATACAGTAGAACTTCCATAGTTAACCATGACCCTACACTGACCACCTCCTTAAATTGACCTAATTTTCTTTTTTTTTTTTTTTTGAGACAGAGCCTCAAGCTGTCCCCCTGGGTAGAGTGCTGTAGCATCACGGCTCACAGCAACCTCCAATTCCTGGGCTCAAGCGAGTCTCCTAACTCAGCCTCCCAAGTAGCTGGGACCACAGGTGCCCACCACAACACCCGGCCATTTTTTGGTTGCAGCCGTCATTCTTGTTTGGCGGGCCCGGGCTGGATTCAAACCCGCCACTTAGGTGTATGTGGCTGGCACCTTAGCCACCTGAGCCACAGATGCCGAGCCAAATTGACCTAATTTTCATAGACCAGACAGGCACCTTGTATCAGTACACAAGGTATAGTTCCTTATGTTGACCACCTCCATATGTTGACCAATCCCTTTGGTGGTCAATTTATAGAAGTTCTATTATATTATCTTAGACATACCAAAGCACACCATGATTGGTATCAAGACTCATCAGCAACCAAGGAGAGATTAGCTGGGCAGCTGACTCTTAAATTTGTGGAAATCCTTTTGGGAACAGAGGCATTAGAACAAGAGCTCTCTACACTAACTCCCCAGAAGAAATGTTACTGGTCAATCTTAATAAAACACACATAAGTAAAAAGGGAACACATTTCTCTATGTGGGAAATGAATTGTGCTGCCAATTAATTGTGTTTAATACAGGTCATATATATGAAAGCACATTGCAGTAGGCAAAATAATAGTGCCCCTAAAATGTCCACTTCCTAATCCCCAGAACCCAGAACATCTTAATCTCCAGAACATGTAACTTTATATGATAAAGAGGGATTAAGGTTGCAGATAGAATTAAGATCGCTAATCAGCTCACCTTAAAATAGGGAGATTACCATGGATAACCTGGGTGGGCCCGATGTAAGCATGAGGGTAGTTAAAAGTGAAAGAGGGAAGCAGAAGAAGGTCAGAGAAAGAGATGTGACCATGGAAAGTGCTCTGTTGGCCTTGAACATGGAGGAAGGTGGTCTCATGCTAAGGAATGCAGGGGCCTCTGGAAGGTTGAAAAAGACAGGAAGTAGATTTTCCCCTGGAGCCTCCAGAAGGAATGTAGCCTTGCCAACACCTTAATTTTAGCCCAGTGAGTCCCATGTCAGTCTTCTGACCTATTGAATTATAAGATGATAAATTTTGTGCCATTTTAAACCACTAAATTTGTAGTAATTTGCTAAAAGAAAAAGTAAAATGAATATATATGTATACACACACACACACACACAAGTGGTTGAGACAATATGCTATGTATATA
This sequence comes from Otolemur garnettii, assembly GCF_000181295.1. NCBI lineage: Eukaryota > Metazoa > Chordata > Mammalia > Primates > Galagidae > Otolemur > Otolemur garnettii. Next base: position 27,739,221 of record NW_003852397.1, read on the forward strand.
TCCTAGGTGTGTCGTAGACTACACCATCTACGTTATGTAAGTATGATACAATCCATGATGTTCACACAACAAAATCACCTAAGAAGCATTTCTCAGAATATATCCCTATCGCTAAGCACCCCTCTGTTCCACCATAGCATGCAACAAGAGTTGAGTCCCGGCTCGGCGCCTATAGCTCAACCTGCTAAGGCGCCAGCCACGTACACCTAAGGTGGCGGGTTCGAATCCCCAGCCCGGACCCGCCAAACAACAATGACGGCTG
>NW_003852397.1:27739978-27746095 GCF_000181295.1 Otolemur garnettii
AAAAAAAAAAAAAAAAACATCTGGAGTGGTGAACAAATTGTGGGATTTGCTTTCAAGCTTTGAGAGTTCCCTAGCTTGGACTTCCCCAGCTTGCCTTGTCTCTCATTTCTCCCAATCCACCAGCACCCCCACCCCCGCACTCACATATACCAGCACATGCTTGAAAACCTGACTCAGAAAGACGCGGCCTGCTACCACTATCCCTCTTTAGCAATACTATCTGGTGAGATGGTTTTCTCTGGGCTCCTTTCACCTGCACCCCAAAGGCTTCTCCAACTTCTGTTCTCTTTCTCGTCTGCCCGATATGCATTTAAACCATAGTAATGAAGTAGAGATGGGGGACAGGATTGCAAATGGTGTGATGTCTCTGGCTCAATCTCTTTCCTTCTGTGATTGTCTCTATTTGGTTTCATGTCTAGAAGGACATTTGAAAGAAAAAAAGAAAGGTTTCAGTTACAGTCGGCAAGGGTGGTCAAGTGCTGAGGGGGGATTGCATTAAGAGCATATTCATCACTTACAGAGGGGCGTACAGCAGCATCTCATTACCAACTCTCTCCAGTTTTGTTTTCTAGCACCCAGGGCCCCTGCTCTTCTTCTAGGATCTGCTTCTTACTGCTCAACCTCTCTCTTTCTAACTTGCTGATACAAGTTGAAATAAATAACTGCAAGCATGTATATGCCCTTGTACTCATTTTCCCAAAAGCAAAGTGACACAGGCTTTTTGTCTGTGTACTTGATATCCCTTAAACCCAGTTTACGCGAGTGATTTTAAACCTAATGTCTACTGCTGTTGACACAGCAGATGGCAGTGTAGGTCCAGCTTCACGTACAATAATGCCACCATAGGACTGTCCACTGATGAAATTTACATTAGCTGAATCATTGTGGTTTAAGTGGTTAACACAGAAAATATAAAATTATAGAAAACCATGACTCTCTTCCTGAAGATTTAGAGACATATTTTCTAATCATATTTAAATCACTTCCTTAATAAAGCAAAAGTTAATTCTTAAGCAGAAATTGGAATCACACCTCTAGAGAGATTCTCACCAGATTTCAGTGATTGTACAAACCAGTACTTGAAGCTTGACTTTTGCAAATTAACCCCCTTGTGTAAAATTACTTATGTGGCTTCATGTTTAGTTACTATGGTGGAAGGTCACATTTTTGATAAGACTTAAAAAAAATTAAAACAGCCTGACGTGGTGGCTCATGCCTGTAATCCCAGCACTTTGGGAGCTTAAGGGAGGGCTGTGTAAGGCCAGGAATTCGAGACCAGTCTGAGCAAAATAGTGAGACTCCTGTCTCTACAAAATAAAGTAAGATAAAATCATGTTCCTAGGTGGTTTACAAAATATTAAACACAAAGAAAGTTACATTTAGATTGGTTTTTACTTAAGTACTGCAGGTATGAGATTTTTCCAGTACATTTTCTTTGCATTTCCCCTGATTTCGTAAATTCCTTTGAATCTGTTGCTTTCTTTACATTACCAAGAGCTGGAGCAAAATGGAGAAGAGTACAGTCTCTGATGAAGCAGGCCCAGATTTGGCTCAGCGCCCATAGCACAGTGGTTACGGGGCCAGCCATATACACCTAGGCTGGCGGGTTCAAACCTGGTCTGGGACAGCTAAACAGCAATGACAACTGCAACAAAAAATAGCCAGGTGTTGTTGTGGGCACCTGTAGTCACAGCTACTGGGAGGCTGAGGCAAGGGAATTGCTTAAGCCTAGGAGCGTGAAGTTGCTGTGAGCTGTGATGTCACTGCACTCTATTGAGGGTGACATAGTGAGACTTTGTCTCGAACACAAAACAGACCCAGATTCACATTCCTGCTTTGTTGCTAACTCTGCTGTGTGACCTGGGAAAAGTTAATTGGCTTCTCTGAGTCTCTGTTTCTTTCCCCATTAAATGAGGGTGGGGATAATATTAGAACCTGTTATTTAGGGGTTTCGGAGGGCTAACTGTAAAAATGTGTTCACAGTATTACCACAAATGCTTGGTCTTAAGGTTTGCCGGGTTCCGATTTTACTGTTATCCTCTTATACAAGGATGTATTCTTTCTCTTTCTCTGCCCTTCTACAGAATATGTAAAAACATCTGTCCCTGGACACTTGCTTTTCCAGCCTTTGGAACCATGTATCTCCAATATGCTATCCCTCATTAGGCACGGGTTTTTTCTTTCCTTTTTCTCATTCCTCTTTCCCACTCTGAAACTCTACTTCTCTCTTTCTTTGCTTACCGGTATGCATCTTCATTGACTCCTAATTTCCAAAGAAATTAATAACAGATCTTGTTTACTCTTCCCCAGCCATCTTCTCTTCAGGCCCACCCACCTTTCTTAACATTCCTTGGGAAAGGTTCAAGGGAACTGAGAACTCCTTGCTTCAGCTAGAAAATTCACCAGATGGGCTTTTCTCCCAGTGTTAGAAATATTTGAAAATGGGCCACTTGAGAAAGATACTTGAAAGTATTAAATTGTAAAATTTTCGATCTGTTGAGGACCCTTTGGCCACAATTTACTTTTGTAGTTTTTGAAAGAAATGTACATATTTTGAAAGATTAATTTGCTTTTTTAGATCACAAAATATAACAAAAATTACCTAACTTAATTTAGGTAATTGTTTTTCTTTCTTTCTTTTTTTTTTTTTTGAGATAGAGATTCACTATGTCACTATGCCACAGCTCACTGCAACCCCAAACTCTGGGCTCAAGTGATTCTCTTGCCTCAGTCTCCCAAGTAGCTGGGACTACAGGAGCCTGCCACAATGCCTTGCTATTTTTTGTTGCAGTTGTCATTGTTTTAGATGGCCTAGGCTGAGTTGGAACCCATCACCCTCGGTGTATGTGGCTGGCACTGTAACCGCTGTGCTACAAGTGCTGAGCCACCTAACTTAATTTCTACATAGGATCACTGAATCTAAGCACAAAAATTAATCATTATATTCTTGAACATAGACAACAAAACAACCAATTCATTGATTGCTTCATTTGTAATATATTGAAATAAGCTCCCATTTATTGAGTATGTACTATGTGTTAGGTATAGTACTAAGTGTTTTAAGAGCATTGCCTCAATTTACTCCTAAACAAATACAAGGAAGCCCAACTATAGCTACTAGTATTTCCTCCGTAATCCAGATGACAAAACTGAGGCTTAGAGAGGCAAAAATAACTTCATTAAGGTCAGACAATGAGCAGAGAGAGATTAGCCTGCCTCTGAAGTCTAATCACAATATTAACCATTCTATGGTATCAAGTCAGTACAAGGCAAATATTCCTTGGCCAGTTAGATACTGAGTCAAACCCACAGGTTCATCTTTTTAAAATTAGTTTTCAGTTGCCAAAGAGTTTATTTATACAAGAATTTATTGGGTACCTATCATATGAAAATTATCCTTTTTTTTTTTTTTGAGACAAAGCCTCAAGCTGTCCCCCTGGGTACAGTGCCGTGGCATCACAGCTCACAGCAACCTCCAACTCCCTGGCTCACGCGAGTCTCCTGCCTCAGCCTCCCAAGTAGCTGGGACCACAGGTGCCCGCCACAATGCCCGGCTATTTTTGGGTTGCAGCCACCATTGTTGTTTGGCGGGCCCGGGCTGGATTCGAACCCGCCACCTTAGGTGTATGTGGCTGGTGCCTTAGCTGCTTGAGCCACAGGTGCCGAGCCAAAAATTATCCTTAATTTATCCTTTTCCCTTTCTATCTCCAAGAAATCCATCTACAAATCCTATTGCCTTTACCTCATATGTATGTTTCAAGTGGATTTAGTTCTCTCCATCCCCCAAATTCCAAGCTAATGTTATCTCTGTTGCCTGCATGACTGTGACAGCTTTCTAACTGGACTCTCTTCTTCTGTCCTGTAAATATGCTAGGATTCTTTCATATGGTTCTGTCTCATTCTCTTCCTTTAAAATTGATGATGGCTTTACTTTTTCAGTACTTGTATCCAGGACAGAGAACAATGCTAGGCACATGGTAAAGTGCTCAGTAAATATGTATTGGACAGATGAATTTAGCATTAGGTATATAAAGATGAAGAAAGTAAATCTGTACCCTTAAGAAATGTACTATTGGCTCGGCGCCTATAGCTCAACCGGCTAAGGCGCCAGCCACGTACACCTAAGGTGGCGGGTTCGAATCCCCAGCCCGGACCCGCCAAACAACAATGACGGCTGCAACCAAAAAATAGCTGGGCGTTGTGGCGGGCGCCTGTGGTCCCAGCTACTTGGGAGGCGGAGGCAGGAGACTCGCTTGAGCCCAGGAGTTGGAGGTTGCTGTGAGCTGTAATGCCATGGCACTCTACCCAGGGGGACAGCTTGAGGCTCTGTCTAAAAAAAAAAAAAAAAAAAAAAAAAAAAAAAAATGTACTATTGGCTCGGCACCTGTAGCACAGTGTTTACAGCACCAGCCACAGACACCGAGGCTGGCGGGTTTGAACCTGGCCAGGGCCAGCTAGAACAACAATGGCAACTGCAACAAAAAATCGCTGGGCATTATGGCAGGCGCCGATAATCCCAGCTACAAGGGAGGCTGATGCAAGAGAATCACTTAAGCCCAAGAGTTTGAGATTGCTGTGAGCTGTAACACCAGGGCACTCTACCAAGGGTGAAACAGTGAGAGTCTGCCTCCAAAATAAAAGAAAGAAAGAAAGAAAGAAAGAAATGTACTATATATTAGTGGAAAGAGACGCATAAGCAAATATATTTAAAGCAGTGTGATAAATACTACAAAAGGGCATCCATAAGATTTAGTTCATGGTGGTGCAAAAGATGGGGAGCAATTCTCCTTGGTGGGCAGGAAAAGGTCTGAGGAAGAGTGGAGAGATGAGTGTACGCTCACAAAGCTCTTTGAGGTTAAAGACAAGTTCATCGGTGGATGAGGATAAAGAATATCAGGCAGAGAGTGCAAAGACAGGGAAGTAGGACACTGTAAAGTGCTGGGTAGTGGAATGGAGAGGGGACCATAAATATCTTGACACAGTTAGAGTTCATGGTGCATGTGGGAGAGAGGCAGCGGGTGAAGGTAGAGGAATAGGAAGGGGGCCTCAGCAGGAAGGCATGAAGTATGGCACACGAAGGAGCTCAAATTTTATTCTACAAATGATAAAGATTCCATAAAAAGGTATGAAGCAGGATAATAACAATAGATTAGTATTTTAAGAAAAAACTAAACTCTGGGCAGCACCCATAGCTCAGTGGGTAGGGCTCTGGCCAGGGCCAGTTAAAACAACAATGACAAGTGCAAGGAAAAATAGCCAGGCGTTGTGGCGGGTACCTGTAGTCCCAGCTACTTGGGAGGCTGAGGCAAGAGAATCGCTTAAGCCCAAGAGCTGGAGGTTGCTGTGAGCTGTGACTCCAGAGCACTCTACCGAGGGTGACATAGTAAGACTCTGTGTGAAAAAAAAAAAAAAAAGAAAGAAAGAAAAAACTAAACTCTGGTGAAGTGAGAACAGAGTGCAAATGGTTGAAACAATGTGACTGATTGGTTACAATTCTATTGCAAGATTTTCTCTTCTGGTCAAGATGAAGTAACAACTGAATTTCCCCTCCCATTGAAAAAATCATAACAACAAATAATAATAACGTACTTAAAATAATGGTTTTCAAAAAACTGGACATCAGGCAACAACGGACAGAGATTCTTGTGAGACAGGAAACAAAGCATATTTCAGCTCTATGATCGCCCCAGTCCACTATCTTTTTTTTTTTTTTTTTTTTTTTGAGACAGAGCCTCAAGCTGTCCCCCTGGGTAGTGTGCAGTGGCATCACAGCTCACAGCAACCTCCAACTCCTGGACTCAAGTGAGTCTCCTGCCTCAGCCTCCCAAGTAGCTGGGACCACAGGTGCCCGCCACGACGCCCGGCTATTTTTTGGTTGCAATTGTCATTGTTGTTTGGCGGGCCTGGGGTGGATTTGAACCCGCCACCAAAGGTATATGTGGCTGGCGCCTTAGCCGCTTGAGCCACAGGCGCTGAGCCATGTCCACTATCTTTAAATAGTCTACTAACTTGAAAAAGCCCATTTTTGTCAAAATTTTTGTCAAAATAAAATACAAAAATTTATATTTGGAACATTTCTACTTAAAACATGTATTTTGAAAATACAGGTTAGCTAGG
>NW_003852397.1:27746115-27748177 GCF_000181295.1 Otolemur garnettii
CGAACCCGCCACCTTAGGTGTACGTGGCTGGCGCCTTAGCCGGTTGAGCTATAGGCGCCGAGCCCCAGTCCACTATCTTGAGAGGGTTTCCAGACTGTGGTGCAGGGAGGGAAAACCCGGTTGAAGCTCAGTGGTTTACCTGAATGAGGAGACAGAGCTGAGAGTCTGGGGAAACCAAGACAGCTGAGTTCCCAGGACAGAGCACTAGTGAGGGAGGAGAGAGCGGCACATAGAGGGGAAAGCTTGGGGGTCAGCAAAATCTCCCTTCAACATCAGCACAGTGCTGATCGGCATGTGTGTGAGGCCAGGAAAACAACCGTCCAAAGGGTTAGAGAGAGCAGTGGCTGGCACTCATGTAAAGGCCCGGAAGCGGACCTCTTGCCACCAGCCAGACTGGAAAAACACACAATCCATGGCCTTAGGTAGATAAATCAGAAAGGTTTTTCCCTCAGTTTTGGAATACTGATCTTCAGACTGAGCACTGCCCCACATCATCCTAACAAATCATAAAAGGTATGCCTGAAAGAATCAAACTGTTTCCAAATAACTTAACTTCATCCCAGAATAAATCGCAAGAAAATTTATAGGAATACAAAAATATACAGTACCCCCAAAGGGCAAAATTTACAATGTCTGGCATCTAATCAAATAATATCATACCTACAAAGAAGTAGGGAAACGTGCCCATCATAAGAAGAATAATCAATCAGTCAAAACTGACTGAACTCACACAGATGTTGGAATTAGCAGAGAATGACATTGAAATAGTTATTACAGGACAGTGCCTGTGGCTCAGTGGGTAGGGAGCCGGCCCCATATACCATATACCAAGGGTGGCAGGTTTGAACCCGACCCCAGCCAAACTGCAACAAAAATAGCCAGGCATGTGGCAAGTGCCTGTAGTCCCAGCTCCTCAGGAGGCTGAGGCAAGAGAATCGCCTAAGTCCAGGAGTTGGAGGTTGCTGTGAACTGTGACGCCACAGCACTCTACCCAGGCGAGAACCAGGTCTCAATGTTTATAGTGAGACTCTGTCTCTAAAAAAAGAAAAAGAAAAAGAAATAGTTATTACAACTGTACTGTACACATTTAAAAATTTAAGTAGAGACAAAGATATAAAAAAGACCCAAATTGAATTTTTAAAGGTGAAAAATATAATGTCCGAATGAAAAATATACTTGTTGGGATTAAGAATATTTTATAGTAATTAAACCTCAACAAAGCTATTAAAGAAATTCCACTGCATATGTCCAAGAAGTAGCGAGAGCCTTAACAGGTAAGGAGTATATTGAGGTAGAGTTTGAGGATTTTCTGACAACTGGGTAAGGGCGTGGGGCAGAAAGAGAAAGGGGATAGGGTGTCATATGCTTCCATTATTGAGAACAAGGAATAAGCATGGAAAGATATGGATGGGTGGTAGAAAAAAATTGTTTCCGGGTTGTTAGACTTTAATGGGATATGTCTCTCAGGAACTCCAATAATTAAAGGATTGATTGAAAAAGAGGAATTTATCAAAGTTAGTGAGAATGGGTAGTCCTGGAAGTACCACAGGACTTCTTAAGAGCCAAGGAAAAAGAAACTTCATAAAAGCCAAGACAGCCCCAAATTCCAAGGAGGGAATGGTTGGCATGACCAGTGCTGCAGAGATCAAGTAGGAGAGAGAGAAGTGACCGAGTAGCCTCTGGACCTGCAGGTAAGAGGTCACTGGCGATCTCACATACGGCCTGAAAGGACTCTGATTTGCTTACTACTATATACCTAGCACGTATTCCATAGTTTTTGGAAAAGAGCAGGTGTTCAAAATCATTTGGTGAATGGATAGATGAATTCAACAGAGTTAGAGGTGTAATGTACCCTGGGCCTGGCAAAACTGCTTTGTGATCTCAACAAGGGCAGATTTAGCAGGTACTGAAGGGTGGATACTAGACTACAGTGGATGCAATGAAGACTGGAGAGTGGAAGGACAAGGTCACAGGAAGCTTTAAGATGAAGAGACTTGGCTCGGTGCCTGTGGCTCAACCGGCTAGGGCGCCAGCCACGTACACCTGGGGTGGCGGGTTCGAG
>NW_003852397.1:27749454-27763905 GCF_000181295.1 Otolemur garnettii
AAAAAAAAAAAAAGAACCAGGTCTCTAGCCAGGTGTTCTGGTGGGTACCTGTAGTCCCAGCTACTTGGGAGGCTGAGGTAAGAGAATTGCTTAAGCCCAGGAGTTTGAGGTTGGTGTGAGCTGTGACACCACAGCACTCTACTGAGGGTGACATACTGAAACTGTGTCTCAAAAAATAAAGAACCAGGTCTCAATGGCTGCTCCAGGGTCCAGGGAAACCCTGGCTCCTTAGGGCCTCATGCCTTTGGGATGATGGCCTTACCTCCACTTCCAAGCCTGTATAACCCCTCAAGATTCAAATTCTTGGGAGCGGACAGGTCTGGATTGGACTGCTTTGAGGTACATGGTTACAATCAGTTGCTTTCTGAGTGTGTGACTTGGCAATCTCTTTTCAGTAAAATTGTTGTGACTTAGAAAGATGGTTCCAGGAAAATAATCTAGGATCATGTTTTTCTTTTCCTTTTTTCTTTCTTCGATGGATACTTTATATACCTACTAAATGTTAGGCACTCTGTTAGAAGAACATGATATAATCAGACCAGACATGGGCATTGCTCCCCTGGAAGTAGGACTATGGCAGATTGATATTAATTCAACATTTAACTTAATGATTATACAATTATAAACCAAAGAATTGCTCTGAAGGAATGAATGCCTCCAGGATAATGTATATAAAATAAAGGAGTTGGTCTGACTTAGGGATCTTGGGAAATTCTTCCTGTGGGAAGAGATGCCTGAACTGAGATCTGAGGGCCAAGTGAAGAGCATATCAAACAAGGCAGACATCATGTGCAAAGGGCCTGGGGCCGGAGGGAACCTTCATTATATCCTAGGTTGAATACAAATTTTGCAGTAAAAATTACATCAAGTTTTCTCAAGCTGTAGCAGTCTATGGTATAATAAGGATTATGTGATGTCACTTATAATAAAGGAAAAAAGCATAATTCAAAGCAAGTTCAAGAATTTTATTTTAGGGTGGTGCCTGTTGCTCAAAGGAGTAGGGTGCCAGTCCCATATGCTGGAGGTGGCAGGTTCAAACCTAGCCCTGGCCAAAAATTGCAAAAGAATTTTATTTTAAAGGACTATTCTCTGTGGAGAATAATTATGTGTAATTTGCATAAACTACAAGAGCCAAGATGTGCGTTTTCATTATTTCTGTGTATAATCATTAATTAAATATGACAACCTTAAAACTAATCTACTTGATAGAATTAAATGTTTATCATAGATATAATTTCATTTGAGCTTTAAAAATTCTAGCAATATATTATTAACTGTAAGATAAAATAGTCATAAAAATACAGATCAAATTTGTAATTGTTCTTTAGAAGCATTTCTCATGCAGGACACCTATTTTACATAAAATTGTTACATATAAGCATTTTTAATATTAGTACAATATTAAATATTACATTGAGCCATATTTTTAAATTCATAGGATTTGGGGAAAATCCTTTAGAAAAGTCATTCATCACTACTCAGGAAAAAACCCATCCAGTTTTAGAACATTCTCATCACTGCAAAAAAATCCCCTAAAATTTATGTTTTTGTTTTGGAACAACCATAACCTGAAAAATCAGTAATTATGTGTAAATGACTAGAATATGAAATATTTGTTGCTGGATAGGTAAGCCAATTGATCTCAAAAATTCAATTGCAAAAGTAACTGAGATCCAATTCACACTCCCACCCTAGTCCCTAGACAGAAAGCAGATCAGCCAATGATCTATAGAGAAGTCTTTGACCTAGTTAAATTCAATTGAACAAGAGCAAAATGTGAAAGGAACTTCAGATGCTGTGGCTTGACATGTAGCCCATGACACATTGTGAGTGCTCCATAAAGTCCCAGATACATACTGTGTATAAATGTCTGCTGACTGTATTATAACTACTTTTCAACATTTCTTTTTTTTTTTTAAATTAAATCATAGCTGTGTACATCAATGCAATCATGGAGTACAATGTACTGGTTTTACATACAATATGAAATGTTTTCATCAAACTGGTCAACGTAGCCTTTCATCCTAACAAAACTGAATACACGTTCTTCTCATCAGCCCACGGAACATACTCCAAAATTGATCACATCTTAGGTCACTTTTCCACGTTTCTTTCCATCTTATGCCAGTGTACAAAATACTGTGTCCTCAAGAATTGCAAAGAGTAGAAAAATAATCCAATTTATCACTCTGGATGGTTGTTCAAATCTTCTTGAATACTTTTTCCATCATCAATGAGAACATTTTGTGTCACCTTGTTTACCATCCCTTTGGATAAGTACAAATGCCGTCAGATTGTGAAGAAAGCTCTCAGGTTATCTCTTTTCAAGTTTGCTAGAGACCATCTGGACTTAATATTATTGTAGCAACAAGCCAAAGGAGTTTTGTTTCATCATATGAATGTCCTTGTTTCTCTTTTCTTGATAAGTTAATTTTTTTCTGAGTATAAAAATTTACTACCATTCATTTTTAAGACTGAATTTTTGAGATTGATTAGATTGCCAGTTCAAGAGTTCAGTTCAAACATTCTTTCATCTAGTCTTTCATACACAATTATTTTTTTTATAGCTATTCCCAAGGAGAAACAAATACAAACTTCAGAATTTGTTGTCTAATTATGCAAAGCTCTAATTTCTAGAAGATGAGCTGCTATGGCACTTTCACAATTAATGCATAATTTTACTTTCTGCATTTTTTTTCATAGATTTAGCCACATCTGGGTATTTCAAAATTATAAGACTATAAACTTGAGGACCTAGCTAACATTACTCACCATTTTCTTTTCTTTTCTTTTTTTTTTTTTGAGACAGAGTTTCCACTTTGTTGGCCTCAGTAGAGTGCCATGGCATCATAGCTCACAGCAACTTCGAACTCTTGGGCTCAAGTGACTCTTTTGCCTCTGTTTTTCATTTTTAGTAGAGATAGGGTCTCACTTTGCCCAGGCTGGTCTCGAACTCATGAGCTTAAGCAATCTGCCTCCCTCAGCCTCCCAGAGTGCTAGGATTACAGGCCTTTACCATTTTCTTTTCAGTGAATGTTGTCTGAAATGAATCAACCACAGAAACATGAAAACCATAACGTGAACCTGAAATGCCATATATTTATAAATTTAAAAGCATTGGCAAGGTCTAAAAACTTACCCAGGACTCTAATATACTATGTCATTTTAAAGAAATCTTAATTTTTTTTAAAAGGAATGATAATTTCGCAGTGAAAATTCTTCAGGGGAAACAACCAAAATTTGTACTCAAACCCAAAGGGATTTTTTTGGTTTTTCTTTTGGTAGGTTGAAGGAAGCATAAATTCAAAGACAGAGGAGTGAGTGAAATGCCCAAAGGCAAAATTTGAGTTCTAGCATCCATTCAGGTTTAAGCCATCTTGACTTCCAATACATTCTCCCTTGCACTTAAGCTATTTGATTGGATTTCTGTTGCATATAACCAAAGCCATCCCGACTTACATATCTTCTTTTTCATTTTCTTAAAAATATTTATTATTATGAAATTTTCAAGCATACAAAAATATATTATGTCATGTATATAATAAGTGAACATGAGGATATTCACATGAGCAGAGCTTTGCAAATATCACTGGACTCTCCCATATGTTCCTTCTTAGTCTTATCTTTCCCTCAGCCCCCAAGAAGATCAACTATTTTGTACTCATATGTACATATTTGTTGCGGATTGAATTGTGTTCCCCCAAATTCATATATTGGAATCTTAACCTCTAAGTGTCTCAGAATAGAACAATATTTGGAGATGGTTTTGTTGAAGAAGTAATTAAGTTAAGATGAGGTCACGTGCATTGTCTGTGATCTAACATAAATTATGTCCTCAAGAAGAGTAAATGTGGCCACAAACATGTACAGGGGAAGACCATGTGAAGACACTTGGGGAAGATCACCATCCAGCTAAGGAAAGGAGCCCCCAAAGAAACCACCCCTACTGACATCTTGCTGTCAGACTTCCCACCTCCAGAATTAGGAGAAAATAAAATTCTGCTGTTTAATCCACTTTGTTATGGCAGCTCTAGAAAACAAATAAAGTATCTTTAGCAAGATACTTAGTTTGATTTGTTCTTGAATTTTGTATAAATGGATTAATATTCTGAGAAGTCTTTTGTGACTTGCTTTTTTCACTCACAGTCATGATTCTGAGATTTAACCATGTTGATGTCTCTCTTTTACTGCTGTACATGACTGACTCATACGAATACGCTATATCTTTAAAAATCTACCAGGTACAGCGGTTTGTGCCTGTAGTCCAGCTGCTCTGGGGGCTGAGGTATAAGGATCACTTGAGCCCTGAAAGTTCAAGGCTGCAGTGAGCTATGATTGCACCAGTACCCTTGGCAAAAGAGCAGAGACTGTCTCAAAAAACCCACAAAATCCATTTACCTATTAATTTGCATATTTTTTGTCTGTTTGTTAATTTTTGGTTTTTCTTTCATAAATAATATGGCTATAAATCATTTTGTACCTGTTTTTTGGTCCTAGAGAATAAGCGTTCCTACCTTACCAGATAGGGCCAAATTGCTTTTTAAATAGTTTTCAATTATACTCCCACCAACACTAAAAGAGCATTTTCTGCTTTTTTTTTTTTTATAGAGGCAGAGTGTCATTTTATCGCCCTCAGTAGAATGCCCCTGTAGTGTCACAGCTAACCGCAATCTCCAACTCCTGGGTTTAGGCAATTCTCTTGCCTCAGCCTCCTGAGTAGCTGGGACTACAGGTGCCTGCCAGAATGCCCAGGTATTTTTGTTGTTGTTGTTGGAGTTTGGCCGGGGCCGGGTTCAAAACTGCCACCCTCAGTATATGGGGCTGGTGCCCTACCCACTGAGCCACAGGTGCCGCCCAATTTCTGCTTTTTTTTGTTAGTTTGCTTTTGAGACAGTCTCACTTTGTCCCCCTTGGTAGAGTCCCATGGCATCAGAGCTCACAGCAACCTCAGACTCCTGGGCTCAAGTGATTCTCTTGTCTCAGCCTCTGGAGTAGCTGAGATTACAGGTGCCTACCACAACACCTGGCTATTTTTAGAGATGGGGGTCTCACTCTGTCTCAGGCTGATCTCGAACCTGTAAGCTCAAGCAATCCACCCGCCTCGGCCTCCCAGAGTGCTAGGATCACAGGCATAAGCCACTGGGCCCAGCCCCATTTCTGTTGTTTAAAATCCTCACCAATTTTTTTTCATATGTGTTAATTTTTGCCAATCTATAAGAAATATAATGGCACCTCATTTGTTTTAATTGACATGATCCTGATTATTAGTGAAGTTTTTCATCTTTTAAAATGCTTACTATAATTATATGTGTGTTCTCTTCTGTGAAAGGTCATTTATATTTTTCTCCTTTTTATATGAGATTGTTTATTCTTCTGTTACTGCTCATCTTTATACTGAATTGTCTTGCTTATTGACATAGTTTTAAATATGTTCTGAATACTAATCCCTTGTGGCTTACTTGCTTTACACACATCTGCTCACTCCTAGTTTGTGACCTATTTTTTCCGCTTTCCTATAATGTATTTGTTAACAGAAGTTCTTTATTTCAGTGTAGTAAGATTTGCTAATGCTTTCCTTAATTATCTGCATATATTGTCTCTTATTAAGAATGTTTTTGGCAGCACCTATAGCTCAGTTGGCAGGGCGCCGGCCACATACACCAAGGGTGGAGGGTTGGAACCTGGCCCGGACCTACTAAACAACAATGACAACTGCAACCAAAACAGCCGGACATTGTGGCAGACACCTATATTTCCAGCTACTTAGGAGACTGAGGCAAGAGAATCAAAGCTCAAGAGTTTGAGATCACGCTCTACCAAGGGTGACAGTGAGACTGTCTCAAAAAAAGAAAAGAATTTTTTTCCTATCTCAGAAAGTTTTCAGGTTGTGTTTTTCATGTTAAAAGTTCTTAATCCACCTGTCATTGATTTTCTTTTTTTAATGTGTGGGATAGGTCTGCAAGGCTACTGGTCTGCAAGGCTACTTCCATCACGTAACAAGGTTCCAGGTGTGTGTGGGCCTACTGTTCTTTGTTTTTTGTTTTTATCTCATGCCAGTATCTCATTGCCTTCACTCATGCTTAAAGCTTTAAAATAAATCCTGATTTCCAGATGACAAATCTTTACAATTTGATTTCCATCTTGGAAGGTCTTTTCTCTTTCATATGTATTTTAATATCAGCCTGTTAAGTTCTTTGATTGGAATTGCATTGAATCCATTGGTCAGAAGAACTGAAATCTTTATGATACAGTGTCTTCTTATCCACAGATAGGGCATATTTCTTCACTTAAGTCTTTTTAAAAATACCTTTTTTTTTTTTTTTTGAGACAGAGTCTCAAGCTATCCCCCTCGGTAGAGTGCTGTGGCATCACAGCTCACAGCAACCTCCAACTCTTGGGCTCAAGTGAGTCTCCTGCCTCAGCCTCCCAAGTAGCTAGGACCACAGGTGCCCACCACAACGCCTGGCTATATTTTTTTTTTGGTTGCAGCTGTCATTGTTGTTTGGTGGGCCCAGGCTGGATTCAAACCTGCCACCTTAGGTGTATGGGCTGGCGCCTTAGCCACTTGAGCCACAGGTGCCGAGCCAAGTCTTTTTAAAAATATCTTTAAAAAATTTTACAATTTTCTTCATGATGTTTTGAACATACTTTGTTAGATTTATTTTAAATTACCTCACAGGTTTTGACTTTTCAAAAGGTATCTGTGTAGTTGCTTTTGCTTCTATAAATAGTATCTCTTTTAAAAACAATATCAGACATTTCATACTCTTACAGCTGTTTTTTAATCTGGTACATTATGGCTTATAACTATTAATTTCAGTCTTTTGGCAGTAGGTTCTTTTGGCTTTTCTAGGTAAGCAGTTGTATCATTTTCAAATAAAAGCCTCGTTTTATATTTCTGAGAAATCTTAGTAATTTTGATGTCTTTTTCATATCTTATTCTGCTGGCTAGGATCTCTGATATAATGATAAGTAGGAATGGTGATGGTAGACTTGTAACATTCCTGTTTTTAACAAGAATGCTCAGTATTCCACCTTTGTGAAGGGTATTTGCGGTAGAGATTTTGTAGTCATCCCTTTGCAGATTAAAGAAGCTCACTTTCATTCTGAGGTGAATGAGAATTTTTGTTGTACATGTTTATTTTATCAAACCCTTTTTCTGAACCTATTGGGTTTATCATTTGATTTTTTTCTTCTTTGATCAATAAATGTCACTAAATATACCAGCACATTTTTCTAATGTTAAACTAGTCTTACTTTTCTTGGTCATGATGTATAGGGTCTAGTTTACTGATACCTGTAGTTTGTTTATAATTCTTGTTTTTGTGTGCGTGATGTAATAGGCTTAGAATTTTCTTTTTTCTTTTTTTTTGATACAGAGTCTCACTTTGTTGCCCCAGGTAGAATGACCTGATGTCATAGCTCACAGCAACCTCTAACTCTTGGGCTTAAGCCATTCTCTTGCCTCTGCCTCCTAAGTAGGTGGAACTACAGGCACTTGCCACAACACCAAGCTATTTTTAGAGATGGGGGGTCTCACTCTAGCTCAGGTTGGTCTTGAACTTGTGAGCTCAGGCAATCCACTTGCCCCGGCTTCCCAGAATGCTGGGATTACAGGCATGATCCACCATGCCCAGACAGAATTTTCTTTTCTTCTGTATGACTCATCTTATTTTGAGGTTGAGGTTATTACATTTACAAAGTGACTTGGGACTTATTCCTCCTTTTATTATTCCCCAGGAGAGTTTGTGTGATATTAGAATTATTAGTTCATTGAAATGGCAATATGTGTATCTTTATCTTACCTATATACAACTTTCAAAGTTAGGTGTAGAAGCAGAGACATATGGGGACTGACATTTGCAAAACTGAATAATAAAGCAAGATTAAAATAATTATTGTTAACAACCCAACCTTCCTACATTATTCACAATGTATAACTAACAAGAGAAAAAAGAATAAGTAATTATGAGATGTGAGAATCTTCTTTAAATCTAATGCTTCCTTGGTGAGCATTTATGAAGATAAGAAAGACAAAAATGAAAAGCTTTGATCTTCCAGTGGAAGAATACGAATCCTTATTCACAGAAGACAAATTGAAGCTGATTGCCACCTTTCTCCAGGCAGGCATCCAGCTCCTCTCGTTTGCCATCATATAATACAGATTGATGTGTCCTGTCATTCCTTAGAATGTTGTGTTGCCATAGACACTTGTCCAATTCTCCAATCCCTTTCGTATCACACAGTTCCTATACAAAAGAAGTGCTGAGTGAGTCCAAACAAATTCATGCAAAAAAAAAAAAAAAGTGTACGTAGAGGGAAAAACGAAATTAGAATCTGGTTGAGTTTCTTTCCTTTCTAAACCCCACCTCCAGATTCTTTTCTTAGCTAATGGAAAGAGCAGCTTGCTTCATGGCATATACATATATTTCACTACTCTTTCTAAACTCATTCAATTATTCTTGAAATAAAACTGAGCTGAAAAAGTAAAGGCTAGGTAAAAATTGAGAAGTTTTCTATCACAAATTTATTTCTTTCCTAATTGCATCATTCTCATTTGTTGTTCTAGGTGGCGTTATTAATCATTTCAGTTTGTATTAATGATGCATTGCAAAACTTAGAACCAATTTCATTATGTATTATTTTTATGTCTTTATAGTAATAGAGATGAGTATCATTTCCATTTTACAAAGGGGAGTTCCTTCAGAATGATTATGTATTTCAGAATGGGAGTAAGATCTAGATCCTCTAAAATTCATCTAGTTAAACCTACAATCCACCATGTACTTAAAAGGGAACTTAAATTATTGAGAACTTCACTAGGATTACTTTACCAGTAACTATACATTGCCTAGGAAAAGAAAAAAAATTAGAGCCTAGGAAAGCAAAAGCATCTTTATGCTATTTAAAATCTTTTTCTCCTTTTTCTCTTGGCCACAGAAGCAAAATGAGAAAAACAACATGAAACTTCCTGGCTTTGCCAATAGTAAAGGTTGAATCTATTTTAATAATGCACTATTATTTGAAACTTCTATAATATGTTGGGTTAGTTTAGAAACGGCTTGTGATAGCCTGAATTGTGTTTCTCCAAGATTCATACATTTGAAGCCCCAACCTCCAATACCTTAGAATGTGACTGTATTTGGAGATAGGGACTTTAAAGAAGTGATTGGGTTAAAATGAGACTGCTAGGTGCGGCCTAGGCCAATCTGACTGGTGTTCTTAAAAGATGAGGAAATCTGGATGCAAGAAAACCAGGTATGAGCATGGAGAGGAAAGGCCATCACAGGGGAAAGCCCATCTGCATGCTGAAGAGAGAGGCTCCAGGAGAAAACAAATCTGCCACAACCTTGACCTTGGACTTCCAGCCTCCAGTGTGGTAAGAAAATAAATTTCTGGTGTTTAAGCCCCTGTTTTGTTATGGAAGCCCTATTACATTGCCCTAAAAACATTGGATTTGAGGAGAAATGATCAGTCATCAAAGAGAAGCATTCTTGGGCTACTTCAGGTTCTTAAGTCATAAATAAGGCCTTTTAAAAAGAGTCTTCCTCTACCCAAGGCGACATAGTGAGCCTCTGTCTCAAAAAAAAAAAGTCTTCCTATAAACTAAAAACCAGAGATTGGCATATAACTATAAATACTGAAAGAATCATTTCGTGAATAGCACCCTTTATTTTGGAAAAATGGCTCCAAATAAACTGCTCATTACCAAACACTTGACTGAACCACATTATGCAGAAGCATGGCAAAGGTTCAGCATCATTTGCAAATTAACAATGAGTTATAAACAGCTCTATATTCTTTTTCTGGGCCTTCCTCCAAAGGAATTATTTAATTTGGAATTCATTTTTGTATTCAAGTAAATGTTCAATAAAGTGGGGTTTTTTTTGAAAGTGCAAATTCACAGGAAAAATGTATTCTAGGTGCTATCTTTTTTATTTTTAATAATTGATTGAGGTGAGACCCACATAACATAAAATTAACCAGTTTAAAGCGAACAATTCAGTGGCATTAATTACATTCCCAATGTTGTGCAACCACCACCTCTATCTAGGAACAAAACATTTCTATCTCTCCAAAGTAAACTCCCTTTCCCATTAAGCCTCACTGCACTAGCTTCTGGTGTCCCAAGGCAAGTTAATGTCCTTGGGGCTGGTGAGAGACAGCAGGATTAGTAGTGCTGAATTTTTTTCTCTTTTAAAATAGCTGACTTGGGATATAGGTTCTAATTTTGGTTTGGCCGGAAGTGAGAAGATAGGATAGTAGTGATATCCATGTCAGAGGTGTGGAAAGTATTTCAAATGCTGTCACTAATATATCCCGTAGCTGGGCTTCTATAAAAATTTAAAGAAGTAAAGTAAGATGAGAGGCTCTGATCTCAGCTCACTGTATTTAAATTTGTAATAGGCCACCTTCCTCCCGGAGCTGCCTCTTAGAGGTAAAAGCATTGATTCCTTCAACAGAATTGATTCCTTTATCAAGCAGGGCGGGCTGTTGGGGGTTTAGTGGTGTTCAAGAGAGGCTTGGTACCTGCTGCCAAGGAGGTGACAGTCTTGTGTGTGTGTGGGGAGACAGCCAATTAGATATGCCATACTAAGAAGGGTAATATGAACCTCAGTAGGAGAACCACATACCAAGAACCCCTACTCTACTAGAGAAGCAAGAGGCATCTTGGTTACCATCTGGTTCAACTCGCATTTTTCTTCTTTTTAAATTTTTATTTACTTATTTTTTTGAGACAGAGTCTCACTTAGTTTCTCCTGATAGAGTGCCATGGCATTGTAGCTCACAGCAACCTCAAACTCTTGGGTTCAAGTGATCCTCTTGCTTCAGCCTCTTAGGTACTTGGAACTACAGGCGTCCACCACAACATCTGGCTTCTTTTTTTTTTTTTTTTGAGACGGGGTCTCTCTCTGGCTTAGGCTGATCTCCAATTCCTGAGCTCAAGCAATTCACCTGCCTCGGCCTCCCAGAGCACTGGTTTTACAGGTGTCAGCCCCCATGCCTGGCTTTAGCACTGGTTTTTCACATGTGGAAACTAAGCACAGAGAAAGGAGATGATTGTCCCTTGGTTAGTAACTAAGCCAGGATTAAAACTCTTGTTCCTCATTTTTCAATTCTGCATTTTAAAAAAAGGATCTCTGCTACACTTTCTTTCTGACTTAGTTGGAAAATCTGACTTGCTTTCAATTTCTTTTTTACTCACGTAGAAGTGAGGTTGTTCAAAACCCAGAGGAGATTGCTGGTGATCGCGTAGGCTAATTACCATGTGGGCATTGCAGGGTACTCTCAGTGCATGCCAGCCCCCTGATTGGATCTGCAGACAGGACTCTCCTCATCCAAGCCAGCCCCCACCGTGAGGTCTGGAGTCACTGGACGATGCACACATACTTCTAATAGGCTCTGGGTGACTTTTAAGCCCCACATCCCTTTCTTCTCAGAACAACTTTAAATCGACACTTTCAGGTTCACTTACAAACTCAGCCTCTCTCTAATCCACAACTGCCTTTAAGGTCTTAACATTTTGGGAATTCTGGGAAGATAACCGACTGGTAGCAACCCTCAGCAGAGGCTCCTGAGCAGAGGAGGAAAAACCAGACGGAATCTGACTCTAGGAAACCAAAGGTGGGGAGCAGAGCCAAGAAAGAAGTTTGGCAAGTTGTAACTCTAAGGAAGAGCATTTAAAAAACAAGTTACAGGTACAAAGCCTATAGACTAGAGGATGGGCGATCCCTCCCCCAAGTAGGAGGGCTGCCACAGGCTATCTGTGAAGGAGCAGGGAACAAAAGACCTTTCATTTTACCTCGCTGGAGAGAGCCACTAAACTCCAGATCTCTTTCTCCAGGGAAGTTCCACTTATGAACCTAGATGCCACCCCACCAGGCATAAAATTGAACAGATATTTTCCCCTACAAGTCCAAACTCCCAGTCCACCCTTTCCCCCTTGCATGGTGGTCTGAAGTTCTGTCCCCTGCAGAGCACAGAGTATTTGGTCTTACTCTGAGACATCTGGGCATAATGTGGATGGCCAATCATCAGGATGGAATCTGTGACTAATGGGGAAGAAAGAGGGTATGGGAAGAAAGGGACACTCAGCAGGAGGAGGAGCAGTTCCCTTGTTATGACTATGCTTGGCCAGTGATGGTGTTGACTCTAGGTTCAAGCTGTGTTTGGTGGGACTGGGTGCAGAACCCCTGGCTCTGATGGCACCCACAGCAGAAGAGTGGTTGCCCTATGTGTTCAGCACAGGGCTGGTCCCCAGCCCTTGCTGGGCCTGTGAGCAGAGGCTTGCTATGTGTGGACTGAGACCAGAGAGCAAGGGTGTGGTCACTTGATTCCAACAGAACCCTAGAGCAGTGTCTTGCTGGGTGTGAACCAAGACCTGAGGGCTAGGGGCTCTGTGGTTCTGTCTCCAATGGGGCTGGTGAGCAGAGGCTTACCATCAGGTGAGAACTGAGACCTGTGGGCAGGGTGCAGTGCCCTGACTCTAACAGAGCCTGTGAACAGAGGCTTGCCAGGCCATGGACTGAGACTGACAGGCAGGGTTGTGGTCCCTTGACTCCAACTGGGCCTATGAGTAGAGAAGCTGACAACAGGGTGGACTGAGTCTGGTGGGTGGGAGTGTGGATGCCTAGCTCTAATTGTGCTGTTGGAGACTCTTAAATCCCTCTTGTTGAGCAGGGTTTGCACTGCTTGAGACAATTTAATTGGAACTCGTGTGTGGGACTGTCCACTCTGGGACATTCTGAGGTTGACCTTCAAAGTTCTGTAGTGGAAAAGAACTGAAGGGTGGGGGCTGGGCACCACAGCTGTTTGTATCTCTTCACAGTTGAGATTTAAACCTAATACTGTGGTTCCTTAGGATAGGGTAGAGTTTGGCTGATATCAAAACAGAGTTAGCTTGCACTATCTCACTGAGTAGGTCCTCAGAGTCTCTGGCTAAAACTCTGAAAGTGGCTTTTGTAAGGTTGTAAGGATAAGTCACAATTACAAAGCCTAGCACTTTAGTAAGGGGCTATCTCTACTACCTGGGAACCCCAATTCAATCTCACCCTACCAGTTCTAATAACCAAACATTATAAAATAAACATGGTGCAGATCCAACAGAAGAACTCTGGCAACAGAGTAGATCAATTCCCTCAAGAAATGACAAAGGAGATACAACTGAAGATGCCATGCATAGACAAATGGCAGCACTGTCAGAAATCAAATTCAGAATATGGATGGCAAATAAGATAGATAAAATGTAAGGAAAAATAGAAATTGAATTTCAAAGAGTAGTTCTAAAGTTGTCTCAAGAAATAAATGAATTCAAAGCCCAAGTCACCAAAGACATGGACATAATGAGAAAAGAGATTGCAGAGCTGAAGGAAATGAAAAAGTTAGTTGAGGACCTCCAAAATACAGTAGAATCCCTCAGTAATAGAGTTGACCAGGCAGAAGAAAGGATCTCTGAAAATGAAGACAAAGCTTTTGAATGTTCCCAAACACTCAAAGAGGCAGACAAATGGAGAGCAAAAACTGATCATTCCCTGAGAGAGTTGTGGGATCACCTCAAAAGATCAAACATTCATTTTATAGGAATTTCTGAAGGAGAAGAGGATGGCCCTAAAGGTACAGATGCTGTACTCCAAGAGATTTTGGAGGAGAATTTCCCACGCATTTCGAGAGGTATAGAACTACAGATAGTAGACAGTTTCAGAACCCCAGCAAGACACAACCCAAATAAAGCATCTCCTGGACACATTGTGATTAACTTTGCCAACATTAAGACTAAGGAGAAAATTCTGCAAGCAGTCAGACGTAAGAAAAGGATCACCTACAAAGGGAGAAGTATCAGAATGACTGCAAATCTCTCAGCCAAAACGCTTCAAGCCAGAAGATGGTCATTGACCTTCAGTCTCCTAAAACAAAACACTTCCAGCCCAGGATCCTGTATCCAGTTAAACTGAGTTTCATTTGTGATGGATAAATCAAATACTTCAATGACATAGACATGTTGAAGAAATTTGCCATAACTAAACCAGCTCTCCAGGATATTCTCAGACCCATCCTCCACAATGACCAGTGAAATGCTCTATCTCCAAAGTAAACTCACCCAGAAAATTTTTAACAAAACCCAACTTCCGCAGTGGTGAAAGGATTAAAAATGTCCACTGGACAGCTGAAAATCACGACACCCAAAACACAACCAGGTTTATCAATTCTCTCATTCTCTCATTCTCTCAATTAATGTGAATGGTTTAAATTGTCCTCTGAAGAGGCATAGGCGGGCTGACTAGATACATAAACTCAGACTGTATATCTGCTGTATACAAGAATCTCACTTTACCTTAAAGGATAAAAATAGACTCAGAATATGGCTTGGTGCCTGTGGCTCAAGTGGCTAAGGCACCAGCCACATACACCTAAGGTGGCGGGTTCGAATCCAACACGGGCCCGCCAAACAAC
>NW_003852397.1:27763925-27765032 GCF_000181295.1 Otolemur garnettii
AAGTCTAACCTCAGCAAATTTAAAAGTATAGAAATTATTCTTTGTATCTTCTTGGACCACCATGGAATAAAAGTTGAACTCAAAAGCAACAGGAATTTTCATACTCAAACAAAGTCATGGAAACTAAATAATCTTAGGCTGAATGAGAGCTGAGTCAAAGACAAAGGAAAAGCATTAAGAAGGAAACCACCAATTTTTTGGAACAAAATGATAATGAAGGCACAAATTATCAAAACCTGAGAAATACTGCAAAGGCAGTCCTAAGAGGGAAATTTATAGCATTGGAAGCCTTCATCAAGAAAACAGAAAGAGGCTCGCCGCCTATAGCTCAACCGGCTAAGGCGCCAGCCATGTACACCTAAGGTGGCGGGTTCGAATCCCCAGCCCGGACCCGCCAAACAATGACGGCGGCAGCAACCAAAAAATGGCCGGGCGTTGTGGCGGGCGCCTGTGGTCCCAGCTACTTTGGAGACTGAAGCAGGAGACTCACTTGAGCCCAGGAATTGGAGGTTGTTGTGAGCTGTGATGCCACGGCCCTCTACCCAGGGTGACAGCTTGAGGCTCTGTCTCAAAAAAAAAAAAAAAAAAAAAATAGACTCAGAGTAAAGGGATGGTCTTGTATATTACAGGCAAATGGAAACCAGAAAAAAGCAGGGGTTGCAATTTTAGTAGCAGATACAATTAGCTTTAAACTAACAAAGACAAAGAAATTCATCAAGGGAAATACCCAACATGAAGAGATTTCAATAATTAACATTTATGCATCCTATCAGAATGCTCCTCAATTCATAAGGCAGACCCTAATGGATATGAACAACTTGATATCTTCCTTGATATAATAGCTGGAGATTTTAACATCCCTTTGACAGTGTTGAATAGATGCTCCAAGAAGAAACTAAACAAAGAAATACTAGACTTAAATCTAGAACAAACGGACTTTACAGACCTCTACAGAACATTTCACTAATAAAACTGAATATAGATTCTTCTCATCAACCAATGGGTCATCCTCCAAAATAGATTATATCCTAGGACAAAAGTCTAACCTCAGCAAATTTAAAAGTATAGAAATTAGTTGTGGGATCACCTCAAAAGATCAAACATTCA
>NW_003852397.1:27765444-27775043 GCF_000181295.1 Otolemur garnettii
ATCATTCAGAAGATCAACAAAACAAAAAGTTGGTTTTTTGAAAAGATTAACAAAATTGAAAAATATTGGCCAACCTAACCAGAAATAGAAAAGTAAAATCTCTAATATTGTCTATCAGAAATGATAAAGGAGAAATAACAGACACTTCAGAAATTCAAAAAATTCTTAATGATTACTATAAAAATCTCTATTCCCAGAAATATGAAAATCTGAAGGAAATGGTTCAATACCTGGAAGCACGCCACCTTCCTAGATTCAACCAGAAAGAATTAGAAATCTTGAATAGACCTATATCAATCACTGAAATAGCATCAACAATATGAAATCTCCCAAAAAAGAAAAGTCCAGGACCAGATGGCTTCATATCCAAATTCTATCAAACATTTCAAGAGGAACTAGTATCTATATTATACAATGTTTCGCAAAGCATAGAAAAAGAAGGACTACTTCCTAACATATTCTATGAAGCAAATGTCACCCTGATACCCAAACCAGGAAAGGATCTAACAAAGAAAGAAAATTATAGACCAATATCATTAATGAATATTAATGCAAAAATATTCAATAAGATCTTAGCAAACAGAATTCAACAGCACATCAAAAAAATTATACACCATGATCGAGTTGGTTTTATTCCAGGGTTACAAGGTTGGTAGAACATATGCAAATCTATAAATATAACACATTACATCACATCAATAAAATAAAAAACAAAGACCATATGATTCTCTCAATTGATGCAGAAAAAGCCTTTGATAATATCTAGCATTCTTTCATGATGAGAACACTTAAGAAAATAGGCATAGATGGGACATTTCTTAAACTGATAGAGGCCATCTACAGCAAACCCACAGCCAATATTATATCGAATAGTGTAAAATTGAAAACATTTCCACTCAGATCAGGAATGAGGCAAGGATGCCCACTGTCTTCACTGCTATTCAGCATAGTGATGGAAGTCTTAGCCATTGCAATCAGGCAAAAGAAGGCAATCCAATGTATTTAAACAGGGTCAGAGAAGATCAAACTCTTACTCTTTGCTGATGATGTGATTCTATACCTGGAAAATCCCAGTGACTCAACTTCAAAACTCTTAGAAGTGATCAAGGAATACAGCAGCATCTCAGTATTCAAAATCAATACTTACAAGTCAGTAGCTTTTATATGTGACAAAAATAGTCAAGCTGAAAATTCTATTCCTTTTACAATAGTGCCAAAGATGAAATATCTGGGAATTTACCTAACAAAGGATGCGAAAGATCCCTATAAAGAGAACTATGAAACTCTGAGAAAAGAAATAGCTAAAGATGTTAACAAATGGAAAAAAATACCATGCTCATGGCTGGGAAGAATCAACATTGTTAAAATGTCCATACCACCCAAAGCAATCTACAGATTTAATGCAATCCCTATTAAAGCACCGTTGTCATACTTCAAAGAACTTGAAAGAATAGTACTTCATTTTATATGGGGTCAGAAAAAACCTCAAATAGCAAATACTTTACTCAGAAATAAGAACAAATCAGGAAGTATTACATTACCAGACTTCAGGCTATACTATAAATAAATCTATAGTGATCAAAACAGCATGGTACGGCTGTAGAGCAGTAGATTTAAGGAACAGAATAGAGAACCAAGAGATGAACCCAGCTACTTATCATCATTTGATCTTCGACAAGGCTATCAAAAATATTCAGTGGGAGAAAGACTCCCTATTTAACAAATGGTGCTGGGTGAGCTGGCTGGTGACCAATAGAAGACTGAAACTGGACCCCCACCTTCCACCATTAACAAAAATTGATTCTCACTGGATAAAAGATTTAAACTTAAGACATGAAACTATAAAAATACTAGAAGAGAGTGCAGAGAAAACTCTTGAAGAAATTGGCCTGGGAGAATATTTTATGAGGAGGACCCCCTGGGCAATTGAAGCAACACCAAAAATTCTTTACCGGAATCTGATCAAATTAAAAAGATTTTGCACAGCCAGGAGCACAGTAAGTAAAGCAAACAGACAACCTTCAGAATGGGATATTTTTGCAGGTTATGCTTCTGACGAAGGTCTGATAACTAGAATCTACAGAGAACTAAAAGTAATCAATAAGAAAAGAATAAATAATCCCATTTCTATGTGTGCAAGAGCCTTGAACAGAAACTTCTCTGATGAAGACAGGCTCATGGTCTACAAACACATGAAAAAATGCTCATCATCTTTAATCAGAGAAATGCAAATCAAAACCACTTTGAGATATCATCTAACTCCAGTAAGATTATCCCACATCACAAAATCCCAAAAGTATAGATGTTGGTGTGGATGCAGAGAGAAGGGAACACTTCTACACTGCTGGTGGGAATGCAAGCTAATATGACCTTTTGGGGAAGAAGTTTGGAGAACACTAAAGGAACTAAAAGTAGACCTACCACTTGATCCTGCAATTCCTCTACTAGGTATATACCCAGATGATTAAAAATTATTTTACAACAAAGACATTTGCACCGGAATGTTTATTGCAGCCCAATTCATAATAGCCAAGACATGGAAATGGCCCAAGTGCCCATCGACCCATGAATGGATTAACAAATTGTGGTATATGTACACCATGGAATACTATGCAGCCATAAAAAAGATAGAGACTTCCCATCTTTTATGTTTACCTGGATGGAGCTGGAACATATTCTTCTTAGTAAAGTATCTCAAGAATGGAAAAAAAAGTATCCAAGGTACTCAATACTACTATAAAATCAATATATAATCACCTACACATTCATATGAATGGCAAAACATAACTATAGTCCAGAAAGTAGACAGGAAGAGGAGAGAGAGGTGAGGGGAGGAGGGATATGGGAGGAGAGAGTATTTGGGGAAACCTCACCTAATGTGCATCATACAGTGGTACATTTCAAAACTATTAAGAAATGAGCATAATTGTGATGGATGTGTTAGTTCAATCTAAGCACTTCACATTTTATATCAAAGCAGTACTCTGAACCCCATAAATGCATCAATGTACAAAGTTATAATTTAATAAATAATAATAATAATAAATTTATTGTTGTCCAGCTGTGGTAGATCACACCTGTAATCCTAGCACTTTGGGAGGTCAAGGCAGGAGATTGGCTGAGGGCAGATGTTTGAGACCAGCCTGAGCAACAGAGCAATACTCCATCCCTACCAAAGTTAAAAAATTATCCAGGCATGGTAGCATGCCCCTGTAGTCCTAAATACTCAGGAGGCTGAAGTAGGAGGATTCTTTAAGCTCAGGAGATCAAGGCTGCAGTGAACTATGATCTTTTTTTTTTTTTTTTTTTTTTTTGAGACAGAGCCTCAAGCTGTCCCCCTGGGCAGAGTGCCATGGCATCACAGCTCACAGCAACCTCCAACTCCTGGGCTCAAGCGAGTCTCCTGCCTCCGCCTCCCAAGTAGCTGGGACCACAGGCGCCCGCCACAACGCCTGGCTATTTTTTGGTTGCAGCCATCATTGTTGTTTGGCGGGTCCGGGCTGGGGATTCAAACCCGCCACCTTAGGTGTACGTGGCTGGCGCCTTAGCCGGTTGAGCTATAGGCGCCGAGCCGTGAACTATGATCTTAACATTGAACTCCAGCCTGGGCAAAGAGTGACACTCTCTCTAAAAATTTTATTGTTCAACTGTTGGTTGTGTGATGACATAAAGAAAATTGTATTTTAATTTACATCATTTACTGGGTCCAGACCATATAGTAATTGGTAGCTACCTGGATTTTTATTTCCTGTGATCTCAGTAGGGCAAGTACATGGCTGATTTTACATGTAAACACAGTTGGCCACCAGCAGACTAGGAATGAGAGATCCCAAAAAATCTTCCTTGGAGGTCATCTGGAATGACACAATTTCAGAGTTGGCAAGTACCTTAAAAGGGTCACCTAGTTCAACCAAACACCCTTTTAACTCATAAATATCATTGTCTGTTTGTTGGATGGACATTCAGCTAGTCTGGTGTCCCTCCTCAATCATCCCATTGAAACTGCTTTCAATGAATTCATCAAGACTTTCTGGCTGAACACTGGTCCTGTGGGTCCTCATTTTATCTAGTATCTTTTAGGTATTTGACTTTACTAATCATTTTTCAAGCCCTTGGCTTTCATGACATACTTTGTTTCCAGTTTTCCTTGTACATATTTGATCAGTGGTTTTCAATCAGGATTAGTTTTTTTCTTCCCACAGAAGACATTTGGGAATATTTCTAAGTTTTTGGTTGTACAATAGTGGGAAGAATGCTACTGGCTTCTAATGAGTAGAGGCCAAGGATGTTGCTAAATAAATGCTCAGGACATCCCCCTGCAATATTTAGGGTCCAAATATCAATGGTGATGAGGTTATTTTGATCACTCTTTATCTCTATCATGGTGGTCTCTTATTCTTTCTTCAATTTTGGAATTGCCAAAATTTCCCTCCTTAACTTTTTGCTTTTCCGCTCTTGGTACATTGTCTGAAATATACCATTAATTTCCATGGCTTTGACTCCAACTTATGGCCATATCCTCAGCTTGGACATTCCTCTTGAACACCAGCCTATCTGATAAATGTCAAGTAGACATTTCTGTCCTTACATCCTGCAAACAGCAAATTCAGCAAGGTACCAAACAAATGGATCATCTTCCTCTCATATCTCCTGCTATTCATTTTCCTTTGTCTATCTTTCTTTTCCTAATAGCCCCCATATCTCCAGAGTTGGTTCCAAGGGCTCTTACCTCAACATGTGGAATTCACATGTGGCTCTTGGAGATCCAAGAACTCCAAAGCCACAGCCCAGTTACTGCTGCTCCAGAACTTCCTGCCCCAGTCAAAGCCAGAGATCTAGCATTGTCACCTAATGAAACCTGTGCGTTGAAAAGATACACCTGAGTGGCCATCCATGCCTATTCTTGATGATCTTTATGCATCCTACT
The DNA here is from genome assembly GCF_000181295.1 of Otolemur garnettii. NCBI lineage: Eukaryota > Metazoa > Chordata > Mammalia > Primates > Galagidae > Otolemur > Otolemur garnettii. The sequence goes on from NW_003852397.1 coordinate 27,770,372, forward strand.
GCCACCAAAACCAACACTTGGTATGTTTATCTGCAGTTGGAAGAGATGTGGCTTGGGTTGCACTGCCTGCCTCAGTGGCTTTTGTTGCTGCCTTTGCTGCCATAGAGCCCAATCCAAGCTTCAGTGGTTCCTCAAGGGGGAACACGTCTTCCCTCTGAGTTACACTTAGGGAACAGTGCTCTTTGCTAGACTAGGGTGTCTAGAGTTATAGCTCGTCGGATTCTCTCATACTGCTAGTTCCCATGGGCTGACATCCACCACTAGGAAGGGTGTATGCATAGAGCACATTCTGGTTTGGCTGCCTCTACAGTGAAGGTTTCCTTCCAACTCATTCTTGGTATAGAGGTCAGTATTTATAGTTCTTGCTGACCACATGGTATTTCCTCTCAGAGACCTCTGTCCCTTCTTCTATCTTTATGACCTTGATCAGAGCCATTCCCGAGCTGATCCGGGCCACAGAAAGTGTACTAAACATGGATCCTGGAGAGAAGGAGGACTTAGACTTGGTTTAAAGTTGTCTTCTCTTTGTTGTAACACTGAACCAGCAGGCACTCAATGCAAAAGGCACACAGCTTCTCAATGACTCCCACATCCCATAGATGTTTCCTTTCTTCAAGCCAAGCAAAATGCTAGGATATCCACTTTTAGGATATCTAGGATTAGATATCTAATATCTTTTGGGATATTTAGGATTCTTCCCACCCCATGAAGAATCTGGGGTGGGAGAATTCAAACCCCTGGGTTCATCAATGGCATGTCATCTCTGAAATGTACACCCTACCTTATAAGGAAATGTCTTTTGAAACTTTTTTCTATTATTTCCTTATTCTATTTCTTACTGTGTCATTGGGACCAAAATAGGTCTAATCATGCTCTAACTTAACCTCAAGCTATCATGTAATTTTCAGTAACTTTGATCTTCAAAGGAGTTAGAGACCTTAGTTTCAGCCTGAGCAGGATTTTCTGGTTGCAAGCAACAAAACAACCTATTCTGGCTAATCTACATGAAACAAAAAACAAAACAAAAACAAAACTAAGACTGCCCAGTCTTAATCAGTTCAGGCTGCTATAACAAAGTACCCTAGGCTGCATGGCTTATGAAAAAAATTTATTTCTCATAGTTGTAGAGGCTGTAAGTTTGAGATCAGAGTGCCAGCATGGTTGGGTCTGGGTGAGGGCCCTCTTCTAGGTTGTAGACTGCCAACTTCTCATTGCACACTCACAGGACAGATAATGAGATGGCTAACTCTATGGCATCTTCTTATAAGGGCACTAATCCCATTCATGAGGGCTCCACTCTTGTGACCTAATTACCTCCCAACGCCTCCACCTTTACATATCATCACATTGAGGGTTAGGATTTCAATATGTGAACTTTGAAGTGACACAAACATTTGGTCCATAACAGTCCCCTTTCCCCCAGAAGTGAGTACAGCTGTGAGCACAACTGGGCAAATAGGCCGAGGAGTTTGGTACAATTCCTTCCTTAGCAACTTTATGCTCTGAAGGCCAATATGTCAGTGGATGGGTGGATGAATATCTGTCTCCAAATCTGGAGTCCAGGGTTTGGGCAAGACATCTTGTTCTAGTATATTCTTCCAGATTAGACTATATTTTGTAAACTCAGTCTTTTATTTATTGTAGGCTTAAAATGCAAAACCAATATGTTAAAATGCATTTTCAGGGTTATAGCATCCTTCAAAGCTGCAGACAAGTTTTTTTCCAAATCGAAGCACAAAAATGTCAGGAAGGAAATCACCTAAGCTCAGTAATGCCCAGAAAAATTGTTATGCACATAAAAATTGTTACAGAAGGCACTGGAGCAATACAATTTTAAATCAGATGCAAAGGTAAATGGAATTGATAAATATAGAAAGTAGAATCTAGCCATTATAATTCCATACTCTCCTGATCACTAGTTTATTAATTTATTGTTCCTTAAATATTTATCAAGTGCCAGGTGATACACCTGGATACCCAGGTGCTATGCTGGGTTTTAGGGGTGGATGAAATCCCTGCCCATGTGGAGTGTGTGCTCTAGTAGGGATCACATCTCAGTGTTATTAAGAATAAACCAGTAACTCGAATATTTTAAATACTTGAGCCACAAAACTATGCCTAAGTCCATTGGGGAGTCCAAAAGAAAAATTCACAATTCACATTTGGGAATGAATGCACAGTATTTACTTGTCTAACTTCTTCCCACCCTTTAAGCCATATTTCCATTTCCTCTAATTTTGTTTCTTTCTCTTTAAAAAAAAATGTAGGAGGCTCGGGGCCTATAGCTCAACCGGCTAAGGCGCCAGCCACGTACACCTAAGGTGGCGGGTTCGAATCCCCAGCCCGGACCCGCCAAACAACAATGACGGCTGCAACCAAAAAATAGCCGGGCGTTGTGGCGGGCGCCTGTGGTCCCAGCTACTTGGGAGGCGGAGGCAGGAGACTCGCTTGAGCCCAGGAGTTGGAGGTTGCTGTGAGCTGTAATGCCACGGCACTCTGCCCAGGGGGACAGCTTGAGGCTCTGTCTCAAAAAAAAAAAAAAAAAAAAAAAAAAAAATGTAGGAGAAATCAAGTAGAAGAAAATTTTGCCAACATTTGAGTATGGCTCTGCTACCCTCAATTTATAGTAAATAATGCTTTCAAGAAATTTATAGGGGAGTTCTTCACAAAACAGGTAGGTTTTCCCAAGTCTTCAAAGATCATGTTTGTGCTTAGAATGTTTTTTGCTTTATCTATATCAGATTGACTGTCAAATGCTCCTTGTAGTTCAAAAGAGGTATCAGGAAGCTTTCAAGGGTATTTAGAGTAGCACCTAGAGCAGACAAGATTGGTGGTTTGCAGAGTTCCTCCCTTTGCTGCTGCTCAGGGGAGTGTGAATGTGTGAAGACTGCTCACTGAGTAACCTGTGAGGACAGAGATGCCTGCTGCTGGGGTCTCTTCTGGGTTCCCCAGCACAGAGCACTGCGGCAGGCATGGTGTTGGCACTCAGTAAGTATGTGTTATATAAATGAATAAATATTAAAAAGGTCCTTTAAACAGGAGAAGAGAAAATCCAATCTCTCTGGATGTATAAGCAGATAAATTTAATAGCTCCTTTGATTAATTAGTTGATTCTGAATTATAGTTGATACACTAAAGACTCATAGCCCAATAAAAGCTGTGAGAATTTGGGTTCCCAGAGGCCTCTGTTTTCAGGAAGTGGACTTAGTAGGTACTTTTATGGTTACATTTGAAGCAGTCATGAATGCCTATTTAACCAGTGCTCTGATTTAATTACAAATTATTGGTTATGGATTAAGTTCTTATTTACATAAGACGATTTGAATTCTAGCTGTATATACTTGAAAGTTATTATTTTTAGATGAGTTTTATAATATCAGACATTTTACTAATTAAGAAAGTTTTCTGCATCTAGTAAGCTTAAAGGAAGTTTTCCTATATCAGCAATAGCAATTGGATTTCATTTCACTTACCAATTTTAATGGATTGCCTGATTGAGAAGGGTTCTGAAGCCATACCTGAACTCCATAGGGAAAGTTGCCATGTCTGGTGGGTTATGGTGTCTTTTTGGCTGATAGAGCCAGGAGGATAGCACATGTCCTTCATAATTTCTATCCCTGCTCCATAAACTATCGTGCAAGACCAGAAGTGCCTCTTCTGTGAACAGAGACTGTAGATCTGCAAACTAGGGGAGTGATTAGTAGACAAATCGACACAGTTCCATCCTGAGGCACAGTCATTTGTTAGCTTGATGGAAAACGGCTTGAAATGAAATTATTGAGGGGATCTGATTCCTTGCTAGGAAGAGGAAGACCTAAAACAATACAGAGTTAAGTCCAAGGGGTCACTGATGAGTGTCCTGAACCTGGAAAGGTTAATAAGCCTGATGGAGTAGAAAATAGCCCAAGAATTGGTGCTAAATGAACACAGTTTAGCAGTTAATCATCAGCTGTTTGCCTTTGTACAACTCAGCTTTTCTCTCTGGGACCGTTTCCTCCTAAACACATTTAAAATATGAACATTAATATACCTGCTTTTCAGTTGATAACAAGTGTAGCCACTTTTCCACAGAAGTGTGAATAGCTGGATTTTCTTGAACATTAGCCTTTAAACTTGTTTCTTAACATGTTTATGTTCCAAACATGCTTTGGGGAAGCTTTCTATTCTAGAAGATGAGTGTTACCTGTTGTTGACTTTATGAATGCTTAAATAAAGCAATATAACTCCCATGCAACAGTTGGCATGTGTTTTATCTGGCAATTCTACGTAAAAGGAATCTGGAGTCAAGCAAATTACCAGTGAGTTCTGCACTTACTCATTTTTATCCTCTAGACTAGATATAAGTGGCCCATTGACACTTATTCTGCCTGGTTCAAATCAAATTTACTCTGTCTTTAGCTTCCATCACAGCACAGATACAGATCAGAAGGAATCATATCAGAAGAACATATGTATAACTCAGAAAATAGATAAACTCTGGGTTCAGGGAAAGATGGTGTTTTCAGCACTCTTTCACATGACTCTTGTAATTTTGGTTGCTCTTAGAAACAGATTTCTTTTTTTTTTAATTTTTATTATTTTTTTTTATTGAATGGTAACTATGTACATTAATGCACTTCTGGGGTACAGTGTGGGGTTTTCACATGCAATCTGAAATACTTCCATCAAACTG
>NW_003852397.1:27782404-27789363 GCF_000181295.1 Otolemur garnettii
TCTGTCCTTTCAGCCTCCTTCTGGACGGGAGCTTCTGTAAAAAGCTGGCTGCAGTTCGCCATCTTGGCTCCGCCCCCAGAAACAGATTTATTTAAGTGGAAGTTGATTTTTAATTCAATTCATGCTTAGACTTAACCCCAGAGGAGTCTTAGTAAGGAGAACTGTGTAAATATTGTTTACTGAATGGAACTGTTTTCTAGATCCCCTTAGAATTTCAAAGATGAGAATCCAGGTAGGAAAATATCATTATCAAAATGGTATGTCTCCAGAGAGATTTTATCTTTATTTACTTGGATAAGGAAATGCAGTCTAAATATCTGCCTCTGTCTCCACATGAGAGAGAATGTTGGGCAGCACATGAAACTTTTATTAATTTGTCCATGGTTTTAAAATATGAAACATTTACAACTGGGGGCTCAGTGCCCATAGCTCAGCAGCTAGGGCGCCAACCACATACACCAAAGCTGGTGGGTTCGAATCCAGCCTGGGCCTCCCAAACAACAATGACAACTACAACCAAAACATAGCTGGGCATTGTGGTGGGCGCCTGTAGTCCCAGCTACTTGGAGGCTGAGGCAAGAGACTCCCTTAAGCCCAAGAGTTTGAGATTGCTGTGAGCTGTGACACCACAGCACTCTACCCAGGGCAACAGCTTGAGACTTTGTCTCAAAAAAAAAAAAAAAAAAAAGAGAAAAAAAAATTCCTACTGGGCCAAAAGAGATAAAAAGAGAACTCTACTGTAATTCCTTGAAAACATTATTTACTATAAATTGAGGGTAGTAGACCCATACTCAAATGTTTGGAAAGTTTTCCTCCACTTAATTACTCCTATTTTTTTTTAAAGAAAAAAAATTAGGGGAAATGGGAATATGTGTTAAAGGGTGGGAAGAAGTTAGAAAAGTCAAAAAAAAAAAAAAAGGAGGAAAAAAAAGGAAGAAGGAGGAGGAGGAAGAGGAAAGTAAATACTGTCTGTTCATTCCCAAATGGGTCTTTTAGACTCCCCAGTGGACTTTGGTATAGGTTTATGAGCTGAGTGTTTGAAATATTTGCATAGTTAAGCTGTAGGTTTCATTCTAAAAGACAGAACAGGATAGTTGTCTGTTGAATTATTCAGACAACCTGAAAAGACTTATTGTGGAAAGAGTAAAAAGAAACACACATGCACATTCACACATGCATACTCCTATCTAATTGCTAGAAGAAATGATGTGCATGTACACTTGGGAAAAAATTACCTAGAAATATGAAATACCAAATTTTTAAGAATCACTTCATAGCGTTTACAGGTTGTAGAGGCAGTAGAGTCTGTGGTTACAAAGTTGGACTCTGTAGGCTAACACACCGAGGTGCAAATCCTAGCAACCTAGGAATGTTCCCAGGAACCTAGGAATATGGTTTTCTTTAATTGTTGTCAAATTGTATAGATTACATATATCCTTGTGTGTGTCATACATTTCATGACTTTTCAAAAGTAGGCCCTTTCTTCATGTACTATGCTTTAATGCACAAATTGCTTTGGTTGTGATATATATGTTCTCAGATAACCATACCTTATATTTAGTTTGTATAAGTGAAATTCATGACAAAGTCAAGTAAAAAATCATACAGTCTGCTTGCATAGTGAAGGTTTTTTCTTTCTTTTTTTCTGAAACCCAGTAGGATACTAGTATTCGCCCCTTGTTTTTGGTCACTTCTGTCTTTCTGTGTTCAAATCTAACAAGGTAGATTAATTTTTTTTTTTTTTTTTTTTTTTTGAGACAGAGCCTCAAGCTGTCGCCCTAGGTAGAGTGCTGTGGCATCACAGCTCATAGCAACCTCCAACTCCTGGGCTCAAGCGATTCTCCTGCCTCCACCTCCCAAGTAGCTGGGACTATAGGAGCCTGCCACAACGCCCGGCTATTTTTTGGTTGCAGCCATCATTGTTGTTTGGTGGGCCCGGGCTGGATTTGAACCCACCAGCTCAGGTGTATGTGGCTGGTGCCTTAGCCCCTTGAGCCATAGGCACGGAGTCAAGGTAGATTAATTTTAAAATGTCCATATTAGAGCTTAAACGAAAAGATAAATGATAGAGTAGAGGAGGAAAATATTTTTCTACCTATGTTGCAAAGAATTATACAATCAAGAGGCATCAAGGAACTCTGGAATGATGGATTAATATCCTTGATATATGGTAATGATTGTGCAACTCTATAAATTTGCTAAAAATCATTGAATTGTACGCTTAAAATGGTTAAATTTCATGGCATATAAAAACTACCTTAATAAAACTGTCAAGAAAACTCCTTGATATATAAAGAAATCCTGCAAGACAACCTGGAATAAAGCAACAACTCAATAACGAAATGTTAGAGTAAGAAGTGGATGGCCAATATATATAAAAATAAGTTATTTCATCAGCAGTTAGGAAACGCACTGCAACAAGAGCACTTACCATCTACCATTTGGCAATTTTTTTACATTTCAATTCAAGTTGTATAAATTATTTGAGCAGGTTTAATAGGTTCAAGTGGGGTATGATGGCTCATGCCTGTAGTCCCAGTGATTTGGGAGGCTGAGGCAGGAAGATTGCTGGAGTCCTGAAGTTCAAGGCTGCAGTGAACTATGGTCATGCTATTGCACTCCAGTCTAATTGGGTGATGAAGTGAGACCCAGTCTCTTAAAACAAGGGGGCTTTCCAGCCTCTTGTCACCATCTGATCTTCCATAAACCAAACAACATCATACACTGGGGAAAAGAATCCCTATTTAATAAATGATATTGGGAGGACTGGATAATCAAATGTAAAAGATTGAAACTGGACCTGCACCTCTCACCACTTATAAAAATTGACTCAAGATGGATAAAAGATTTACATCTAAGACATGAAACAATAAAAACTTAGAAGAAAGCATGGGAAAAGCTCTTGATGATATCAGCCTGGGGAAAAGTTTATGAAGACAACTCCATTGGCAATTGTAACAACAACAAATATAAATAAATGGGACTTAATTAAGCTAAAAAGCTTCTGCACAGCTAAGGACACAACAATTAAAGCAAATAGACAACCTTCAGAATGGGAAAAGATATTTGCATGTTATGGATCTGACAAAGGGTTGGTAAGTAGAATCTATAGAGAATTTAAATTAATCCATTCAAAAAGAGTAAACAATCCCATCTATCACTGGACAAGAGATGTGAACAGAATCTTCTCTGAAGAAGACAGACAAATGGCTAACAAGCACGTGAAAAAAATGCTCATTGTCCCTAATCATTGGAGAAATGCAAATCAAAACCATCGTGAGATATCATCTAACCCCAGTGAGAATAGCCCACATCACAAAGTCCCAAAGCTGCAGATGCTGGCACTATTATGGAGAGACAGGAACACTTTTACACTCTTAGTGGAATTGCAAACTACTACAGCCTCTTTGGAAAGAAGTATGGAGAATACTCAAAGAACAAAAAATAGACCTTCCATTTGATCCCACAACCCCATTGTTAGGTATCTACCCAGAAGAAAAAAAATCATTTTCCCATAAAGACATTTGCACTAGAATGTTCATTGCAGCTCAATATACAACCACCAAGATGTGGAATCAACCCAAATGTCCATCAACTCATGAATGGTTTAATAAACTGTGGTATGTATGGAATTTGACCTAAAAAAGATGGAGACTTTACATGTTTTGGATTAACCTGGATAGAGTTGGAGAGCATTTTCTTTAGAAAAGGATCACAAGAGTGGAAAAGCAAGTATCCAAGTACTCAATACTAATATGAAGCCAGTAGATGAACTAATACATACACACATAAGAGAAACTCAATTTAAACTCAATTTAATTCAAACTAGGGGCTGGGGAGGAGTAAGGGGAAAGAGAGGAGAAAGGGGACTGGTGTGCTCTCACCTAATGGACACAATGTTGGGGTACATGCATGGCACAGCTTCTGGCTGAGGGGCACAAGTGTAACAGTCTAAATTACACAAGTGTAACAGTGTAAAATTAAGCTTAATTTTAGCTTAATTAAGTCCCATTTATTTATATTTGTTGTTGTTACAATTGCCAATGGAGTTGTCTTCATAAACTTTTCCCCAGGCTGATATCATCAAGAGCTTTTCCCATGCTTTCTTCTAAGTTTTTATTGTTTCATGTCTTAGATGTAAATCTTTTATCCATCTTGAGTCAATTTTTATAAGTGGTGAGAGGTGCAGGTCCAGTTTCAATCTTTTACATTTGATTATCCAGTCCTCCCAATACCATTTATTAAATAGGGATTCTTTTCCCCAGTGTAACAGGGACCTTAGTGAACAAATGTAAGCATTGTACCCTAATCATTTGTTACCCCCATATTAATCTGAAAAAATTTTTTTTACATATACATGTGTTTATTAGGTTTCTACTTTGTGCCTTCACAGAATTAAAAAGGCTTAAAATTTAATAACAATAACAATGTTTAAGATAAGGACTAGAAACAAAAACCTCGTAAAGAACGAATGAAGATAAATACATTCAGAAAAGAAATCAGATGATTGCTACGCCGAAATATTAAGCAATAATAATAATAATGCAAAGAAAGTAACATTCGCATTGTCAAATAAGAGTATGTCTTTTATAGACTGCTTTGACTCTAAGGTTCAGTATGGAGTCATCAGTTAACTTCTTCTTCTTATTATTTTTTTTCTAAAGTCTCAAAAAATAGACAACTAATATTTATAAATAAAAGTAAAAGATAATTTCAAAAAACAGATCATGTCAAATCTTAATAGAAAAAGAAGAAATACTTCAAAATCATTCTGCTTAATCTGGATACACCTGATATTAAAATTGGAGAAAATATATTATTATAAAGGAGAAATTGCAAACATATTTCACTTATAAATGAAGGTGCAATATACTAAATAACATATTGACAAGTTGAATTAAAAAGTAATGTTTAAGTAATGTACTTTGGTCAAAATTAAATCCAATTTATGTAATCTGAAATTTTAAAAAGGGTTTTTTTTTGAGTTTTACTTTGTTGTCCTTTGTAGAGTCCTGTGGCATCATAGCTCACAGCAACCTCAAAGTCCTGGCTCAAGTGATTCTCTTGCCTCAGCCTCCCAAATAGCTGGGATACAATGCCTGGCTATTTTTAGAGATGGGGTCTTGCCCTTGCTCAGGCTGGTCTTGAACTCTTGAGCTCAGGCAATCCACCTGCCTCGGCTTCCTAGAGTGCTAGGATCACAGGCCTGACCCACTGTGCCTGGCCAAAGGTATAAAAACACACACGGAAAGTTGCCTTTTCACCTCTTCCTTCCAGATATCTGGTTTCTTTCCCCCCAGTATAACCCATTGTTATCAGAATGTCCTGTAGTTTTCCAGAGATATTTCCCGTGCATATAGGAAATTATGTATATTTACCACCACCACTTTATGCACAAGTGGTTGGGCACTGTATAAACTGTTCTGCACACTGCTCTGGTCCTCTATTTTCAAGTGCTTCCACTATGGGCATGTAGATAGCATTCTCCTTTTTTATAGCTATGTAGAATTTCATCATATGCAGATATACTGCAGTCTGTTTAAACATTTTTCTATTGGTAGAAATATTCATTTCAGTATTTTTCATTAACATACAGCATCTGTGCATGAACACGTGTGAGTAGGTCTGTAGAGTGGAAGTCTAGATGTAGTTTTGATAAATGCAGCAAAACTTTTAAAGGTTGGCTACATACAGCATCAGTGAGGGGTTAGGGAAATGGTAGCCCATATACTGTTTAGGGGATGGGGCAATCTTGCTGTGTATCAAAATGAGAAATGTATATATCCCTTGGCTCAGAAATTCTTTTTCTAGAAATCTTCTTTACAGAAATTCTTACACATGAACGTCAAGTTATATGTTCTAGTAGCGTTATTGAAATCAACCTAAATATTCAGCGATCATAGTAAACAAATAATAGTACATCCATACTATGAAATATCACGAAGGAGCAAAAAGAGAAAGGCAGGTCTTTATGAATTAGCATAGAAGGGCAATACCCGAACAGTGGTTCTCAGCCTGGGGGTTGCGACCACTGCTCTAAGATGTGCTAATGAGAATAGCACGTGGCCTGGGGTGGTGTGGTCCCTCATAAGGTAGATGGATAAGGAGATGGCTGTTTACCGTATCTCTCTTTCTTCCTTCTCCTCCCCCCAGTCTTCCTCTTTTTCTCCTTTCCTCTCTTCCTTCCTTTCTATAAATGCATAGAAAAAGATTTGGAAATATATTTGCTACCTATGGAGAGAAGAAAAGGACTGAGGGAGAATGAATGGGGGATTTCTACTTTTCATACTTTTTGACGTTAATGGACAGTTTTTACAATTAGCACATATTTACATATAACTTCTGTAATTTAAAAAGTTACACTGGTAAATATCAATCAAAATTCTAATAAAGCCATTAACTACCACTCTAAGACTTCCTTTCTTTCTTCTTCTACCCTGTTTTTTGTTAATCATGAGAATTTTCAAGTATGTATAAAGTACAGAAAGTAAAATAACAGACATCCATGTACCCACTATCCAAATTTAACGGATGTTAACATTTTGCCAAGTTTGCTTCAGATTCTGCTCTAAACCAGAAAAAGAAAGAAAGGAAATGTTACCGGCATAGTTAAAGCTTTGTGCCTCAATTCCCTCAATGGGGCAATTTTCTTGAAGTTGTATACTATTTACAAATTTTTGGATCACAAAATAAGGTGGCCTTAGACTTTTGTTTTTACAGTAGCCTTTTATTTGTAATACCTGTTGCACTATGAACTCATTAGGAAAAGTTTCCAGAAGCTCAGGGAGGGGCCTTTCCATTGAATCTGACAAAGCTTGCTATGCCTATTGTGCCATGAATTCATGGGGAATAGATTCCAGCACCTTATGCTCCTGTCCCATTGGTTCTCTTGGTTCTGTGTGCTATGCTGTGCACCAGTTATGCCATGAACTCATGGGGAATGGGTTCCAGCACTTTAT
>NW_003852397.1:27789383-27796467 GCF_000181295.1 Otolemur garnettii
CCTGTCCCATTGGTTCTCTTGGTTCTGTGTGCTATGCTGTGCACCAGTTATGCCATGAACTCATGGGGAATGGGTTCCAGCACTTTATGCTCCTGCTCAACTGGTTCTCTTGGTTCTCCTGTGTGCTTTGCTGTATGCATATTATGCCATGAATTCATAGGGAATGGGTTCCAGGAGCTCAGACTCCTTTCTGTTGGTTCTCACTAAGTGAGCTCTAGGTGGATCAGGCTGGTGTTCCAGGTGAACCCAGGTACCATTTTCTTTGGCTTCCTTCTTTTTCCGATCATTTCCCTTCATGTGCTTCAGGAAGCTATCTCGGCTCTTAGAGTGCTTAATGTGCTCCATATGAACATTAATCCTCTTGGCAAGAATCTTGCTCTCAACTTATTTGCTTACAATAATGCAAACAGCATGTTGGGTAACATTGTAGACTCTTCCAGTTTTGCCATGGGTAACATTTGCGTGGCATGCTTTTTTGAACAGTACCCATTCCTTAAATGCCACAACATTACCTTTCTTAACAACTCCATGCTTTCTAAAAGGCCTAGAGAACATATATCGGGTGCCTCTCCTCTTTCCCTTTGTGTTTGTCATTTTGGTGAATTACTGGAAGATGGTGTCTCCGGCTATAAGGCATGGCCTTCGATTATTTAAAAGAAAAAAATCTTAAGCTCTGTTTTCCTATGTTTGTAGAAAAGTTCCTCAAAGAGGGATTATAAATTGCAGTTTTCTTTTTTCTTTAGTCTCTCTTTGTCACCCTTGGTAGAGTGCCCTGATGTCATAGCTCATAGCGACTCAAGCAATTCTCTTGCCTCAGCCTCCCAAGTAGCTAGGGCTACAGATGCCAGCTGCAATACCCAGCAATTACAGTATTACATAATACCCAGCTATTTTTAGAGACAGGGTCTTGCTCTGGCTCAACTCGTGAGCTCTGGTCTCCAACTCGTGAGCTCAGGCAATACACCCACCTTGGCCTCTCAAAGTGTTGGGATTACAGGCATGAGCCACAGAGCCTGGCTCTATCTTTTTTTTTTTTTTCCTATTGAACTACTTGGAGAGTTTTCTATTCCTGTTCACTCTCCCTTTCTGGACCTTCACTTCACTCCTGTTCCCCCTGAACAAACATTTTCCCTGGGTTCTTTGCTTCCACCATTTTCTCTCAGTTCCATCTTGCTAACAACTGCCAGACTGTCCTTCCAAACCAGGGATTCTCAGCTTCATCACCCCTGCCATTTGGGTGGATAATTAATTCTTTGTGTGGGGCTGTCCTGTGCATTGCATGATGTTTAGTGGAATCCCTAGCCTCTAACCATCAGATGCCTGGATCACCTTCCCCGGCTGTGACAACCAAAAATGTCTCCAGATATTGCCACAAGTCCACTGGAGGGACAAAAATCACCCTGGCTGAGAACTACCATGGTTGCCTATTCCTCATCGCACCATGTCCAACTCTCCTGCTACCGACCCTCCCACCCCCCAGTTTCAAGGGCATCATTCTCTTTTCCCACTTCTTACTTAGCTCTCATTTCTTCCCATCAATCAGTCAGAATTACCTCCCTGCTCTCCTAGCCCTATCATGTCAGGCCACCTTTAGACTTTTGTACACGCTTTCCTGCATCTTACGATGTCTTCTGTTACTTTCTGCCTGTCCAACTTCTGTCTGCCCTTCAAGGTTGGGTTCAAGTATCATTTCTTCACATAATGTTTCCTGATTTCTTTGGCCTTTAGTTATGTCCTCCTTATTTGGGAGCATTGGTGATTCAGTGACTGGGCTTCAGAGTCAGATGACTATGGGCATAGCTGGGCACACCTACATATGAGCTGTGTGATGTGGGCAAACAGGTGAGCCTCTCTGTGCTTTGTCTCCCCAGTAGTACAGCAGGGACGATCCCTGCTTTACAGGGTGGCTGAGAGGATTAAAGTACAATTTGAAGATCCCACCCAGCACCTGAGTATATAATATATACTATTTTACGTGTTTGTCTTAACTGTCCAAAGAGTATTAGGAGAAGGGGATTATGTGCTAAACTTCTCTGTTCTCACCAGAGATAGATACTTTGTAGACACTCAGTAGACGCCATTGACAACATGGGAAAAAATGCTGCTGTACACACCTCTGATTACTACATTGTTTCTGCACACACAGCCTTACTGTCCTTGACCTTCCATTCATTCCAAATGAATTTCAGAAGGATTAAGCTTATTACCTTGATTTCTTTCAGAATAAATGCACGATGGCAATTGGTTGCTATTCTGTTGAAACAGCAGAAATGATAAATTAACCCAATGATGAGCGAAGATGCTTCGTTTCATAGTGCTCTTGAGAATAAAGATGGAAGTGCGTCTTCAGTTCTATGGCTCCTCTTGGAGATCATCCTCTGTTAAGGTGCTGGATGTTACTAGTATTTTGAATTTCTTCTCCATAGTGTCAGAGTTATGAGCATGCCTTTAGAATTCAGACCATGATTATAATTCCAACTCTGCAGCATACTAGCGATTTGACTTTGGGAAATTTTTAAAATCCTTCTAAGCCTCAGTTTCTTTATCTGCAGAATAGAGGAAACAATAGCCCCTGCCTTGTGGGGCTGGTGTGAGATGAGGTACATGCAGTCTTGGCCTGGTTCCTGGCACTCATCATTATATTTTCCTCCCACAAATAGTCCTCAGGTATCAACTATGCTCAAGACAGTGAACAAACAGAAATAACCCTGCCCTCTGGAGCTTACAGACCAGCTTTTCTTATTTTGAGGGTGGTAGGTAGTTTTAAATGGAGGGCACATTTGACTCTATGGAGGTAAAATCCTATTAGAAGAATTACTGTAAAAATTGATCTAAAAATTCAAATAAGAATTATTAGGAAGAGACTTGATAAATGGATAACATTTTTCTATTGTCATTTTCAATGTTTGAAAAGAAAATTGATATGGATACAGAGTCTCAATCTTCCAGGAAACCTCTTATATATCACATGTCATTATTATTGTGTAGTAAACAAGTACAGTTTTCAGTGACGTATGAGGGAATCAGTATGCAGAACCTCAGAGCCAACCATTTAAACTATCCCACACTCTTCTGTGCTTTCTGTGTAATGGACTGAATGTTTGTGTCCCCCACCAGCCAAATGCATATTCTGAAATCCTGACCCTCAGTGTGATGACATTAAGAGAAATATCAGATTACATCATGGAAGCAGAGCCTCTGTGAATGGGATTAGTGCCAGACACCCCGGAGAGCTGCCTTCCCTTCCTCCGTGTGTGAGAAAGCAGGCCCTCATCAGACACCAAATCGGCCAGTGCCTTGATCTTGAACTTCTCAGTCTCCAGAATGTGAGGAATAAATTCCTGTTCTTTATTAGCTACCCAGTTTATGGTATTTTGTTACAATAGCTTAAGTGGACTAAGACTGTGCCCTATTCAAGGGACCTCAGGGAGATCTCTCCATCTCTTTCCATCATATACAGACATTGCATTGTCCATCTATGAACCAGGAAGTGGCCCCCTGCCAGCCATCCAAATCTGCTAGTGCCTTGAGAGAGGACATCTCAGGATCTAGAGCTATGAGAAATAAATGTTTATTGTTTAAGCTATGCAGTCTATAGTATTTTTGTTATAGTAGGCTGAATGGGCTAAGACATCATCCCACTCTGCTACTAATCTCCCAGGCATGGGAGACCTTCCATGTGGATGTGTGTATATATCCATGAATGTAAAGCTCTTTGTTTCCTGGCCCCTAATATATGCATCTTTGTACATGTTTCCTTAAATTAACTATAAAGCAAAACATGGAGTAAAAATAATGAATGGTACATCACTCACTCCCTAGGGGATAAAAGAATTCTGTGGAGTAGAGGAACAGTGCCCTGGGGTCTCCATCTTCCCTGGGCTGTCTCCCTATTTCATGGTGAAGATGACTCAGCATTTTAGAAAAGATTGAGAAAATCCCCTTCAAGGAGTTGATCTTAATGATAGAGAAGCAACATGATCTAGCTACACACATAGCTATAAAGATGTTCATTGCAGCATTATTTACAATGAAAACTAGAAACTCCTTAAGTACCTAACAATACAAGATTGGTTAAGAAAACAATGGCAAATCTATGTGGTATAATATTTGGCAGCTGTTAAAAACAGAATTGACATGGAAAGATGTTCAACATATGATAAGGCAAAAAAGCAGACTGTAAAGTAGTAGACACAGTAGAATCCCCTTTTGGTAAAAAGGATATCGCTCCATGTTAGCTGTGTATGCGTAAGAAGTGACTAAAGGGATAGACAGAGTGGGTCTCTGTGGATCATGCAACTATGAATAATTTGTGTTTTGTTTTCTGTTTGATTCTCAGTAGGCTCTGCAAACAACTAGAGGCAGTTATCATTGGTACCTGTTAGGGGCTGAATTTTTATGCCCTCCCCATTCATATGTTGGAATATTAAGCCCTGAGACCTCACTATGTTACTGTATTTAGAGATAGGATCTTTAAAGAGGTAATTAAATTAAAATGAGGTCATATGGGTGGGCCCTAATCTGATATGACTGGTGTCCTTATAAGAGGAGGGATTTGGACACAGACATGTATACAGGGAAGACAACATGAAGACACAGTGAGAAGATGCCCATATAAAAGCAATGAGAGAGGCCTTAGAAGAAACCAATTCTATTGATACCTTGGTCTTAGACTTCTAGCCTCTAGAACTGAGAGAAAATAAATTTCTGTTGTTTAAGCTGCCTAATCTCTGGAATTTTCTTATGGCTTCCCTAGCAAGTTAATGTGATACCTAACTCCTAATAATCTTTACCCCTTCCTTCTGTTTAACAGAGCCCCAACCTGGTTTAAATGTCCACTCTCCTCCAGGAAAAATAGGCCCAATCCCTAGTGCCCATGCCAGTGGTGGTGGGCATGTCCCCTTGCCAGTTATTGACTTAAACATACATGTGTGATTCAGTTTAAGTGAACTGAATCAGAAGTGAACAATCTGGGGTGTTTTTATGTTTTCTTAGATGGTGAGACACAGTCCCTTGTTTCCTAGATACTTTCATATCTATATATACCTAGTACTGTGGCGGCCACTTTGAGATCATCACAGAAGCTAGATTCAGGGACCACCCTGCCTTGATGAGGACAAAGAAACAGAAAAATAGAAAAAATCTGGATCCTTCTTGATGCCTTTGAATCCCCAAATAAATCATCCTGGAGTCAAATACCTCCAGAATTATTTGATGAGATAATGTAATTTCTCCATTTTTAAGCCAGTTTAAGTCTGCTTTTTCCTTACTTGCAGCCAAATGCATCCTAACTGTTACAATTGAAAGTCCAAACAAAACACATAAGAACGAAATAGGTTCTACAAACCTTTGTAAACCTTTAGTCATATACCTAAAAGCAAGGATTCCACATCTAACAAATTGCTCCAGCATGAAGCAGTCTTCCTTTGGCTAAAGCATAAGGTCTTAAAAGAATTAATTATGCTCAGAATATTTACACAATATAAACATTTGAATGTCCCCATTTAGGTTCTCATGTTACCAAATAGCATGAGTATAAGTGGTCAAGAACCATGCTTGTAACAACTTCAGGATGATTTAATTGGAGCAGCAGCCACATCCCAGCCATTTAACATATGACAACCCATGGAATGTACAACCCAGGACTCTGTCCCGGTGGGAAGCAGGGGTACTATTAAATGTAATAAATTAAACCTTGCCTGCAAAAAGATTATATTCAAGATTATATTGCTTTCATCCTTAGTTAATAAAATTCCTAGGAGATTTTTGGAATCTCAGTGCACATGTCTCTAACATATTCCTGCATGGCAGTCTGGAGGAGTGACTGACGGTGTATGTGTTAGTGTCTCACTGGCCATCATCCAGGTTCTGCCACATCCTGATTATCTGATCTCGATCAAATCACTTGCATTGGTTCACTTCACATCTAATAAAAGTATGCACCTCAGAGAGGTATTGGGGAAAGAAATGTCCTGGGAGGCCCCCAAGACAAAGGGACCATGTATAGGTAAGTAGGAGGGATAAATAAATACACTGGAAAGTAAATACAAGATTTGCTTCCATTAGAGAAGAAAAGACCAGCACGACAGGGTTAGTTCCTGGTCCCACATTTTTGTAAATCATTTGCTGTGTTTAATCTTTTACTTCATTCAGGTCCCTTAGATAATTTCATCCTTAAAGTAGGGATGAAATTTCATGCCCTAAGTTAGGGTGCCCCACATATCATTCCCCAGTCCTTTATGTCTATACACACTGCCTTTTAAAAAATACATAGTCCATAACACTATGGTATACTATGTACCAGCTAATGTATAATTAATAGTATTAGTAGCAACATAATAGCAACTAAGAATTATTAAATGCTTACTTGCATTTCATAATTTCATTCCCCAATACCTCTCTGAGGTGCATACTTTTATTAGATGTGAAGTGAACCAATGCAAGTGATTTGATCGAGATCAGATAATCAGGACGTGGCAGAACCTGGATGATGGCCAGTGAGACACTAACACATACACCGTCAGTCACTCCTCCAGACTGCCATGCAGGAATATGTTAGAGACATGTGCACTGAGATTCCAAAAATCTCCTAGGAATTTTATTAACTAAGGATGAAAGCAAATGGGTCTAGAATGAATCCATTCACAAAACAAAACATTTTGGCAAGTAAGCATATGTATACATCATGTATTATCATCATCTATTACCCTCAGAGGAGGGTAGTAGTAGCAGAGAGGATGATGGAAACTTGCATGTTTACGCTGTATATTCTCAAGACGTTTGGATCTTTTATGACAATGTTTTCATGTATTACCTGAATACAGGCATACCTCACTTTATTGCATTACACTTTGTTGCACTTCTCAATATTGCATTCTTTACAAATTTAAGGTTTGTGATAACCATGCCTCAAGTAAGTCTATTGGTGTCATTTTTCCAGCAGCATGTGCTCTGCTCACTTCATGTCTCTGTGTCATATTTTAATAATTGCTGCAATTGAAATATTTTCCTCATATCACATCTGTCATGGTGATCTGTGTTCAGTTGTCTTTGATGTTAATATTGTAACTGCTGGCTCGGCGCC
>NW_003852397.1:27797809-27808174 GCF_000181295.1 Otolemur garnettii
AAAAAAAAAAAAAAAGAAAATTCTATGGTCCTTAAGACTGTGCTAAATCCATTCTATCTGTGCTCTGTAAATGAAATAACAAAGCCTGAATGACAGCACATCTGTTTACAGCAGTGATTTTCAACTGGTGTGCATTGAGAGGATCTTAGGTGTGCTGCAAACAGTTTTAAAGATTATTAATTAAATTGTGTCCAAAAGTAGTTCAAAACACAGTAAGAGTATTCTTTTTCTTTTTTAAAACCAATGTAATTTAAATATTCCATAAGTTTATCTATAGGTTCAAGTGTGCCGTGAAATAAAAGAGGTTGAAAACACTAGTTTACAGTATGGTTTACTGGATCCTTCAAGCCCATTCCTGAGACCTAGAAGATTTCTTTCAAAAGATTACTGCTCATTGACAATGCACCTGATCACCCAAGAGCTCTGATGGAGATGTACTAGGAGATGAATGTTGCTTTCATAGCTGCTAACACAGCATTCATCCCGCAGCCCATGGATTCAGGAATAATTTTGACTTTCAAGTATTATCATTCAAGAAATACATTTCACAATCATAGATAGTGATTCTACTGATGGATCCAAATGGCAAAGCCAATTGGAAACCTTCTGGAGAGGATTCACCATTCTAGATGCCACAAAACATTTGTAATTCATGGGAGGACACCAAAATATTGACATTAACAGGAGTCTGGAGGAAGTTGATTCCAACCCCCACAAATGACTTTGAGAGGCTCAGGACTTCAATGAAAGAAGTAATTGCAGATGAGGTGGAATTAAGATAATTAGAATTAGAGCCTAAACATGTAACTGAATTGCTGCAATCTCAGGATAAAACTTGAATGGAGGAGGAATTGCCCCTTATGTATGAGCAAAGAGTGGGGTTTCTTAAAATGGAATCTTCTGATGGTGAAGATGCTTTGAACATTATTGAAATGACAATAAAGGATTTAGAATATACATAAACTTAATAAAGGAGTGGCAGGGTTTGAGAGGATTGAATCCAATTTTGAAAGAAGTTCTACTGTGGACAAAATGCTATCAAACAGCACCACATGCTACATAGAAATCTGTCATGAAAGGAAAAGTCAATGTATGTGGCAAACTTCATTGTTGTCTTATTCTGAAAACTTGCCACAGCCACCCCAACCTTCAGCAACCGCCACCCTGACCAGTCATCAGTCATCAACATGAAGGCAACACTGCCCCACTAGCAAAAAGATTATGACTTACTGAAGGCTAAGATGATCTGTAGCAGTTTTTTAGCAACAAAATAATTTTTAATTAATGTATGTACACTTTCAACATAATAGTATTTCACATTTATTTATTTATTTTTGAGACAGAGTCTCAAGCTGTTGCCCTGGGTAGAGTGCCATGGCGTCATAGCTCACAGCAACCTCCAACTCTTGGGCTCAAACGATCTTTTTGCCTCTGTTTTTCTATTTTTAGTAGAAACGGGGTCTCACTTTTTGCTCAGGCTGGT
Source organism: Otolemur garnettii (assembly GCF_000181295.1). Taxonomy (NCBI): domain Eukaryota; kingdom Metazoa; phylum Chordata; class Mammalia; order Primates; family Galagidae; genus Otolemur; species Otolemur garnettii. The sequence continues at coordinate 27,799,293 of NW_003852397.1, forward strand.
CTCAAACTTGTGAGCTTAAGCAATCCACCCACCTCGGCCTCCCAGAGTGCTAGGATTATGGGCACGAGTCACCGTGCCTGGCCTCTATTTCACAATTAATAGACTAAAGCACTGTGTAAACATAACTTTTATATGAACTGGGAAATAAAAAACTTCGTGGGACCCACTTTATTGTGGTATTTGCTTTATTGTGGTGGTGTGAAACTGAACTTGCAGTAGTGTATCTTTGAAGTGCGCCTGCATTTAAGGAAAGAGTCATGCAATAACTAAAGCTACCACTAGAGGGCTCAACAAGCTGCTGTCCATGCTTATCTAGAGGTACTGCCAGGAGAGCTGTCCAGGTGCTGAAGTATGTAGCATGGGTAGCTTACTGAAGTGATGCTAGGGAGTCTAGGAAACCTCTTGGAGCCTCCACTGCAAACCTCTGCGACTGAGAACCAGTAAGTGTAAGGTGTCAGGCTGGATTATGGCCCTATACTGTATTCTTTAATCCTCTCTGTCAGTCCAACATGAACCAGTTCTAGCATGTCAGGGAAGAGTAAGCAAGTGATAGGATTTAAGTATGCTCTTTACCCAAGAAAAGATAGGACACTTTGCCATCAGAAATACTGGTGAGATTGGCAGCCCAGAAATTCGAGGTGCAAGCTTCAGCTAGCAATAAGAGACCAGGCATTTTTACCTAGTTTTCAGATGCTTGGAAAAGGATATGGCCTAGGAAAAGAAGGTGCTTTTTTTTTGGTTTGTTCTAAAAATCTTATCACCTGAATTCACTTAAAAGAACTCAAACTTCACAGTCTGTTGTCACAAGGTTTATAAACAACAGCCAGGCCCTTCATTTTACTGTTTTATAAGAGATTATAAATGCAAATGTAAAAATAAGAAATTCATAGTTCACTGTAACCGCAACTCTTGGGCTCAAGAGATCCTTTCAATTGAGCCCCCTGTGTAGCTAGGGCTATAGGTATGTTCCACCACATGCCCAGCCCAAGTTTTTAAACTTTTTTTTTAAAATAAGGTCTTGCTACGATGCAGGCTGGTCTCAAACTTCTGGCCTCAAGCAATCCTCCTGCTTTGGCTTCCTAAAGTGCTGAGATTATAGGAATGAGCCCCCAGGACTGGCATACCTATGGTACCAGCAGTGTTTTTTTGTTTTTTTTTAGCCAAAATGAAGTCACTTTTATTTCTTTTCTTTTTTAAATTTTTTTCCCCACCCCTCCCTCCTTTCTCTCTCTGCTCTTCCCTTCCCCCACTCCCACTGTGCCATTGTTATTAATTGTCCTCATATCAAAATTGAGTACATAGGACTCATGCTTCTCTATTCTTGTGATGCTTTACTAAGAATAATGTGTTCCACTTCCATCCAGGTTAATACAAAGGCTGTAAAGTCTCCATTTTTTAAAATGCCAGCAGTGATTTTTATTTAGAGACTGAGATGCCAGGGAAAAAGTGAGGAACTTTTCACTGTTTGATACACATTTGTCTTATCCACAATGAGCACGTACCATTTTATACTTTTAAAAAAGATAAAAAGGGGGGCGGTGCCTGTGGTTCAGTGGGCAGGGCGCCAGCCCCATATACTGAGGGTGGTGGGTTCAAACCCAGCCCTGGCCAAACTGCAACAAAAAAATAGCCAGGTGTTGTGGTAGGCATCTGTAGTCCCAGCTACTTGGGAGGCTGAGGTAAGATAATTGCCTAAGCCCAGGAGTTGGAGGTTGCTGCGAGCTGTGATGCCACTGCACTCTACCGAGGGTGATAAAGTGAGGCTCTGTCTTTACAAAAGAAAAAAAAGGTAAAAAGAGATTGTGTAAGCCATAATATTGAGGTAGGATGTATTACTGTTCCGTGTTTCTATGCCCTTTAAAATTTATTATTCTTTTTAGTTTTATATTTAACACTACTAGGAAATTTGCTTCTTCTTAATGTGTTTTTTTTCCTCCTTTTGGTCCCCAGCAAGGGACTTTATCAGAGGACATTTTTAAAGTGAGATGGATGTTACCCTGGAAAATTTCCATTAAGAACCAAGTCACAAAAGTCTCTTGGCAGCTCAATAGATCAGTTCACACATCCATTCTGCAATTTTATGATAATAGACAACTCTGTGTGTATCAGCAACTCACCAAATCTTCTTGGCTATGAAGTTAGTACAGATTCAGTCATAGCTTGGATCTGTGCTAATTTACATGAGTCATTTTAAAATTGTTTTATGCAAAATTCAATTAGTATTGATTAAGCTCTTGACTTTAGAAGGGGTAGTGAGGTTTGGGGAAGTGGGAAATCTGTTTAGCATTGGAAAGATTGCTGGACCAGCCATAGGCGGAATCCTTTGTAAAGATTCTAAATTAGAGAATGAGTAGCAACAGATTCTTCATGAAGATAATGTAAGGCACCAGATTTATCAATATTTGCAAACTGTACAACCACAGAGTAATTGCACTCACTTGCGTCAATGGGATGAGGGGAAAGAATCACCACAAAGGCTAAAATCCTGTAACAGATTACACCCCTGAAGTTTTCTAATAAGATATATATATATATATATTTTTTTTTTTTTTTTTAAGGCAAGCTTGAGACAAAGTTTATTGAGTAAGAGAAAGATAGGCCTACAGAGGAAGAAAGCTACAAAGTAGGATACATTCTCCAGAGATAGTGAACAGAACTCTGTTGCAGGGCAAGTAAGCAAAGAAGCCTCTAATAAGATATTAATATGGTTAAGTTTCTGTGCAATCTGTTCAGAATGTATGGGATATTGGGATTTTTAAAACTAGAATAAAACAAAAGCAAGCCCTTCACAGCTTGGAATTGACAAGTCTACTTTTTAACATTAATGGGACTAGAGAATATTACTGAGGCAAAAACATTTCGTTCTCCAGTGCCAGTGAAGAGGGGACTTGGGTTCCATTATTTATCTCTTCCAACCAGTACACTTCTGTATGGCTCATCTCAAAACAAGAAAGAGTGAAAGGCGAGAGATATATACTTTTTCATATGCTAGAGAACTAAATCTGCAGTGATTTTCTGACTCTGTGTGAGATCATTTTCCTTTTCTCAGATGTGGCTTTTGAACAAAATAATAGTGATAATAGTTCTCTTTTTATGGAGCATTTATGGTATGCCAGACAGTTTCATCTCATTGAACCTCATCAGATAAATTATATTTATTCCCTATTTACAGATGTGAAAACTGAGCAATGATTTATCCAAGGTTATATAACTGGTAACTAGCAAGAGTAATTTAATTGCCACTTATTTAAGAAATTCAGATTTATTACATATCCACAGTCTGAATAACCTCCTTCTAGAATAAATCAAGCTTACATAATCTGTTTATTTTTTCCTTTGGGTTAGTGATGTGCTTTAGGAGATAAGACATATATTGATAAGACAAGATGTGAATGAGGGAGTACTAGAATAGACTGAAATCTGATATAAAGACTAAACATAAGACGGTGTCAACCACCAAAGAGGTAGGCTGGGTAGAGGGCCTAAAAACTCTGGAAGGAGATGCCTTATTTGGGCTGACATTACCAAATACCAAAGATTAGGTGATTTAAACAAAAGAAATTTGTTTTCTCACACAGTTGGAGGCTGGAAGTCTGAAATAGGGTAGGGCAGCATTCTCCTACTAACTCTCCTTGGCTTGCAGATGGCTGCCTTCTCGCTGTGTCCTCACATGGGCTTTACTCTGTGTGTACACAACCCTGCTATGGGTATCTCTTCCTCTCCTTATAAAGACACCGGGCGGACTGGATTAGGGCCCCACCCTTATGACTACATTTAACCTTAATTTTCTCTTTAAAGGCTTGATTTCTAAATGCAGTCACATTGAGGGTTAGGGCTTCATCAAAAGAATTTGGCAGGGATATAATCCAGTCCACATTGCAGAGACTCAGTGGGAGAGCAGTGAATTCTGCCCGGAGTCAGGGAAGAGTTAGTAGGGGAGATAGTGCTAGAGTCGCGGCTGAGCCTGCAAACCATCTGTCTGAATGTCAAAGAGGAAGCCCTGCACCAGCAAAAGCATTTGATGAGACGACCTCAAAAAACCTGTCCAAGTAAAGATTCTGTGAATTATAGGTCAGAAAATTCTTCAGCTGGCAGAGACCTTTCAGGAAGAGCCTTGATAAACACTCTTGACAATGTGGAATGAGCTGATGATGCTAAATTGATCTCGTTGTGCATAAATAATTCCTTTTTCTCTTATGTTCACAATGTAGTGCATTCACTTCTATCACTTTCTAGGATTTCTGTAACACAGGGAGTCAAGGGTTTTGTTTCCTTGGATTGGGATATTTATATCTTCTTTAGAGGGACATTCATTTTTTTTTTTTTTTGAGATGGAGCCTCAAGCTATCCCCCTGGGTAGAGTGCTGTGGCATCACAGCTCACAACAACCTCCAACTCCTGGGCTCAAGCGAGTCTCCTGCCTCAGCCTCCCAAGCAGCTGGGACTACAGGCGCCCGCCACAACGCCTGGCCATTTTTTGGTTGCAGCCATCATTGTTGTTTGGCAGGTCCAGGCTGGGGATTCGAACCCGCCACCTTAGGTGTATGTGGCTGGCGCCTAAGCCGCTTGAGCCACAGGCGCCAAGCCGGGACGTTCATTTTTAATCGAATCTGTTTCAAACTTCTTGAGACTTTGGAACATAAGACAAATGATGGATGTTTAACAACAACCCAATATGTGCTTAGAAATGTAATCAGCTGTGCTAAGACAATGACCCCTTCTCCCGAATGGTTTCTTATTTTTATTAACTATAAAGAGCAAAATGTATACTACGTCTTGTGGACAGCAAACGTCAGATTTTTTTAAGTAAAAAATCCAGAGGTTTTGGATCACATTGAGTCAGAGATAACCCCTCCAACTGTGCAGGGAAGTATGAACTCGTGGAAACAAACATGGCCCTCACACAATCTCATCCACTTCCTCCGACACTGTTCCAATTCCTACACAGGCAGCCTTGTGGAATGTTTTTCTTCTGCCTTGAATTTCTGAAGATAATGTGCATTAAAGTGAAAAGTCGATATCTGCAGTTCAAGGGCAAAAGAGACCATAAGATACTGAAAAAATTAGAGTCCTGCAACCCAAGAAGACCGCCGTGTTAGGCTGGCATATCAGGCCGCAGCAGTGGAGTAAGCCGGTTCTCGAGGTGGAAGCCACAGGGAGGGAATTAAAGCAGCTCCAAACCTCTTACTCAGCACATGCTGGTATTCATGCCGAAGCGGGGATACCAGTAAGACTCAACGTGCTGACTCAGGGTCTGTTTACAATTCCTATTATTAATAGAGAAATCCTTGAAAGGACTAACTCCTAAGACGTGAAACACCCTTATTGCATTTCGATGAGCTCACCAAGATGTGATTTACTCAATCAAGGTCACCACTGGAATTGAGGGAAATATTTTCACTTGCAAACTGCCTATAAGCTTTGGAGCCCTACGTAGCAATGCCCTCCAGCTGTGCCCTTGGGCAAAGTGCTTACCTTCTTTGGGCCTCCTCAGTTACCATATTTGTGAAACGGGGAGTAACGTGGGGGAATGGAGGATGCTTGCTTTGTAGGTGGCCAAGAGGATTGCATGCCATAATGTATGTGATGCACCTGGCCCAGTGCCCTGACATGTCCTGAATATCTGATAAATGTTAATAGTAATTAAGACAGTAACTCAAGAGGCCTTCTCATTTAGAACAGCATTACCAGTTGCTCTTAAATAACTAAGCATTACCTTTAGTATTAAAATTCATGCCATATATATATATATATATTTTTTTTTTTTTTTTTTTCCTGAGACAGAGTCTCACTTTGTCACTCTTGGTAGAGTGCTGTGGTGTCACAGCTCACGGCAACCTCAAACTCTTGGGCATAAGTGATTCTCTTGCCTCAGCCTCCCAAGTAGCTGGGACTACAGGCACCTGCCACAATGCTTGGCTATTTTTTGGTTGTAGCTGTCGTTGTTTGGCAGGCCCAGGCTGGATTCGAACCCACCACCTCTGGTGTATGTGGTTGGTGCCCTAGCCCATGGGCTCTGAGCCCATGTCTAAGTAGAAATGTAGAGAGAAATAGAGAACATTTAGAAAACTTATTTAAGAAACAGAACAAGGGCTCGGCGCCTATAGCTCAACCGGCTAAGGTGCCAACCACGTACACCTAAGGTGGCGGGTTCGAATCTCCAGCCCGGACCCGCCAAACAACAATGACGGCTGCAACCAAAAAATAGCCGGGCGTTGTGGCGGGCGCCTGTGGTCCCAGCTACTTGGGAGGCTGAGGCAGGAGACTCGCTTGAGCCCAGGAGTTGGAGGTTGCTGTGAGCTGTAATGCCACAGCACTCTGCCCAGGGCGACAGCTTGAGGCTCTGTCTCAAAAAAAAAAAAAAGAAACAGAACAAGAAGTTCTGCCCAGAATTCTAAAAAAATGATCAACATCATTCTAGGATCTTAAAAGTAGGATCTAACTGGGCAGCACCTGTGGCTCAAAGAGTAAGGCCCTGGCCCCATATACCTGGGGGGTGGCAGTTCAAGCCTGACCCTGGCCAAAAAAAAAAAAAAAAAAAAAAAAGAAAAAACTACAAAAAAAGAAAAAAAATAGGATCTAACTCCTGATTCTACTGATAATTGTGGACACATTGAATTGAAGCACTATGTGACATTCACTGTGCTAAGGAATTTGCCTGATATATTTCATTTAATCATCAAAATAACCATGTGAAACATGCTATTCTCCCTGTTTCAAGAATTAGGAAAGTGAGGCTTTGAGAAATTAAGTAAATTTCCAAAGGCCTCATTGCTGGCAAATTAGTTATTTATTGCTATGTAGGAAGTTATTCCAAAACTTAGTGTCTTAAAACAGTAAACATTTTCAGGGCCAGGACTAGGGTGAGGTATAGGTATAGGTCTGGAGTGTAAAATCGAAGGGGATGCCAAAAACTCAGCAATAAAGAGAAATTATGCTTTTAAAACTCAAAATTAATGCAAAAATAACCTTCTGGTGAACAAAATATCAAAACTTTACATAAAGATAGGATCAGTATCACTGATTTCACACTTTGCCTCAGACTCTAACATGGCTTGACAAGGCATCTGTAGTGATTTTGTTTCACTTCCAGTTTCCCCACCTTTCAAATAAAGTATGTTCTCTAAGCTCTATGTCTTAATCTCAAAGTTGTCTGTTTATCTCCACCCCCAAAGCCACTCTTCCAGTCCAAGTTCTCTTCTTTCACTTGTTCTCCTGGAATAGTCCCTCGAAGTGTCCTTTCCACTTGTGCTCTGGGTTCCCTAGGAAGCAGACTCTGAGATGGAGGTTTGCAGCCAGGAAGTATTTTAGAGGCGAGTGCCTAGGATCAACACTGAAGGGGAGAGGAAAGCATGGTTGGGCAGGTGGCGAGGGCTAACCGTGAGGCAGTCACAGCCAAGGCCTCCGCTGATCCCACAGAAGCACTGGAGTTGTCTCCAGTTGTGAGTATGGGGGTCAGGCCTTTATACCGACACTGGCACCCCTCCCGCCTACACCCATAGACTTACTGGATGAAAGCTTCCCGCAGGGAGGATGATGACCTTAAGTTAGGCAGCGCTCTTCAGCCAAAATCAATTCCCGAAGAGGGATCAGCTGAGTGCTGTAAGTCATCGTTGCTAGCAGAAGCCAGGGCATCGAGTGCCTCGGTCTTGAAGAGGGTGGTGATGGGGGCATCATGAGGGCTTACCACAACATCCACTACCTAGTTCAATCTACCCCCTTTGGCATGGGACTCCTGCAGCTGTTGGACTAACTGAGCACTGCCCATCCCTGAGTCAGGACTCTACCATTCTGGGCCTGGAATGCTCTCCAGTGCTGCTCTCTGCCTGCCAGCTCCTATTCACTCTTCCAGCTAAATGACCTTTTTCAAAGAGCTCTCGTATGATCCCCCATTGTTTTGCCTACTTCATATCAAAGTGCCCCAAAACACAGTGGCTTAAAACAACATTTATCATTTCTCATGACTCTGTGGCTTGGCTGGATTGTTCTGCTGGTCTCCCCTAGGTTCACTTATGTGGCTGCAGTCAGCTGGTAGGTTGACTTCGGGCTGGGCTGAGCAGGGGTGTTGGTCTCTCTCTCCACATGGTTTTCCTCCCAGCTTCTTTCTGGTAGGGTGTTCTCAGACCTCTGGTTGGGTGAGAATGGAAGCTGAAGGCCTCCTGATACCGACTCTGCAATGTGCCTGACATCACTTCTGCCATAGTCTATTGGTTAAAACAGGTCACAGGAACTGCCCATATTCAACGGATAAGAAAATAGACTCCACCTGTTGATGGGAGGAGCTACAATAACTTTTGTGGTTATATTTAGATTAAATCCATCTAAACTAAGTACCAGGCCAGCAGGTGTTGACTTATGCCTGTAATTCTGGCCCTCTGGGAGGTGGAGGCAGGCAGTATTGCTTGAGCTCAGGAGTTTGAGACCAGCCTGAGCATGAGCGAGAGCCTCCCTCTCTAAAAAATAAAGCCAGGCATTGTGGCGACTAAGTGAGATTCTGTTTAAAGAAATAAACAAAGTTTCTATGCTGATCTGTCCCTAGCCATGCTCTACTTTTCCTTTATAATTGTTCTTATCACAGTTTGCAATACTGTTTATTTGTGTTTAATTTGTTCCCCTCTAAATTAGGGATGCGAAGAGAACAGTCATTGTGCCAGTGTTTCTTCACTTATTCCAACTGCCCAGCCTAGTGCCTTGCAAATAGTTGGCGCTCAATAAATGTTGGTTGAATAAATAAATAGATAAAGGAATTCAAGTTCGCTCTCGTAGCTAACATTCTATGACTGCTATAGATGTGGTAGCCCAGATTTATTACCAAAGCAGCCTTGAAGTTAGTACAAAATGAAAAGATGGGCTTTACTTCTTCTTTTTTTTTTTTTTTTTTT
>NW_003852397.1:27808964-27869674 GCF_000181295.1 Otolemur garnettii
AAAAAAAAAAAAACTGTTAGGGCTAAGCTCAGTGTTGTGTGACACTGTGTAATTAGTTTGTTGGTAGAACCTTATCACAGTGTTCTTTTCAAAGTTGTGTTATTTCAAAACAAAAATTGAAGTTTTTGTTATTATCTCCAATTTACAGACAGGAAACCAAGGCTCAGAGGGGACAGAACTTGCCTGGGGTTATGGAGACTGTGTGTATGAAAATGGAATTCCCCCACCCATACAAGGTACCTAGACAGGGCTTTCCAGTCTGGCTTGTTGATGGGTAGCGACAAATCTTAAGGATCTAGAACAGGGGTCCTCAAACTTTTTAAACAGGGGGCCAATTCACTGTCCCTCAGATTGTTGGAGGGCCGGACTGCGGGCCCCAGGACAAGTCGGCTGCTAAGCAGGACAGGTAGTGGTGGCAAAAACACCCGGTGGGCTGGATAAATGTCCTCAGTGGGCTGCATGTGGCCCATAGGCCGTAGTTTGAGGATGCCTGATCTAGAACAGTTCCAACAGCATCATGGAGCCCCAATAGGGAAATAGCCAGCTGGAGCTGCTGTTCTTTCCTCTTGCATGGTATGGACATTGAGAAACTTGAGGTGCCTGTTACTTCTATCCTTCACCTTAAACAAGCAAGGTCATCCCCCAGGAACATTTGGAGGCCATTTGGTGGATGCTCCAATTTTCTGAAATGAAGGAAAACTGGTGTCTCCTGCGTGGTCCTCATCTGGTGTGCCTGCATTCCCCAGGCTGGTTTTGCAGTAGGAAAGAACTAATAAATCACATCTTTCCACACCACCATTGGTGCTAGTCTGGCTTTCTCTTTATCAAGCAGAAGCAACCATCAACCAGAAGGCTCCTTACCAAACAAAGTCTTAAATCAAAGCTTGCAGGAAAAGACACTAACAAATACCTACCAAGAGGTAATAAATGGCTATTACCATTGAAGAGACTTAGAAGTTATAATTTTAATCTAATACATTTTGTTTATTATAGCATCTTTATTTATTAGCAAATATCATTATATTGCCATGACGCCATAGCAACCATCTTTCACTGAGTGTTCATATGTAACAAGAGCGGTCCTAAGTGCCTTATATGTTATATAAATGAATTCTCACAACAACACTGCGAAGTGGTATAATTTTTTTAAGTTAAATTACATTTTTTTTTGTAGTAGGATTTTACTATGTTGCCCAGGCTGGTCTCAACCTCCCAACCTTAAGCAATCCTTAAGCCAGCCTTGGCCTCCCAAAGTGTTGGAATAATAGGTCCAAGCCACTGTGCCTAGCCAGCCAGGCAGTATAATATCATCTTCATTTTACTAAAGAGGAAACTGAGGCTTAGAAAGGCTCTCATTCATCAAAGCCAGCCAGCCTGCTTACCCATTCCACCATGCTATATATAGCAACGGGAAATGCAATAATAATGTAAATGTTCCTTAAAAACACCTGCCTGAGTTTTCTTTTCAGTATCTCAAAAAAAAAAAAAAAAAAAAAGAAAAACTTAAGATAATGTAATTTTAAGGTTCAGACCTCTGAGTTACTTTTAAGAAATGTCTTTCCTTCCTTTAATCCATTAATACAGTGTTTTGGGGAGCAGTCATGGCTTTGGTATGAAGAATGTCCAGATTTAGGGAGAATTACTGTATGGGAGATAGTCCTTTGTCCTGAAAATGGGGACTATAACATCCCACCTCCCAGAATTGTAGTGAATGCTAAATAAGGAAATGTAGGTATGTGAATTCCCTGGTCCAGAGCCTGGCACCCAGCAAGTGTTCAATGAGTGGAGGCTGGCTCTGTTATTATTGTGGGAGTCCTTTGAGTTCAGCTCAGGAGTCCACCTGTGTTTAATCTTCCTCGTCTCCAGTTCCATAGCTTTCATACACACCTTCATTTATCTAAGGCTGTATCACTTCTACCATGAAAAGGAGTTCAAGACAGGAGCCCTAAATCAACCTCTGTGTGAACATGGTTCAGTCTGAATTTGTTGGAGGGGTCAGAGTTCACAATTCTAGTTCTAGCCCTGTAAACTCAGCAAGCCCTGGGTCTTATTTTCCTTATTTGTCAGGCGGGGATAATATCAGCATTCAGTTTCTCCAAGGGTTTCCTCCTTAGGAGGAGGAAATAAATCAAACAAATGGAAAGCTAAAGTGTGCTATCTGCAGTCATTAACGTCAACTTCTAGTGGGGTCGTAAATGCCGCTAAGGACACATTCTGCAATGGGGAACAGCTTTGGATGGTGATAGAACTCAGTGACAGAGTAACACCTTACCTGTTACCTTCGGGTCTTGCCTGGGGAAGGCCATTGTGAGAAGGTCAGCCACCCTGTTTCCTGCTTCTAATGTGTACCCTCTAGTACAATTACTCAGCTAAGGTCAAAAGGCAGGTATTAAAGACAGAGATCAACCAGAAATCTCATTGTCACCTCTGGTTTACACTTATGACATGAAAGAGCTCACTCCTTTGGGGTGAAGATACTGTGAATAGGGCTACTTTTAACTATGGACTTTCTTAAATTAATGGCTCAAGGCAAAGGAAGAAGCACGTAGATGCTGAAAGCCGCCTTAAATATATTGCCATTATTGTCGATGACCTGGGAAAAGTTTCCACTGCTCAGAAGCTGCGGTTCATTTGCCATTTTATGTTTTAGAAGCTGGTCTCATGGAGGAAGTGTGTTCTTTCCCCTTCGTTACCAGCAGAGACTACATCTGCTCCCCACCCTCTACCTTGCTGTTTTGCAGCACTTGCCTTGACAGACTGCCAGCTGCCTTTTTCTCCGACAAGTGGATTGAATGGCCAGAACTACTTGGGCACTGCTGTTGACGATGAAAATTGGAACACCCAACCACAGCCCACTCTGAGTAGGTTGGTACAAATTTATATCCTATGGCTGTGTGGGCAGCACCTTCTGAAGAGACAGATGCTTGTTTAAAGGCTAAGATGGGCATTCTGGAGCTGTCTCGAGTGTGTGAGATGGTAGGAGGCTCAGTCGTCTAGCGGTTGGTCGAGAGCTTGGATTGGGGAGGCAGACAGCCCAGTTAGAACCTGACTAGCTGGGTGAGCTTGGGGCAAGTCGCCTCTCTTCTCTGAGCTTCCCTTCACTCTTGTAGTATGGTTGCTCTGAAGGTCAAATGAGGTAAAGCTGTACAGCACTGGGGCTAGTGCCTGATACGTGGTAAGTAGTCAGTGAACATCAGCGATTGCTATTACTGATGCTTGTAAGGTGCTTGCCCAAGTATGTATATTAAGGGCGGCTGCTGTTGCTATATTAATATCGTCAGTGTTGTCCTTTGTCATCTGGATGTCGAATCAGCTCTGCTTCTGCTCCCAGTTCTCACAGACCCTTACCCAGTGGAAATGGTTCCATCACTTCCAGCTCATAGTCTCCCTGTATAGGACTCAGACACGACTTCCTAGGAGAGTGGGTGGGAGACCTTCACCAGTATCTGAAATAGATTCCAAGCTGTCCTCACCCACCACAGTCATTGCACAAGACTAGTGTAACCCTCTGCCTTTCTTCCTTCTCACCCCCCTCCCCGTCAAATTTTCCCTAAACTCGCCTACAAATCCTGACATCCCTTAGGTAAAATGCATGATTCCTCCTTCTGAACATGTAAGTGATTTGCCACTGGGGCTCAATCAAGGATAGCAATTGTCCCCCTCTCAGCCTTGGTGGGTGTCAGATCAAAACTGAACTAGGGTTTCTTAATATGGGTTCCGTATTATATTTGTCTGATGAGGGGTTTCTGGCACATATAAGATGCCACATTGTTGATGATTAAATCCACCTGTGTGGTCCTAGATGTCTATGTAGCTAACATTTTTGAATGTAAACTTTGTTAGGCACTGTGTTAAGAGCTTTCTATGAATTAGCTCATGGAATCCTGTGAGGTGTTATTACCCTATTCTACCTAGTGGTTAATACACTGCCCCAGGGTTGCCTGGTTGAGTTAGAGGTAGAGCCTATGTGGAACTCAGGGGTCCCTTGGTCTCTAAAGCCATGGGCTCCTAATGTACTTCCAAAATGTATTTTGAGAATGACTCAGTATCTGAAATTCCCTGATGGTCTGACATACTTTTGCTGTTGGAAAGAGCCTCTCAGTCTATTGATATTTGTGGGTGCCTGACTTCACTGTAAGGTTAGAGGGGGGAGGTGGTGTTGAGGCGATACCCAGCATTTCACAGTCTCACCCACGCTTCATCTGCAAGGTGAAGCAAGTGTTAGTCATGTTCCTGGAGACCTGGGATGCATGGGCATTTATTCTAATGAGAAGCAATTAAAGAATTACTCCTTATGGTGTGAGTATTTCCTTGCTCAAAGGAGAAAGGTTTTGGATTTTGGCAAAACAGACAAAACATCAGACTCTTTTCCATCACTTGTCTTATATTGAAAATGAGGTGAATCTATGGATTAAGTCTATCTTTAAATTTACTTTATTTAAATATTTTGCTTTTTAATGACTTTGAGAATTAACAAAGAGGTTATAAGAATAACTATAGTAGAGTAACTCATTATCATTTTATTTATTTATTTACTTATTTAGGCGGGGGGGTGGGGAAGGTTGCCCTATTGCCCAGCCTGGAGTGCACAATCATAGCTCACTGCAGCCTTGAACTTCTGGGCTCAAAGGATCCCCTAGCCTCAGCCTCCTGAGTAGCTGGATTACAGGTACAAACCCCTGCACCTGGCTACTACCCTTTATTTTGAAGTGTCACAACACGATTATATTTACACACGTATACCTGCACACAAACTCACTCACAGATACATTCACACATGCTTGCTCACAATTCACACACAGAATGAAGACATTTTGAGATTTACTATACATACATTTTAAATACAGCAATAAGCTATTTGGCTTCTGAATTAATATTTAATTTATTCACATATCCATTCATTCATTAATTCATTCAACAGGCATTTATTACATATGGAGCTTAGTTCAGGGAAAAGTATAAAATAAATATATGTATGATTGCTTATGATTTGAATGGATAGGCTATTAAATTTTTGTGGCTGGGGCAGCACCTGTGGCTCAAAAGGGTGCTGGCCCCATATGCCAGAGGTGGTAGATTCAAACCCAGCTCCAGCCAAAAAAAGAAAAAAAAAATTTCTATGGATGATGGTATGGCTAATGAAGCTAATTCAACCTTATTTTTTTTTGGGGGGGGAGGCTGGATTATTAGATCAGAATTTCAAAGGAATATTTTAGAAAAATGTATCTTAATGTGGAAAGGCTTTTGACAAGATTTCTTTGGCATCCATGAGGACAAGGTGGTGAGTGTGACCTGGATAGAAGTAGTTTGGGCCACTTGCAGCAGAAAGGGGGTCTTATGCATTCTGTATGTATTCTCTAGCTTCCTTCTTAGTCTGTGGTAAGCACTCTGAAAATATTTGTCAAATGAATGTGAAATAAAGTCGTGGTTCTTTAAACAGCCTATGCTGAGAGGGTTTTTTGATGGTTTGGTGTTAGACTGGAGATAGGTCTGTTGTGGAATATCACAGAACCCTTTTCTAAGACTTTTTATTTGTAACTTAAATAGGAGAAGTCTGGGAAGGGGAGCAGAATTCACAGTGAAATGTCAGATCACTAAACTATTAAAATCTAATAGAGAAAATTTAAGAACCATGAATATAGCATCCTATATTTGCTTTAAAAATCAATAGTATAATAGGTAACAATAGATTCGAAAGACAAGCATCCTTAAGTCCAGCAATTTCCTCTATTAGGAACATGTCCTCAGGAAACAACATTGTTGATAATAGAGAAAAATTGGAATTAGTCCAACAAGACAGGAGCAGCAGACAATGCCAGTTGCCCATTCAATATATATTCTTCCATATTCCTTATTAATAAAACCTGACTTTTATTCAAAGCAGCAAAGTGCCTGGATAAGAGAAACTGTATTTCCCAGCTTCCCTTGCAGCTAGAAGTTACATTATTAAATGGAAATTGTTGGAGGTCAACTCAGCTATAAATTAAAAATGAAAAGAGACAATAAATGCTAATTATAGCTCCTGTATTATAGGATTATGGAAGATATTTCTTCTTTCTACTTTTCAAGAGTTTGCAAATTTCCTGTGTTGCTTTTATAACACACGAACAACACGATTTACCTTTAAAGGAGTTTCAGGTGAATAAGTCCTGAGTATGAGGGGACTGCTAACATGGATGAAATCCTTCACTTGCTTACAGAGATGTTGGGATGCAGACATGGAAGAGACATGCCCGTTGTATGCTGACGTGCACAAACTGAGGTGCTTTTCCTGTGTTACTGTCTTTCATCCCACAGCAGCTCTATGAGTTAGAATTATCTCCTGCAGAACTTGATTCAATTCTGGGAGCCCATTGTAACGTTAATCAGCTAAATATCACAGTATACCTTGGAGAATAAATGGCTGAAGAGACTGGGGACTTAGCCTAGAAATGGGTCATTATCTTTGGATACTTGAATGCTTGCCATGTAGAAGAAGAAATAAAAATTCACATCTATCTCTTTATGAGTCAGGTATTGAGCTAAAGGCTTGATGTGGATTTTTCTTTTAATCTTGATCACTTTTAAGATTAAGCATCTAGGTTAGGAGACTGAAGCGCAGAGGGGTGAAGAAATTTGCCCCAGGATAAACTAACAAGTAAGACTAAAACATGAGTTAGTCTTATACCAGAACTAGAACTGTTAGTCGTGGGGCACCCATCAGGAAGCAGAATGATTTTGGTGGGTAGAATTAGTCAGACAGGTTTTGGTTTTAATATAAGAAGAAACTACCTAGCCCTTCTTTCAATAATGGAGTGCACTGCCTTGTGGTGGAAGTGAGGCCTCTCCACAAGAAGGATCCAAGCAGAGACGGGTAGCTCTGGGAAGGGGATGCCATCTCAGAAGTTTCTTCCAGTCAACGCTAAGCTGAAACTCAATGTAGTGGATGCTTTGAGAAGGTGAACAGCCCGCTCAGCAACACACTCTGGCTTTTGTCTGGAATCCTTGCTTTCAGGTGTGACTGTGCAGGTAGTTACATAAGGTAGGGCTTTCAATTGCTCTTTATCTCAGTGAGTCTTTTTGAATTTCTTTTTCAGTCTGGCCAGTTATACATCCATCCAATTAGCGCTCATTGTTATAATTATCACTTTCTTTCCTGAAACTGATAACCAATTAATTTCACAGGACATAGATAATATGACATCAAATAGCTATAGTTTTTTTCTAGTTACATGGAATAAAACCTTTTTTCCTAATACCTTCATAAGGAAAACTCCTTAGCAAATTAGTTATTAGGTTTCTAAGCCTTGTAGTGACAATTTACTACCAAACAATTGTTTACTGAAACAATTTTTTCCTCAAATTTTCCAAGTGTTTATTATATCACTATGATAGACATGGAGTTGAGGTTAGTGGAATAGAAGGGTCCTATTCTTGGTGAAACTGAGGATACAAGTGTGAGGGCAGGACGGCACCAAGTCCATGAGTGAAACAGTTCTTCCATCCTAGCCTTGGTGAGAGCTACAGAAGGGAAGCTCAATGTGCAATGAGATTTGATAGTGTGAGCACCTGATGCGGCTCAGGGAGAGCTGGTGGAGGAAATGTGGTCGGGGTTGAGGCTGAAAAGGAACAGAAATTAATAAAGCAGAGCGGTAGGAGAAGAGCATGTTAAGCTGTGGAAACGCTAGGAAGGAGCCCATTTCTTGGAAGGTATTAAATTGGATCTCAATTCAGCTTGCAGTATTTCCTCTGGTGGATTTTTCTATGAATAATCAGTCTGAGTTTCTGAGGCCTAGAAACCATCAGAGGAAAGGCCTTTGAATTCTGTTTCACAAACTATTTGCCTTGAGGATCTGGGATATTATCCTTTTTGTACATGTTTGTATATTGCCAAATATAATCCAGCGTGAGCCCGAGAGCTGTGGATGTTGCAGTCAAACGAACCCTTCTTCCTTCTACAGCTCCGAAATACCTGCGAGAAAAATCCACAGACATGCAGTGTATGCTCAACATATCCTGAGAAGGGCATATGCCACTCTAAACAACATCTGACATGTATCATGCTCCAATAAGCTTCACTTTGGAACAAGGTCACAGAAAGCGTGAATTTTAATCTTTACTCACAGTATAATTTTGCTCTTAAAGAGAACCTCAACATTTAAAAAGTCATGCATCCTTTTCTTATTTTTAGGATTATTTTGCTTTGAAATGGTTCCTGGCTAGCACCCAGCTTTTTAAAGAACAGTTTCTGAAAGTCACATTGGCAGTTGAGGATCTTGGAAAGTGGAAACAGTATATAGCACTGACAACTGAATTTACCGTATATCATGAAGATGGTGCCAACCTCTATTTCTTGAACATTTACTACGGCCCAGCATAGTCATAGGAACATTCCACGCAATTTCTCATTTAAACCTCTCAATTGTCTATGAGGTAAGTGCCATTAATCATCCCCCCTTTTTTTTATAATGAGAAAATAAGCTTAGAAGTGTTAAGTAAATTGCCCAGGACCATGCAGCTTGTAAATGGCTGGGACTTGACTCCATTATAGTCTGATCATAAAGCCCAAATCTAACCCTTTATTGTAATGTGCTGCATTTTGGAAACTTCATGGTGGAAATATTGGGTATCAGGTCTTTAAATGGATTCAAACCTGGTTCTAATTGTATCTGTTGTTGAGGTTCCAGGCCTCAACAACTAATGCAAACTGTAGCCTCCTCTCAATTTCACTGAAAACATTTATTTAACAAACAGGCTTAAAGAACCTGTGAAGGAGCGGTTGAATTCAAGTGTACAATGCTAGGTGCAGCGGGGAAGCTGGGGCTCATATAAGGCATTGTCTCCAGTCATCTGCGGAGGTGAAAACAAATGCCCCAAATTACTCTCCATGAGACAGGTATGATGAGTACTGCTTGGGTATTGGGTGGTTGGAGAATAAGTGCTACTTCAACTTCATCAGTGCTGGCTTCTCATTTACATAACAATCATCCCTCCTGAGGTGGCTGCAGCTCTTCAAGCTGAATGTAATTTCCTGTGTTTACCACTTTTAAAACCTTCTTGTGTTCTTGGCTCAAGAGAAAGGTCAAACATTCATCCACACAATGGACTATTATTCAGCCATTGAAAATGGAGAGGGAGATGTGAATTGACATGGAAATTGTCCATGATATATACAACTTTAACTGAAGAAAATCAAATTGCTAAAGAGTATATATATTAGGACTCTTTTGGCTGCGTGTAGCAGACAGCCATGTGGAACAGCTTCAGTGAGAAATGGAACTTAGTATGGGTCTAGCACATTCCTAAGAACTGGAAGGATGCTGGAGTAGCTCAGAGAGTCGAAGACAGCTGCGCAAAAGAGCTTTGGGAATGAAAGGAATGTGAAGATAGTCAGCAGTGGAATCAGGACCACGAATGTTCTCTAGCCAAGACTCTCTGCTTTTCACTGTTGACGGCTTTTCCATGAGAGCTGTGCCATGGATGTCACCAACTCTGTTATTACATTCTTATAGCTCCCAGACTAGAGAAGAATAGAGTTCCAGTAGTTGAAAAAAATCCTAAGAAAGGATTCTGATTGGACTGGTTGTGGTTAGGTGTCCAGCTCTTGGAGCAATCCCTGTGGCCAATGAGGAAAGTTGATGTGACAACTTCTGAAGCCAGAAGGGCAACATGTAAAGCTAGGAGGAGATGAGAAATACTGAGACAAAAAAAACATAATGGGACACAAATAAATAAATACATATTTATTCAAGAAAATCCAAGGGCGTACACACCAGGCTGTTAAAAATAGTTATCTCAGAGGATAGATTTTCATTTTTTTCTGGGATATTTGAACTTTACTTTACAACCCATTCCTCCTACTTCTGTAAGGTGAAAAAATTTTAAGATTTTTGTTAAAAGGTTAAGTAAAAAAATGTCCTAAACTGATAAGCTCTTTGTTTGTTCAGCTGGTAATGTATCTCATTAATCAAACCCAGGAGCAATCCTTTTAAAGCTGTTGCCAATTTGGTACACATTTTTATCATTTAAAATAACTTGTTTTCTTTCATAATTCTCCTCCAAGCAAATGAGCTCCCTTTCATTTAATTGTGTAGTTGTCTTTTGTTTGGAAAAGAATTCTTTCTCAGAGATGATCCAAAACCTGTTTCAAGAAATGGATGAAATTTTGGCAATTTAGGGAGCTTTGTACTGTCTACAAGAATTGCTTAGTGCTAGAACATTTAGTAATCTGAGCCGCTCTTGTAGGTGATAGAATCTATATCTCATGCTTGGAAAGAAAACCCGCACTCAATCCTGTTTTCTGGGTTTATGCTCCATACTCCCTTTATCTTGTTGGGCCCTTGTTCTGAGACAAGCTGATTAATGGGCTCATCACTTATATCTCCGCAGTACCACTGCAGATTCCACTCTTCAAATAACATTAACAATTCTCCCATTACTCAAAAATGACTCATATTTATCAAGTACTCAGAATGTTTACTCAATCATTTATCTCATTGACTTTTCAAATACGTAGACTAGAGCAGGTATTTTATAGACCTTGAGTCCTTGATGAAATGGGTAAACAAGTTCATTTTGGTTCTAAGAAACATTTCAGAGTGGTTCATTACCCTTCCTCTCTAAAGGAGAACATACTTTTTGGGCAGGTGTTTTTTTCCTGCCCAAAGAGTGTCTAGGCTATAAAGATAAATGGGTGAATGCAGGCATTCTCAGCAGCACAGGTATCTCAGCAACAGGAATTTGGCTGTTATTAAATCCTTAATATAGGAAATTCACTGGAAACCCCAGGTGTAAATTCTTATAATTGAAGCTTCAGCCCTTTTCTCTCTTTATTATTTCTTTTGTTTTCTTAAGAGTTTCAATAAAACTTTATTCACAAAAACAAGCAAATAGCTTATAGGCTGTAGTTTGCCAGTTTGTTTTTCAAAAATATTATATCAAAATATAATGTATTTTGATTACTGAGAGTTTAGTGCCCCCTTAAATTTTTCGTCTAATGCTAACGTTTCACTTGTTTTACCCTAGGCCTGGCCATATAGCATGAAGTTTCACAGATTAATTTAAAATTCCTAAGGGTGTTCTAAGTACTCTTTTCCTCAACATGATCATCATTATGGGTATAGAAGCCACTATTTCTTGAGTGGTCTAAGGACTTTTCCTAAATAATTATATTTTTATCCTTATCATAGCCACTTTGAAAGGAAATCCCCATTTTATAAATAAGGGAATGCTCCTATTTTATTTATTTTTTATCATTTTACAATTAAAATGGCTTTATTTCACCTGGGTGCAGGTGGGGTTAGATCTCTAACTGGGAAAGAAATCCACCAATACTCCTATTTTATAAAGAAGGAAACTGAATCTCAAAGTAACTCGTCTGCAGATATACTATTAATTGTGAACTTTTGCCATTATGAAGAAAACCAGAAGAAAAAAGGTTGGCTGTGCTGTGTAATTGATATTTCAAACACCTTTCATATTTCATTGCTGTCCTCCAATTTTGTTATCTTTTTTCTCTCATGTAATGAATCCTATTATTAGCTTGCCTAAAATTTTTGCTGGGTCCTTTCAGCAAGTGCATGGATGGAAATACAGACAAGACTCAAGATGAAAACTCTTCATAGATTTCTAAAATATCTTAACACTCTTCTGTAACGCTTTTAGCTTTTTGGAAGGAAAACATGGAGGTGTTTGAATGACTAAAGACTGAAGGAGCCATGGTTTGAATGAGGCCGTTAAGAATATGGGAGCCTGCAGTATTTTGGAGACTTTAAAGCCTGTGTCTCTGGTTCTTCCTCTTCTTGAGAACTTCAAACGAGTCTTTTCTACCTGGAAATTGTTCTTTAAAAATGGGCACATCAAAAAATTCTCCTAATTTTATAACTTTTATCATAATTTGAAATATGCTCATGAACTACTAAAAAGCCAAGCCAGGGAATAGGCAGGAAGAGGAGGCCTATGCAATGGGCAGTAGCTCATGGAAAATACCAGATAGAAATAGACACAGCTCAGAGTGAAGGGCTTATCCAAAGGTAAGGAAGCTGGCTTTTCAATTCAGACAATTCTTGTGGATGGAAGAATGAGAAACTTGCTAAAGATACCAAAAAAAGAAAACAGCATATATTTATTCAAAGGACAGAGGGCCCTTTCATAAACACAAGGACAGCAAGGAAGGCCAGACTTCAAGAGTCAGAATCAGGAAATGGAAAGTTGTTGGAAACCAAGGGAATAAAGAAGATGTGATCTTACATTATATGCACATTTAGTCGACATTTTTGAGAATTCTGCCTTGAGATTGCAGATTTCCAGAAACCTATAAACTGGAAATTAAATATTAAATTATATGTCTTCAAAACATGACTTGGTGTTTTTTCATACTTACATTGTCTCCCATTTGAAAACAATTGTAGGTTAGATTTTCTCCTTACCTTGCAATCATTCTTGAGTATGCATAATGATTATGGATAAAGCATAGCCACAGTCAATGCAATGAATTATTCTTGGTCAAATAATTAAAAAAGCAACATTAAAAAATCTTTAAACAAGTTTTACAGAAAAAAGGTACATATTTTCATGTGTTTGCTGTAATGCTTGGGGCCTACAAAAGTCTTTCTTAAAACATATCTGGCAAATAGAATCTGAATGGCTAAACTAAGCTGTTATGGTGGCTTTCTGGTCCAGTCAAGTGTTGTGGCGGTAGGCAGTTGATTGGACTTTTTTTGAGATGGTGTTTCTCTCTGCTGCCTGGGCTGGAGTGTAGTGGCATCACTGTAGCTCCCTACATCCTTGAACTCCCGGGCTCAAGTCATCCTCCCACCTCAGCCTCCTGAGTAGCTAGGACTATAGGTGCATGCTGCCACCTCTGGTTGATTTTTTTTATTTTTTATTTTTGTAGAGATAATGTCTCACTATGCTGCCCATGATGGTCATGATTTTTTTTTTTTTTTTAAATAACAGACAACGATTTTTCTCTTGAGCTAAAAATCCACACTGTTAAGAGACCTGTGTACAAATGACATGTCTAAGAAGGACAGATAACGTTGAGTTGTATAGGGATTTTGTTTTTCACTGAATTAGCGTCTTCCTATGGAGACTGTAATGACTGTTCTGAGTCAACACCCATGACTCTTATTACCAAATATGATGACTCTCATCACCATCTTGAGTCAGCCATCTTCTGGATACTTCTTCCTGGTGCCTCAAATACCAAAAGCCCCAATTGAACCCATAAGTGTTGATAGATAGATTTCCTATAAAACCCATAAATTTTCCATAAACCTGTACTTCCCATCTGCACCTTTATTTCCTGTCTTGGTGAGTGGCACATGATCTACTTGGCTGCCCAAACCAGACTCCTGGGAGCATTCTTGATTCCTCTCTTTTGTCCCATAGCAGATCACTCACTGAGTCCAACTGAGTTTTTACCTTGCTAGTTCTGGAGCCATACCACCTGTGTTAGAATTTCAATCCTACAACTTGTAGCTGTGTAAGTTACCTTACCTACCAGTGCCTCTGTGTCTTCCTAGGGAAAATAGGTGTAATAATGGTGTCTTTCAGGTCAATAGTGAGGAACAAGTGAATTAATGCATATAAACTGCTTAGAGAAGGGCCTGGCACATAGCACAAGTGGTACAAGTACAGTACAACCTCTATCGTTGACCACCTCCCTACACTGCCTCCCTCTGGACATACACCACATGTACATATCAGTACAGTAGGCCTACTTCCTTATGTTGACCCCTCTGTATGTTGACCAGCTAGTTACAGTCTTTTGGGTGGTCAGCTTGCAGAGGATTCTACTGTATTTGTTCTTTTTTGCTATTACTGGACTCAAAATGAATCCCCCAAATTGATAATGAACAAAAAACAAAAACAGAGGAAGACAGGTTGTTGCTTGTATTATGACTCCACACCACTGTGCAACAAGAACAGTTGCTTCCAACCAGTGCTCAGTTCCAAGGTTACTTGGCTATCATATTCTTCCACCGCCAGATTTGCAAGGGTTGACAATGGTGGGATAAACAATTGGGCAAAATGGTGCTTTACATGTAGTCATGTTTTTTCATTGCAGTGCTTTTGTTAACTTTTTCTACTTGGCTCCAAACAACATCTAAGGGTGCACAGTTGTCCTTTTGTTTCAGGCTCTGATAAGGCTCAGGACTAGGTAGAGCTGACAGAACTGGCTGATGGTATGGATGTGTTGTATAAGCAAAAGAAGGAATTAAGATGTTCTTAGGTTTGGACCTCAGCAACTGGATGAATGATGTCATTATCCTGATGGCGACCCTTGGTGCATAAAAATCAGGACTTCTGTTTAGGACCAGTGATGTTTGAGAGTCTGGTTAGATACCCACATTGGGGATTTAAAGTAAGCGTTTAGACAGCTAAAATTTTTATGCCGTTAGGAATCTAATTTCCGTCTACATGGTTGTTTGTTCTCCTCTTTGCAGACCTGCTTTCTTGGCCAGGGTCTTAGAACTTACTTCCTGGTGATTTTAGTATCATGGTTTTCAGACCAGTACCATAGTTCTGATTTGGGCCATCATAGTCTGCAGGCTCGGTGCCAGCTGGCTGACTCATTCTCACAGCTCAGTTGTAAATACTGGGGAGAGAGCCTGTCACGGCCCGCCCACCCGGGGGCAGGTGTCCACCACAGATCCCATCTACCCTGGCTAGGTTCATAGAGCACACAGGCTGCCTCTGCAGGGTGAGTACAGGGTAGGGCAGCAAAGTTGCAGGTGGCAGGCAAATTTGCCATTTCCTTGGGAAACCTTTTTCTGAACCCCAGGGGAATAGTTGGCTATCTTTCCTGTGTTCTCTGATAGTTCCCCAAACTTTGACCCTTCATAGGTGGTATTGTAACTGCCTGCTTCCCTCACTAAACTGTAAGTCCTTGAGGGCAGGGGTTCTGAACCCACAGGACCCAGCACAGAGTATATGCTCAATAAACATTTGCTGAATGAACAAATGAATAACCATGTGAGCAAGAATCTCTGCCACAAAAATGTGCTTTTTCTGACTTGCTGCATGGGAGGTTGCCATGCTGAAGAAGATGTGAAAAACCAACAAAAAACCAAACCACCAGCACCACCAACAGAAACCCTGGAATAACAGACCATGTTTTATAAAACACAGCAACACACTTTATAATTTCCTGTCCTGCAGTGTAAGATATCATAATGGCTACTTGTTAGCATTTTGAGAGGTTTACGAGTGTGTATATGTGTATATTTGTACACATATGCACACATATATAATGTGTATTCTAACATAAAGTTAGAGAATGTTAGGCTGAAAGGGACCCAAGGATTCTTTAGTTCAGCTTTTTAATTTTTCCAATGAGAAAACTAAGTCCCAGAGAAGATACAGATGACTTGCTTAAGACCTGTAAAACTTCCAGTCCTTGTATTACTATATAAAGTCACTTTTTACTTCAAGTAATTATTCTTAACTTTTTCTGGGTCAAGGACTCAATTTGGAAGAAATCTGTTGCGAACTATAGATCTTCCCTCTGCAGGAAAATGCACATGGGCAAGTATACAATGAATTGTCCCCCTGAAGTTCAAAGATTCCTGGCTAAAAGCCATGGATCAAAGGAAAAGAGAATGTGTGGCCAACAACAATGAACTTTGGCATTGATGTAAATACATACTTAATAGGATCACCTCGAATAGGTTACCTGATTTTCCCTAAAGATGGTAAACGTAAGAGATTTTGTGAAAGTGGTTGAAAAACGGCTCACACACATAGGAGGTACTCAATAAACGTTAGGCACATTTCAAAAGATACAGGATTTTAGGAACTATCAAAGGACTCTCAACAAGGCTCTCACATATAACAGCCTTTTGTGCTAAGATTGTCAAGGATGTATATGGGAAACAAAGTACAATGCAGTGTGGCTTGGTTTTGCTCCTGGAGCATGTAGGTCAGGAGAATGAGTCCTGATTTCTTGGTGATGGCAAAAAGAGGATGAATGAAGGCTAACAGCCCTCAGAGGCCATAGGTTTATGAAAAAACTTAAATACCACAGATATAAAAGTAAGGCTTAAGAAACAGGCATTTGGGCTGGAACAGGAAGGCATCCTTGTCTTTCAGAGTCTCCCCTGAGCAGGGATTATTTAATATTTGGGTTTCCACTAGAAGGAAAGCAGGAGCCATCCCCTACTCACTGCACTGATTCCATACTTCTGCACACACAAACGTATCATGGCTAGATTTGCTTTGTCTGAGCTTCCCGGCAGGAGACATTTAGATCTGGCCACTGGAATTGCTGGAAGCAGTCTCATCAAGACAGGAAGGAAATCACTGCTCTAGCCCTGCAAATTGACTATGTGAGAGACACCAAATTTAGAGATGCTTTTGATTTCGCAGTCCCCTCCCTAATACACAACAGCAGCGGTCAGGGCTTCACACTTGTTGCGTGGAAGCTTTCTTCCTTTCTTCATTGAGAAAATTGTCCAAATCCTCCTACACATCACCTTGAAGGGCGTCTGTGTGTGTGTGAAGGAACTCAGATCATCTTTTGACCTCAAATGGGACAATGCATGAACATTTCAGGGCACAGAAGAGGCACCCAGTAAATATGATGAATATGGTCTTTTTTTCTCCATCTTCCATTCTTTCCTTTGCTGGGGGAAACAAGAAAGTAAAAATCTTATGAAATCTGTTCACCCTCCTAAAGAACATTAAAGCTGACAGGAGGGTGCCAGGATCTGGGAATCCCAAACCCAACTCTAGCTTAACTTAAAAGGTAAGTGCTATTCTCGCCCGCTTCGCCAAAACCACCTGACAAGCCCCGGGAGTTCCTGGCAGGTTTTGGAGAGGATTACCTAGGAAGGGGCGGCTGGGACAGAAGATTGGGGCCAGGTGTTTCACCAGGGAGGCGGCTTTTGGAAGACCCTCGTGCCCCCTCCCAGCCAGGGCCGGGCGCTCTCTGCTCCCCCACGCCGAGGCGCCCGGGCCCCGGCCCCGGCCCCCCCGGTGGCTCCTCGGGAATGCTGGGAATGTGAGTCAGGGCCTCGGAGCGGGCGAGCGCGCCGGCCGGTCGGGCGGGGGCCCCGCGGAGCGCAGCGCCGGGCAGCGGCGCGCGAGCGCGCGTCTCGGGACTGCGGCGGGGGCCGCCCCCCCCGCCGCCGGCCCCGCCCGGCCCCGCGCCCGCCCCGGCCCTCCGAGTGGTGTCCTCCTCCTTTCCTGCCTCCTTCCCCGCTCCTCCTCCTCTTCCTCCGCCTCCCGCTCCTGCTCGCTCGGGCTCTGGCTCCGGCTCCGGCTCCGGCTCCGGTGCCGGCTCCGGCTCCTCCTGGCCGCCCGGGGCCAAGGCGACGTGAGGTTGTAAAAATCCATGTGGGACGGCCCCGGGGCGAGCATTGGAAAGGTGAGACGCCGTCGCCGGGGCCGGGGCCACCGGGTGCCCGGCTCCCTCGGGGCTCCGGTGCCGGGCATCCCTCGTGCTTAGTCCCCCTCGCTGGTGGGGAGCTGCAATGCGTTTTCGGGGGGAGTCGAGGGGTGAACCATCCGCCTCCTCTGGGGCTTTCTCGGGCGAGGGAAGGAATGGGGCGGCCTAAGGGCGGATTTGCCGTGATGTATAAACCCCGGGATTGGAACAAGTGCAAGGTTTCCTCCGGCGCGCGGGCGCTGCTTGCTCCGGCGGCCGGGGCCACCTCCTGCAGTCCCTCTCCGGCAGCCACTCTCACTGCCATCGCCTTTTCTCTCTCCAGATCCCCCTTTTTCGCCTGGCTTCCCCGCTAGCCTCGAGGGGTGGGGTGTTCGCAGGGGTGGGGGTCTCAAGGAACCCCAAGCAGAACAAAGTGGAGAAAGGTGGAGTCTTTCCCAGGGGGTGGGGTGCCTGGTTGCCTGGGTGGGCTCCGAGGGGATCGTGTTTTTGAAAAAAAATCCGTCTCAGAGAAAATGAAGCCGTATTTATCGGGCAGGGGTATGGGGTAGTGAATGTACGAAAAGGAATACTACGTGAAATTAAACTGAACGGCATTCCTTCCCTCTTCCTGTCTCCTAGTTATACAAGAAAAAGGGTACTTACTAGGGTGTACCTAATTTATAAAAGAATACTGTACGAGCCTTTGAAAGATCATGTTAGGACAGTGAAGATTAAGGGCTGCTTTGGTGAGGGATAATAAAATAGCGCTCGTAAACTCTCCGTTCGGCCCTGCCTTATTTATTTTGTACTTACAGGGCTCTGGTCCCCTTGCCAGAGAGGGAGGGTCCGCTCTGTTGGGTGAGGATCGATTAGGCAGCTACCTGCCTTTGCTGGATGAAAGGCAATTTACTCCCCAAGCGGTGAATTGTCAGTTGCCTTTGTGATTGACAGCCACACCTGCCACTTATGTGGGTAGAACGGGGACCGGTGGAACCCCAAGAGCCAATCAATGCTCGGGAGAGGAGGGCAGCTCCCACTTGTCATGGTTAGTTTCCTGGTTGGCTCTTTAAATCAGTGGTTTTACTTAACCATTGGTTTCCACCGACTATGGGGCTCTACTAGAGAGAGACAGACAAGCGGGAAGAAAACTCTTCGAAAATGGGCTTAGAAGCAAGTATATTTGACCTGGCTTTCTTTGTCCCCTTCCCCCTGCCCCCGTTTATTAGTTGTAGTAGTTGGGAATACTGAGGCCATTGGCTTAAAAATAAAAATGAAATGGACCTGGAGAAGAATGAAATGAGGAATTATGGAATTAGAATTGCCCACTTATTCCTCCAGAATTGCAGCCCTTTTTAAGAGAAACCGTGTGCTGTTAAGCTATCTGGGAAAAGGGTGTGGCACTTTGTCTTCTATGGTCACTTTTGTCCTTGTAAAGTCACATCGTTTCTCAGTATACAGTACTTGACTTCTGGTTGTACAAAATTGGATGAATTTGCAAGATATTTTTGAAGCTGGCAAGTGTTCTTCATTATTATTAACGTGAATAGAAGGGATTCTTTTAGTTCTGATAGTTAGCTCAACTTCTGGAAGTGAGGGCTGTCTTGTTCTCTTTTGCAGAAAGTCAGTGTGATGGTGGTAGGGTCAAGTCATATTCTTTCTGGGAGGTAGAAGAGTTTGCTTTTTTCTAATGTGAGCCATCTTGTCGGTTTGCTTCTGTGCTTTAATAAAAGACTTTAATAATTTGGGGAGGGGGAAGGAAGGTGTGAATGGTGGTGGTGCCATGGGTTTCACCAGCAAATCCTTCATGGGTGGATGAATCATGGGTGAAGGACCAGATCCTTCTAAATTCTCTACTAGTGAAAGGCTAGTTTTTCAACACTCTTCTCCCTGAATTCGTTAAAAAAAATTACTGATTGATCCAGAGAGAAACTGTACCTGGATGTGAACAGAATGCTGTAAATTTAGCATTTCATGAACAGATTGTGGGCCAGAATACTCTAATTAGGATGGTCTTCATACAGAAACCAGGTTTGTCAAGGCGATATTATTACTATTACCATCATCATCATCATTATTGCATATACTAGCACTTTGGTGAGTCCTTTACATGCATTATCCTTTTTAAACCCTGCAGAGCCCCTGTGAGGTAGGTACTAATATTATTCCCAAATTACAGAAGAGGAGAAGGAATTAAGGAATAAAAAGAATTAGTTCAGTGCGAAAGCAAGAACTCAGCTCATGTTTGTCTGACCTAGAGCCTATGACCTTGGGCATGGCCTTGAATTCAAATTTTGGTTGTATAGTCTACATGAGTATAGTCTGAAGTGTGGGTTCTCCCAGCATACATAGAGCCTACCCTTTTTTTTTTTTTTTTTTTTTGAGACAGAGCCTCAAGCTATCCCCCTGGGTAGAGTGCCGTGGCATTACAGCTCACAGCAACCTCCAACTCCTGGGCTCAAGCGAGTCTCCTGCCTCCGCCTCCCAAGTAGCTGGGACCACAGGCGCCCGCCACAACGCCTGGCTATTTTTTTTTTTTTGGTTGCAGCCGTCATTGTTGTTTGGCGGGTCCGGGCTGGGGATTCAAACCCGCCACCTTAGGTGTACGTGGCTGGCGCCTTAGCCGGTTGAGCCACAGGCGCCGAGCCGAGCCTACCCTTTTAAGAGTCCACTGTGATGCTGACTGTCCTTTCACCAGCCTATTTTCTGTCCATTTGGAGGCTGTTGCTTCCGCCAGTAGGCAAATTTAGTAACTTTGTGTATTGTCTATTTCTAGTAGATCAGTTTTTGCCCAGTGGAAATTTAGTTCCAAACTTAATGATGATGACTTCAAAGAAGATAAAACAAAACACAATCCATATTCTTCCATTTTTCTTGATATCTTAAATTTCCAGTTGGAGTTTTGAATAGATGTTGATGAAATAAATGCTTTTAGTATCATCCAATTTCCTTTTATTCCTCCTAAGGAATTAGAGGTTTTGTTTTGTTTTACTTACAGAGACCCTTTTTCATTAGTAGATAAATACCATGTATAATTATATTTAAAATTTTCTCTTAAAATAGCACATATGACCATATTGTTTTATTATGTTGAAAAAGCCACAAGACTTAAGCCTTATCAGTCAGTCTCTTGCCATTGGTGAAACTCAATGGTAGAGGCTGCCAAAACAGGTATCCTGAAAAATGAGTTAGGTGAATGGTTTTGGAGTCCAAAAATTCACCTGAACAGATAGTCTTTAACTTTGGTTAGGTTGACTTGTACAATCTGCATTTCTGTTTGTTTTATTGAGACATTCTTTAGCCTTTTAATTTCTTATATATATTTTTATTTTCAAATTAATATGAGGCTATACATTTTTAGGTTACATTGTTCTCACTTCTAAGGTAAAGTTCAAGTTGTAGAAGAGCCCTTTATCCACAGGGCATGCTGAACACCCTCTGTTGTGCATAGTAGGTGAGATCCTGCCAAATGCCCTCTCTCCTCCAGCCAATCACCTCCCTCTCCCCTGCCCCCCTTGCAAGACTATATTTGTGTTTTATCGTTCATATAAGCATGTAATTGTTTATATATTGGTTTCGTAATAGTATTGAGTACATTGGATATATTTTTTTACATTCTTGATGTTAAGAATGTGTTAAGTCTCCATCTTTTTTTTTTTTTTATCACCTAACAAGTCAACATTTTTGCTATTGTGCGAAGCACCTCTTTGCCAGCCAGGAGTTCAGTTTTAGCAATGTTTATGGAATTCCTTGATATTTTATTGTGATTTTTCTTATTTTATTTTTTCAAGATTTTAATCTTTTAAGTGTTTTTTGAATTTTTTTTTAGGCTCCTTTATTCTATTCTTATTTTATTGTATTATTATTTTTTGAGACAGAGTCTCACTTTGTTGCCCTTAGTAGAGTGCTATAGCATCACTCTCACAGTAACCTCAAACTCTTGGGCTCAAGTGATTCTCTTGTCTCTGCCTCCTTTACCATTGGTAAAGGTAGACTTTGCCCATCTCTAGCTTTTTAGAGATGAGGTCTTCCTCTGGCTCAGGCTGGTCTCAAACTCATGAGCTTAGGGCAGTCCACCTTCCTAGGCCTCCTAAAGTGCTGAGATTACAGGTGTAAATTACTGAGCCTGGCCTTATTTTAGAAAGAGTGTGGGACAATGAGAAACAGAAAAGTGCAATATTGATGATAATTTAGGTTTCATAAATTTAAGATGGTTGATCCAACAGTAGAAATAAACGGGTGTACCAAAGGTAGAGATTATTCAGCCTGTTCTTTCTGATGTGAAAAAAAGGAACAAAATGAATGAACATGTAAGAAATGCTAAATTATGTCATATGATAAAGACTTATTTATTTATTTATTTATTTTTTGTTGTTGGAGATTTATTGAGGGTACAAAGAACCAGGTTACATTGATTGCATTTGTTAGGTGAGGTCCCTCTTATAATTGTGTCCCACCCCCAAAAGGTGTGTCACCCACTGTGACCCCCTTTCCCCTCCCTCCTTCCTTCTCTCTGCTCTTCTTTTCTCTCACCCTCTTCCTCTTTCCCTCTCTCTGCTCTCCCCTTCCCCTACTCCCCACCCTGTACTAGGTCATCGACTGTCCTCATATGAGAATTGAGTACATAGGATTCTTGCTTCTCCATTCTTGTGATGCTTTACTAAGAATAATGTATTCCACTTCCATCCAGGTCAATACAAAGGATGTAAAGTCTCCATCTTTTTTAATGGCTGAATAGTATTCCATGGTATACATATACTACAGCTTGTTAATCAATTCCTGGGTTGGTGGGCATTTAGGCAGTTTCCACATTTTGGCAATTGTAAATTGAGCTGTGATAAACAGTCTAGTGTAAGCGTCCTTATGGTAAAAGGATTTTTTTCCTTCTGGGTAGCTGCCCAGTAATGGGATTGCAGGATCCAATTGGAGGTCTAGATTGAGTTCTTTGAGGGGGTCTCCATACTTCCTTCCAAAAAAGTTGTGTTAGTTTGCAGTCCCACTAGCAAACTAGCAGTGTAAAAATGTTCCCTTCTCTCCACATCCATGCCAGTATCTGCAGTTTTGAGATTTTGTGATGCGGGCCATATGGTAAAGATTTATTAATCAATTTTGGCAGTGTAACGAAACTCCCTGACTTCAGCAGCTATTTATTTTTATATGCACGGGTCTTCAGCTTGACTATGATTTGGCTGATCTAGGCTGGGTTGCTGGGGGTGGTTGTGCTGTAGGTTGGGCTTGACTTCAAGTCTGCTGCACATGTACATGGAATCTGGGGCCCAGGCTGAAGGGACAGTGGCCACTTTGTGCATGCTCTTCTGGTAGCACAACATTGGGGTCAAGAGCCAAGGTAAACCACAGAAGCAAATGTCGCTTCCTCTGATAACCTTTGGACAAAGCAAGTCACATTGGTAAAGGTAGGCTTTGCCTATAGTAAGAGAGCAGATATTTGATGAACTATTACCCAGACTCCCACAGAGTATGAGAAGCGTGGTTAGAAAATTTTCTAAGTTTTTCTTCTCTTTTGTGGGAAATAAAATCTTTATCCCCTCACTCCCACAGCTAGCTTATTACATGTAAACCTAGGGTTTAACTTTTGCATTTCAAGAATATACTGTGTTTGATTCCAGAGGACTGATGGTAAAAGCAGGTATGTGTGTGTGTGAGTTACTCAAATGATTAAGGTACTATTTATTAGAATTTACTGTGTTCCAAGAGACCATATAGCCGTGCACTAGTGAACACATTTTTTTTTCTGATGCAGGTCCTGCCACCATGGAACTTATCATTAGGAGTAGTTGTAAGGAAAGACTTGGATGAAATGGCATTTTCCTGTACCTTAAAACAGGGAGACAGTTGGAGATGCAGATAGAACAGTGGATACACTAGAAACGTGATATATGGATATAATGAGTGATTCCACATGGCCAGAGAGTTAAAAAGGTAAATAATAACAACAATAATTACAACAATAGTGGCAGTTTTATAGCTTAACTTTCATTAAGCAGTAAACTGTGTGGTAGGCACTATGCTTAGCACTTTCCATAAAATATCTAATTTAATATTGGGGTAGACATTGGTGATTGCCTGCCTATGCAATATTCATTCTCTCCTTTTTAAATGAAGTAATCCCAATTTTGTTTGAGATGGGAGTATGCTTACCTCACCTTCCCAGACTCCCTTGCAGCTAAGACTGGCTGTAAGACTCAGGCCTCATAATAGTGTAAGTGGAAATAGTTGGGTAGGAGCTTTCCTGAAAGTCTAATGAAGAGGACACACTTGGCCTGTATTATCTCCATAACTTTTGGCCCCTTTCTGCTTCTTGCTGCTGGGAACATAGGTGCAATGCCTGAGGGGCAGCAGCCAACTACAACAATGAAGATAAAACCGTGCATTAAAAATGGCAAAGCAGGAACCTGGAAGGATCTTGGTCTGGATGACATTGTTCATTCATAGTACCAGCCTAGACTGCTTTTTCTGTACTTTCTTTTCTCTTTTCTTTCTTTTTTTTTTTTTTTAAAGAGAGAGAATTTTCTTCTGTCACCCAGGCTGGAGTGTAGTGGCGTAATCATAGCTCATTGCAGTTTTAAACTCCTGGAGTCAAGTGATCTTCCCACCTCAGCTACTCGAGTAGCTGGAACTATAGGTGTGCACTACACACACCTGCCTAATTAAAAAAAAATTTTTTTTTTGTAGTGATGGGGTCACTTGCTTAGGCTAGTCTCGAACTCCTGGCCTCTGGTAATCCTCCCACCTCAGTTTCCCAAAGTGCTAGGACTATATGTGTGAGTCATGGTGTCTAGCCCTTTCCTTGTACTTCTTATTGCATAAAACAAAATCTCCTTGCTTGTAAGCTACTATTTACTACTTTCATCCAAACACACTCCTCACTGATACATACTGTCTCAAGAGTCCCTCATAGTAGAGGCTATCAAACCTATTTTACAGGTGAGAACATTAAAAATCAGATAGGTCAAGGACTTTCCAAAGATCACACACCAGTAAGGGGAGGAGTTGGGAATCAAAACAATGTCATTTTGACTTTCAGGCTCATCATCCTGCCTGTGGCTGGGCAAGATAAGTGAAGATAATGTTGGGAAAGTAGGTTGGAGTAAGATTGATAAAGCATCTGGATTCCAAGTTGAAAGTTTGAGTTTGATTTCATGGGCTAGTAAGTATAAGATGATTGAAAAAGACATAGATTGGAGGCTGGGAGACCCTTGAGACTGAGATACGTGAAGCTCGGAGTAAATGGAGGCAGAGGGGAAGTTGGGCACAGAGAATGTAATTGGGTGAACACAAATCATAGTTGGCTGTTAACCTGTAATGTTCTTAGACTAAAATGAAAGTCCTTGAAGGTTGGTATTAACTTCTACTGATGGCTTCCCATTTTCTCAGAAGTAGAGAATGAGGAATATGGAGAATTGCTAATGGCATGTGAATCACTTTTTAGCTGTAGGATGGGGCTTCTACCTATTCCTGATGCCATTTATTGAGCCCTTGATCTCATATGGCATGATTTTGGTCTGGGCCTGGCTGCAGTGTGCCAGTTAAAGGTATCAGAGGTGAAGGGGAATGTCAGAGGTGCTGCAGTGGTACAACAGACTCTGTCAATGGACTTATTTCTGCCTGTCATCTGCTGAACATTCCAGAGCTTTCTTAAGGGGCAACATGGGGTCACTTTCATTTTCTTGGTCTCGCTCTTTTTATTTTCTCTCTCTCTCTCTCTCTCTACTTTTTAAATCTGTAAAATAAAAGATTTCATTTACATTAGTGGTTTTCAAATCATTTTCAGCTGTTAAAACTTTGTTTCCTAAATAAACATTTATCTGTCTCCTCAGTATATTTATAGAAAAAAGCAGAGTGGTTCTGAAGATTGAGGGTCCAGGTTTATGTTGTCTGAGACATCTTTATGTTGAGCCCACTGCTCTAAAATGATACGTACACACCCTCCCTGGTCAAGCTTATGTGAACCTTACAGCCATCTAGACATTTTATTTGACCATCCTCTTTCACAAATCTCTTTGTCATTCCACAGCTTCTTTCTTAGTATCAACTGTGGGAGAGACTATTAATGCTTTCTGCTGCCACTTTTTCTCTCCTTCAGGCATATACTGGAGGTGACTTGTATCACATCTATGCCAGCACATTTGATTTCCAGGGTGAGGCCATCTAGTGCTCTCTTCTACTGCTGTGATGATCATGGAAGCACATGTCAAGATGGAGCCTCCATCTGCCTTGGTCCCCGAGTCACTAAATGAACAAAGCTTCCAATCAACTGGAGTTGGACATACAATGTGACCGAGAAGTAGACCTTTGTTGTTTTAAAGCCACGAAGGTTTTGTGATTGTTGGTTTCTGCTGAACTTTTCAGCTTATCCTTACTGATGCATCATCTTTTAGCACATTTGCTAAACTTCGTGTAACTTAAGTTTCGGGTACGTTCTGGATTAACCTGAAGCCTGGCCAGCTTGTCCTTCCTTTGTTGTCAGGAAAGCAGTGGGCAGGCATCTACCCAGCTGTCCATGCAAGTTTCGGTACTAATAGAGTCTTTGAATTGGAATACTTATGTTCAATAACATTTGTTTTTATATAAAAAAGATATGAAGACATATTTTCTTTTAGAAAGGCCTTTAATGCCCTATTGCTTTTTTCTCGTCTTTTTTTTTTTTTTTTTTTTTTTTTTGAGACCCAGTTTTGCTCTGTTGCTCTGGATCATCACTGCTCACAACAACCTCAAACTCCAGGGCTAAAGCAGTACTTCCACCTCAGCCTCTCAAACAGCAGGGACTATAGGTGCCTGCTGCCATGTCTAGCTAATTTTTCTAGTTTTTGCAGACAGGGTCTCCTTCTTGCTCAGGCTGGTCTCAAACTCCTGGCTTCAAGCAATCTTCCTATTTCAACTTCCTAGAGCACTAGCATTATAGGCAGCCACCAATTTCTTTTTAAAGTAGTAGAATCTCTGTGGCTTGGAGAGAAATAATGATTATCAATTACCATGACAGTGCCTATTATTAATCGAATACTTGGCTATTGATTTGTGAAATATTTCCTGAATATCTATTTTGTGATAGGCACTGGGGTGAACCACAGATACTTCTTTACTGCTCAGTGCTTATACCCCAGTTAGAAATCAAAGATGTGGATAAGCCTGGTCTGTTCTACAAAGGTCACTGTTTATTGAGCATTTACTGTGTGCTCAGCTCTGTGCTAGATGCTTTGTATTATTCATTTCATACTCCTTGTCA
This sequence comes from Otolemur garnettii, assembly GCF_000181295.1. Taxonomy (NCBI): domain Eukaryota; kingdom Metazoa; phylum Chordata; class Mammalia; order Primates; family Galagidae; genus Otolemur; species Otolemur garnettii. The sequence continues at coordinate 27,835,556 of NW_003852397.1, forward strand.
ACATGGGTGTATTATTCTGTTTTATAAATGAGAAACTGAGGCTCAAAGAGTTCAATAAGCTCCATGAAGGTAGGGACTTTTACCTTTTGCTGTATCTGTAATGACTAGGAGAGTTTTTGACACAATAAATGTTTATTAAATGAATGAAAGAACGGAAGAACTTACTCAGAGTTAATGCTGTGGCATGGCCAGAATTTGAAGCCACATGTACCTGACCCTCAAGGCTGCTAAATTATAACTGGACAAAATTGGAGCAGCATGCAGCCCCATGGTTGCAACAGAAGTAGCCACTGAGTCCTACCAGTGTTAGAGCCAAAAACACCAGGAGAGCTAGGCTGTCTCACTTTTATAGTCAAGGCTGAGTCTTCATGTGATTTTTTTACACATTTTCTCAGCTGAGGAAGCCCAAGGCCACCACCTCACTAACCTAATCACTAATACAATTGGTCACTCCTCTCCTGGGTCAGTCCAACTCCTGCCCAGTTGAATTTCCCCACACTTGGTTGGCTGATTCCCAGGTCTGTGCCTCATGTTCTGCTTCTAACCTCCTGGGTTTTCCTTCTCTGCTTACATCTTCCTGAGTTGTTCTTTTAAAGTTCCAGTTCCTCTGTTCTTGAACTCATATTGATGCTGCCAAGCAGAGTTCATCTTGGTCAGATCCCAGGAAATTCTCTAGTTGCTGGCACCTAATGGGCACTCAACAAAATTAAAAAGAGAGAGAGTGTGTGTGCAAAAAGAAGGGAAGGAAAAGCAGCCAGCACTTTCAGGAAGGGATGAAGTGATTCTTTTTTCTTAGAAGTTAGTGGTGAGATTATGGCCCCTCTTCTAGCCTTCTAGAAGGCTAGAAGGATGTCTCTGGGATCACCCTGGAGATCGAAGGCTCGGAGGCCAGTGGTAACGTTCATAGGCACCTTATATTAATACCAGCAGCTTTATTTTGTTCTTCAGAGTCTACGTTTTGCTGGCTTCATTCTCCTCTGTGGGTGTGTGTTGGGGGGGCGGTATCCTGGTTCTGTTACCTGTCTTTTCCTGCCTTACTGTTTTCCACCCCAAAAGGTAGCTGTCCTTCTGTGATTTCAGGGTATGAATGAGTTGCAGGCCGCAAAGTGCATTCCCCTTAAATGCATTAGAGTATACTATTAATTCTAAGCAACTTAGTGGGTCAGAAGACAAGAGCTTGAATGGGAATTGAGCAATGTGACTGTTCTTTAAGATTACTCAGGTCTTTATGCAAACCATGAGAGATGTTTCTGCTAAAGTGATATGACTAATTATAGCAAGAAGAACAGGGTTTCCTATAAGAAATGAAACTTGGTTGTGCACTGTGGTTGTTAGTTCTTACATGGTCAATTTCTCTACAACAAGGTGGGTGTGGTCAGGCTGAGGAGTTCATCCTCGGTGGGCCCAAGGTGATTGAATGTGGGTTTGGCGTCTGAGAACTACTCTGTGGGCGGGGAGTTGAGCAGCACTGCAAGATGTGAGGTTGGGCTGGTCCTAAGATCCCTGGTTATTTTTTCAGGGTGTCAAACTCCTAGAAAGATGGCCTTCTGTGCTCAGTTTAAGACAGATTATCCAAGCTCTGTCCTGCCAAGCTGCAGCTAACTATCCTTCCTTCCAGGAGCCAGGGTGTGGTTCGGGGGCAGGGTGTTGACTCTTTCACAGTCACCTCTCAGGAGAGGGTTTTTGATGTCTTTTCTTCTGGCGATGTGTATTTTCTCTTCCCTTCTAGGCTGTAAAGTTCCCTCCTACCCCTTCTTTGTTCTTTATTTTGGATTTTTATCTCTCTTGTTCCTGGAGCCTCTCTTTAGGAGAGAGCAGGAGGCTGGGTAGTGAATGGGAGGATAGGTTGGCAATCTTATGGGCTCATTGAAAATAGGTCCTGTTTGATGCTGGGTGGATACAAAGGCAACTGGGCCTTAGTGGCTGCTGCTCATCATGCTTGTGAGCATGGAGCAGTTAGCAGGGGCACGCAAGGGGAATTCTTTACCTTTTTTGTTAAGCCTGAGAAAGAACTATCTTTTTATATACAAGCTTTGAATGCATTGACGGCCACCTTGAATTCACGACATGAATAGTTGCTTAGAATAACTTCAGAGCAGATTATTTTGGATACAGAGATGTAGCACAGACCTGGGGTCAAGAGACCTTTTTGGCTTTGCCACTAGCTTTCTCCTTATTTGGGATTCTGTTTCTCTGTCATTTGGTCCAACTTTTTTCAAAGGCCCTCTTCCAGATCTATAATATATATATGTGTGTGTGTGTGTGTGTGTGTGTATATATATTTTTTTTTACACAACAGTTACTTCATGCAGAGGTTCAACTGAGCAACTATTTTCACCTGGAAAACAGGAATGGCTGATGTGCTTTCATGATGGACACTATTAACAAAAATTAACCTGTTTTATTACATGCTTGTCATATGTGTGTGTGCTTGCTTTGTGCCAGTCTTCTTCTGGGCATAAGGGACTGTAAACAGAGCAAGTGATTTTAGGGGGCTCAGGGATTGTGGCATCTAGTGGAGCATCAGATGAGCAAGTAGGCAGTAATGGGTGCCGTTCTGGGGGAGCATCTAGCTGCTTAGATGGTGGGCTTAGGAGATTTATGGATGAAAGATGAAGGAAGGCTTCCTGAAGGAGGTAACATCTAAGGTCAGTGAAGGGTTAGGGAGATTAGCTGGATTAGGGAGCATTTGGATTTGATGGTACAGAGAACAGCGGGAGCAGGATGTACCAGGTCCAAAGGGGAGTGAGAGAATGGGAGGTGCAGGTTTGGAAGGTGAATGTCGTCAGGCCCGTAGGTTTAGCTTGGTCAAGGGTTGAGTATGGTTAAGAGAGGCCAGAGGGTGTGACAGGGCACGAGGACCTGTGAGCCATTAGAAGATGGAGATTGAGCTTAACCTTCAAGAGATTTCAAGTAGGGACTGACATACGCAGAGATTCTGAATTCTATTTATTCTCCTTTTATGCCTCTTTCATGGCAATGATTACCTGCTTGTGGGAGTGTGGGGCTCGAAATTGGGATGGAGGGGTGGCAGGATGACCTGTAGAACAATAGAAAGGTTGATTGTGGCTTTGGGAATTCTAGTAGTGCCTATTCTGATTTCACTGATCAAACACAATTTATGTAGCCTTAATAACTTTCAGGCACCATTTTCAGGTGAGGAAAAAAAAATCTGATAAAAAAATCTGCAGCGGGACTCCACACCACAGTTGGCTTTGAGAATCTCTCCAAATATTGTCCAGGACCAATTTCTCTTCAGCGAGTTTTAAGCAGAGTACAGAGAGTATAGGTCTTGTTTTAAAAATCTTTGCAAAGGTTTGCAGTTCATGGGTGGAATGAAATTGCAAACCTTTGTTAGGCTAATAGAGGGAATGACTTGGAGTAATTTATAGTGAGTGAATAGCCTCTAAAGCGGTGTGAAAAGTTCAAGAATAGAAATGGTTTAATGATTCCCTGAAATGTATCAGATTGAAAGTTATGGGCTAGAACACTGTTCAATGTCCCATGTATGCCAGCTGTCTACGACTTGACTTTCGTTATGTTTTTCCACTTTTTTACATTGTATGTTAACACTGTTAAACTGCCTTTCATATGTTAATCTTAACTTCTGTGCCTCAATTTATGAATGAACAGTTTGAGCTTTTGTATCATGACCTTGCCTTCCGGCAAATAGTTTTATTTCATTAGCATCACCATATTTGTATGGCAGAGTTTTTGCCATCTCTTGACTATTTCTTGAATTCTGTCACTATTTTATAAGTGGAAAATGAAAAAATGTAAGTAGTAATATAGGGAGAAGTATGAACCTTATACAATGGAACAAAGATTGAATCATTAGACACGCCCAGTGTGACTGGTGTTTAGCTTTAGTCAACTTAAGTTGGCCAACTATAGATAATGGTAAGGCTAAGAATGAAGTTAAATGCTGTGTATGTATGAAGTGTTGGGATTTTTATCATTTATTTTGTTTTGGGGAACAGAACTTCCTTTTAATGTGTAAGTCTAATCAAATTTTGTTTGTGCAGCTTTTTAAAAAATGTATATTCAGGCCAGGAGCGGTGGCTCATGCCTGTAATCCTAGCACTCTGGGAGGGTGAGGTGGGTGGATTGCTTGAACTCACGAGTTTGAGACCAGCCTGAGCAAGAGCGAGCTCTCATCTCTAAAAATAGCCGGTGTTGTGGTGGGTTCCAGCTAACCTCCAACTCCTGGGCTCAAGTGATTCTTTTGCCTCAGCCTTCTGAGTAGTTGGGACTACAGGCGTCCTTCATAATGTCTGGTTAGTGTTTTCTATTTTTAGTAGAGATAGGATCTCACTCTTGCTCAGGCTAGCCTTGAACTCCTGAGCTCCAGCAATCTACCTGCCTCGGCCTCCCAAGAGTGCTAGGATTACAGGTGTGAGCCAATATGCCTAGCCTTTTCTTTCCTTTTTATTATTTTTATTTTTTATTGTAGCAAATACATATATATGTATATGTGTGTGTATATATATGTGTATATAAAATTTGTCATTTTAACCATTTGAAAGAAAAGTACACACTTTGATAGTATAAAGTACATTTGCAGTGTATGGCCATCATCACTATCCATCTCCAGAACTTTCATATCATCCCAAACTGAAACTTTGTGTCTGTACCCATTAAAGAACAACTCTCCATTTCCCCTTCCCCCAGCTCCAGGAAGCCACGATTCCACTTTCTGTCTCTGATTTTGACTATTCTAAGTACCTCATATAAGTGATATCATACAAAATTTCTCCTTTTGTGTCTAGCTTGTTTTTCTTAGCATGTTTTCAAAGTTCGTCCACATTGTAGCATATACTAGAATTTCATTTCTTTTTAAGGTTGAATAATATTCCATTATATGTATATATCACATTTTCTTTATCTATTCAAAGTCAATGGACATTGGGGTTGTTTCCACCTTTTGGCTCTCGTGAATAATGCCGCTGTGAACACTGGTGTATAAATATCTTTACCTGCAGCTGTTTTTAAGAGTGGTTAATTCCCTACCACTTCCATCCTGCCCCCTGCAAGGGAAAATGAGCTTCTCAAGGTTCAAAGAAGCCCCCAGGCAGAGAGGCTGATATTGGCAGTGGAAAGTCTCCTGGGACGCTATCAAAAGTCAGAGGGACATTTGTAGGCACTTGTAGCATCTGCTCACAAGATCCCAACTCAAGTAAATAAAGAAGCTAGTATTTGAATCTTGGGCTCTTGGACTCTTGGCCTGAAAGCCCATTCTTTGAACTAACTGCTCCACGATGAGCTACTTTTTAATTCCAAGTGTAATAGTGCTGAGACACAAAGATGAATGAGACACGTTCATTGCCTTCAAGGAGCTATCAGGGTTGAATCATCTGTCCTGCAAAAGGCTCAAATAAAGTAAATGGCATCGTTTGGTGTAATCTGGAACTCACAAAGCCAATGTAAGATGGGATCACAGGTGCAGATTCCCTTTTCTTGGCCTCCTGTGGTGAAGTATGCTTGGGCCAGGCTGACCATACATACATTCATGAGTTCTAGCCCATGTCACTGGCATTCACTGTTAGCGCTGTTTGTACAACTATATAATCTCCTAGCAGGAGTTATGCTCCTTTGAGCTTTTTCAATGATTGCCTTCATCTTGATGTCTAAGCATCAGGAGTAGCTTTGCTCAGAAAGGAAATCAGAGTCCAGGAATGATAAAAAGGATACTTTAGGAGGCAGTGAAAATGGCTGTTTGTATGTGTGTATCGGAAAAGGCATCATTTACAAATGATTTGCATCTATCTGGAGACCTAATATGAGATATTCTGTCCTCGAAGGGGTAACATTACCTAGCTTGGCAAAAGACAGAAAGAAATGAGAGATAAATGAGGGGGAAAATGCTGTCTTGTATTTTAACCTGAATGTTAAATATTTTGTTTTAGCCCTGTATTCACAGTAGCTTGGTGAATTAGTCAGATACCGGTAGGTTGTGCCGAGCAAACAGATGACCTCTAAATCTCAGCAGGTTTTTTCTGGGTTGTCTATGATTCTGCTCTGTGTTGTCTTTGTCCTGGGACAGGGGTTGAAGGAGCCTTGTAGAAAGGAAAGGACACTGGTTTACCCACAAGATGGCTCTGATAGGTACTGTTTGGATATGGCATGTGTTACTTCTGCTCACATTTCATTGGTCAAAACAAGTTACTTGGCCAAGTCGTCAATGAAGCAGGAAAGACCCTTTTCCAACAAGGAGGAGGCTGTGGAGATGGGCACGGGGGCAACATTTACATGTAGTTTGTAAAATGGTTCCTCTTGAAGCACAATTAATTATGTACCCACGTGTTATAGCAAGGACTTTGGTACTAGTAGGATAAAGACAGCGTAAAAAGTGGCCATTTTCAGCCATGATCCTGGGATTTTAGGGAATTCAGGTCCAATTAAATAAAAAGCATGTCACAGGATATCTCTGGGATTCCAGTCAAGCCATAGCTCCTGTGCTTCTGGCTTTGCTTACACAGCAGCACTTCTGCTTTAGGCACTGTGGGTTCAGAGCTTTTCTCCAAGTCAAGGCTCACCCTGCCTCTTCTACTTCTTCCAGTGGTTTACGTTTCTTTCTTGTGTTATATTACAACCAACTGGCCTCAGTGCTATAAAGTTTTAGACTTCTGAAATAAATTAATTGTGTTAAAATGAAAAAAAAAAAACCTTTGTTACAAGAAAAGTACTTCTGAAACATTTTATCAGCATTTTAAAATTTAGATGACAAATCTAAAGAGTTTTGTCTTGTTTTTTGGAGAATGGAGTACAAAGAATTATCTATCTTAACTGCCGATGAATCAACCTGAAAGAAACTTACCTGGCACCTTATTTATGTATTTCAACTTGAGAATCTTGACTAATTGTACCTTAACTTTGACTTTTTGTTTAATTCAGTGAATACAGTATTTGTTCAGTGCTTCCTATTTGGAAGCATTAAGTGTTGTGGGGGACCGTAGGGATAACTCAGACTGGCTGCCACTGTCAAGAGCTCCCAGTCTAGTGGAAGAGTTGGTCAAAGTACTGTGAGTATGTACGTGATTTACAAACTTCATCTGAAATGGCTGTTTTGTGGGGAGATGGTGGATATTGTGAACACAGGATGCAACTTTGGCTAAAATCGCTAACATTGGCTAAAATTTTACTTTATTGTGCATTTTTAAATTTTTTTGCAAATTTTTTAACCAGGTACACCTTTCAGACACATTGCAAGATGTTTAATATTGTTATTCCTATTTTACTCATGAGGAAGAAACATATTGTAACAAAGGGTCTAATTTAAGAAAACACAATGAGTCTATTGGTCAGGACTGAAGATGGTGATAGTTGTATTGAGTATTTACTGAGCCTCAGGCCCTGTGCTAAGCTTTTCTGCATTCTCTAATGTAATCGTTATTCACGCTATTTTTGTGAAGTGGCCATTGTTACTGAGATACTTACTGAGCTCTGAAAGGTTTGCTAACATGCTCAAGGTTAAACAGATAATAAATATGAGAGTCGGGACTCTAATCCACTGTATGCTTAATCACTTAACCAAGGTTTTTCAAAGTTGGATGAGATCCCTTTTAAAAAAATAATGTCTCATAGGATCCCAGTATTGACTTAAATTATTGTTATTGTAACAATACTTTTAATTATATAAACATAAAGCTGACAAATTTTTATTTTTATGCTTTTATCCCTTTATAAAACCCAAATTCACTTAGAAATTGACTATACTTCATATTACAGTACTAATTCAAATTAACAACATTAATTTAACTGCATTAACTAAATTGCTGCTTGTAACTAGAATATGATGTTAGGCAGGTTATTTGCCAGTCAGCTGGTCTACCCTGCTGTGTGCTGGGTGATGACTCAATTCTGCTGCCATATTCACAACATTCAAGTTCTGTGAACCTTTGATTCATGTTGAGGAACTCGACATCCCTTACCTTTCACCCGGTGAGAACACTTCATTTAGATCCAGTCCATCTTCTTTCCCTCCTCATTGCCCCACAGTAATTTCTTGGGTACAAATTGGTGCTCAAACACGATTGACATGGCTGCCCTGATGATCAAGAATATACTTCCATTATTTGTTTTCAGATTGCTGAAATAAAAAAACGCCTAAGTTGTCCTAGGATCTGGAAATTCTTTACTGTATCTATGACTGTGGATCTACCTTTTATCCCCAACTTTTGCCCTTTTGCCCAGGTTTAGAAAATGGAATTTTCCCCTCTTGGTCACTGTATTCTTCCTTTCCCAGGCCTTTGTCCATCTGAGACCGCACTCTGTCTGTTACCTAACAGATGTTTCATTATTTGTTTCATTAGTGTTCATAGTACCGGGTAGCCTCACACAACAATTAGAGTTGTTAATGTAAACCCAAATAAAGCGGCTACAACCCCCGTTTAAATGGAGGGATTTAGGTCTCTGGGGTGTCAGAGACCACATTACAGGTATGTTGTGTAGAAATATTTGTTGACTAGATCTGAATCATGTCTGATAATTTCCCCTTTTATTTATGTTTATGTTAAATGAGCTTACCTATCCATTCCTAGGTGAGAGAATTGCCTCAGTCCCTTCATGATTTTATGTCCTTACTGACTTCTTATTGACTACAATTTCAGTTTTTTTTTTTTTTTGAGACAGAGCCTCAAGCTGTCCCCCTGGGCAGAGTGCCATGGCATTACAGCTCACAGCAACCTCCAACTCCTGGGCTCAAGCGAGTCTCCTGCCTCCGCCTCCCAAGTAGCTGGGACCACAGGCGCCCGCCACAACGCCCGGCTATTTTTTGGTTGCAGCCGTCATTGTTGTTTGGCGGGTCCGGGCTGGGGATTCGAACCCGCCACCTTAGGTGTATGTGGCTGGCGCCTTAGCCGGTTGAGCTATAGGCGCCGAGCCTACAATTTCAGTTTTTAGAGGAGTTGCTGCACACTGTTCAGCTCCCGGAACTTGACCCTGGCTAAAGGCTCCCATGGGACTCCTCCATGGTTATAAGCCATATTTTTGAGAGACCTCAGAGTTAGGGCATAATGTTTATTCTTGCTCTTCTTTCCAGAATGCGTAGATGAATACTTGTTTCTGAGATTTGTACCTCGAAGTCATTCTCCACCCCCTGCTGTTGATTGTGGCTTTTTTTTTTAATAGCTTACCATCTTTGCTAAAAATTGTCCTTGTGTATGTGATTCTGTGTATATTCTTTTCTAGTAAGAAGCTATTTAGACATAATCCTTGTGTTATTGTAAATGTAGCAAAATTTTGTGTAATTGGATTTTTAGGGGCAAGAGGGTAGAGCTGTTATTCTTCTTTCTGTCGTTTCCTCTGAAACATCTGTTAGGTAACAGATTGAGGATTTTTTTAGTGTAAGACCCAGTAACTCCTGAATATTCTTTTTTGTAAGTATACTATGGCTAAAGCTTTGCCAATTGACATTTTACATTTGTAGATTAAAGGAAATGCACAGATGTTTTAAAAAGGAATCTAAAAACCTTATTTATCTCTTCAGTACAACCAGCTTGATTTGTTCCATTTATGAGACTTTATGAGGCAATGAATAATGTTGTTATAATCAGCATATTATATTCACCATAACTTTTACTTTAATTTTATTTAACATTTCAAATTAGTTTTTAGTTTTACTGTTATTTTGGGATTTTGCTGCATTTTTAACTTGCAGATTTAGCCCTGTACTATATGATAGTCTGTTACTTTAACAAAAGTTTTTAGGTGTTTCAGATTTTGAATTTAATACTTTGAAATAAAGACAGGGCTTGAAATCTAAATAGTGGCATTGTTTAGAATAGTTTGCTAATCCTTGGGTATACAGTGCCCTTACCTGGTATGGAATAGAGTCAGCCGCTTCATTCAAGCACCTTGTGTAAAATACGAGCCTCAGCAGCCGAACGTGTAATCATTAACTCTGCTTGTGGAAAACTGTAATTATAAAATGAGTTTGGGGGAACTAAAGGAGAGAGTAGTGATGTTTGGATAGGTGTGTTTGGGTTGCCTACAGCTTTTTTGGAGAATAATGGGAAAATATTTTTAAAATCTCTGCTATGTCAAGCTGGGCTCCCTTCAGGCCCCCCACCAAGTCCATGACTCATATCATTATAGCATTTAAAGACTAAATGGATTATTGTATGGACTTCTCAGTACCTACAGATGCATAATATAGTCTGCAGATCATGGGGAGGGAATGTCTATTTTTCTTTCCAGTAATTTATTTTTTTTTGAGGCAGAGTCTCATTCTATTGCCCTGGATAGAGTGCTGTGACATCCTAGCTCACAGCAACCTCAAACTCTTGGTTGGACTCAAGTGATCCTCTTGCCTCAGGATGCCAAACAGCTGGGACTACAGGTGCCCACCACGATGCCCAGCTCATTTTTCTATTTCTAGTAGAGATGGAGTCTCACTTGCTCAGTCTGGTCTTGAACTCCTGAGCTCAGACCATCCACCTGCCTTGGCCTCCCAGAGCGCTAGGATTACAGGCATGAGCCACTGTGCCTAGCCTTTTTCTTTCTGGTTTTAAAAGAATGGCTGGTGTTTTGAGCATTTTTGAACAGCCAGTTGAGTTTGACTGCGAAATGTCTGATAAGGCTAAGCTTAGTGAACTGAGAGAATTCTGACACAATTTTGGGGTTTAAAATTACTGTTTTGTGTTCTGGAGCCTTGGACTTATCCAGGTTAACATTTATTGAGCATTAGCTGTGTGCTAGGTGTTGTGCTAAGTATTTTCTTGGTATCATTTCATATAATCTTTCCCAAATCTTTATGAAAAGTACTATTATCTCCATTTTGCCGATTAGAAAAGTGAGGGTCAGCGAGGTTTGCTCAAGGTTGTACGTCAAGAAGTTAGAAGTATGGCTCCAACTAGATCTAATTTTGAGGTTTCCACTTTCCTTTTTTAAAACATGATGTCTCTCCTTTCCAGCTACAATTACAAAATTGTCATATAACTACCATGGAAGTGATTTCAGTGATAAGATGAACATGATATTAAAGCTCCATTTTCATTCTTTCAAATATTCAAAGATTATTCTGCACAGCTTCTGTGTTCCTGTAGGCCTGTGCAAGAGGGGCCTCTGCGTAGGGCCTCATGTCGTAGGGTCCCACTCTGGCCTTCCTCTGACACGCTGGTGGGGCACCTGCAGTTAGTCCCTCAGATGTCTCCTGCAAGGGAAGGTGCCCTCCTGGAGCCTGTGCCTGGCATTCCAGAGTCCAGTCAGGGTATCCACAGGCCTCTGTCCTCCCTGCCTAAATGACCCTTAGTTGTCTTTCAGGGTATACTTGGGACTTTTTACTAGGTCCATCCTCCTGGGAACAAACTATGCTACCAGCGTGTACATCCTTAGGCGTAGGGTTGCCAAGGGGCTCCTATTTGTGAGGTTGTAGATCAGCTGTCAGTAAACTGCTGCCCATGGACCAAATCCAACTACCACTAACTGTTTTTATGCATAAAATTTTATTGGAACACAGCTATGCCTATTTGGCTGCAAATTGTCCATGGCTGCTTTGGAGCTGAAATGGCAGAGTTGAGTACTTAAAACCGAGGCTGAATAGCTTGTAAAACCAAACATGTACTATTTGGCCTTTTATGGGAAAAGTTTGCTGACCCTTGATGTAGCTGGAGCCAGCTCAGTGTGCGTACTACAGAGTTCCCATGTGTGAGGCCCTCGGTTGGAGCAGGCCTTCCTCTTTCCACCAGGTTTTGGCTGGAATTTTGAGGATCTAAGAATTCTAAGTTCAAAATTCAAACTTTATCTTTCCTATGTCTATATTTATCAAGAGAATAAATATTTTCTTTAATATTGTATTTTATTTACCTGGTGTTAGCTTGATTTATACCTTTAAAATGTATAGACATGTGGTACCTGGACCTCCATTTGTACTCTTGCCCTAGGCTTTATGAGTGTTCTACAAATGTTAAAACCTGGAGTGTAGGCCACTCACATCTGTCATCCTAGCACTTTGGGAGCCTGAGGTGGGTGGATTGCTTGAGCTTAGGAGTTCTTGACCAGCCTGAGCAAGTATAAGACCCCCCTTCTCTACTAAAAATAGAAAAAAACTAGCCAGGCGTATTGACTGGCACCTCTATAGTTCCAGCTACTTGGAAGGCTGAGGCAAGAGGATTGCTTAAGCCCAAGAGTTTGAGGTTGCTGTGAGCTATGACACCACAGCACTCTACCCAGGGTGACAGAGTAAGACTCTGTCTCAAAAATAAATCAAACAAATAAAAAACCCCACCTTGGAGTACAGTAGAGGGATTTATAGTAGAAGGAAAGAGAGACCCCTAACAAGTAGTTTCGCATGTTAATATGGAATTATGAAATTACAAATGGAAATGCTGTGGGGTCATATATGGATTATTGGACTTTTCTTTTTTTCTTTTTTTTTTTTTTTAGAGACAGAGTCTTATTTTGTCACCCTCAGTAGAGTGTGGTGTCATAGCTCACAGGAACCTCCAGCTCTTGGGCTTAGGCGATTCTCTTGCCTCAGCCTCTGAGTAGCTGGGACTACAGGTGTCCGGATTGTTGGACTTTTTTGAGTGCTGAAAATGTTCTAAGTCTTGGTCTAGGGCACTGTTTCCCAACCTTTTTTTATAATACCACACAGTTCAACCTATGGTTAAACTTTCATGGCACACTTACATTATATTAATCAAAAAAAGGGTTAAAAAAAAGAATACACCTTTTTTTTTTTTTTGACTCGGCACCCATAGTTCAGTGGTTAGGGTGCACCCACATGCACTGGGGCTGGTGGGTTCCAACACTACCTGGGGCCTGCTAAACAACAATGACAACAACAACAAAAAATAGTTGGGTGTTGTGGAGGGCACCTGTAGTCCCAGCTACTCGGGAGGCTGAGGCAAGAGAATCACTTAAGCCCAAGAGTTTGAGCTGTGACGTCACAGCACTCTACCAAGGGTGACATAGTGAGACTCTGTCTCAAAGAAAAAAAAAAGATGTACCTTTTTTGATTTATTTATTAACATAAAATGTACCATCACGGCCCCTAAAATAAAACAATTTATTCTAATTTGTAATAAATAGATAACAATTAAAATTCTTTAAAAAACTTATTTATACTTATTTACTTTTCTGTTTATTATAATTTAAAATTTGTTGAGCTATCTGAGCTTGACTTTTTTTAGAATATCTTCTTTGCAAAGTTGAATTTTAGACAGGCTGACTCTTAAATCTTCTTCTAAAGATTCTAACTGTGACTGAGTTTTGTTTTTAATATTATTCGTTGCAGAAAAGCTTGCTTCACACAAATACTACTCTGAGAATGGAAGAGCTATTTCTGTTGCTTTTTGGTAATATTTGGAAATTCACCCTGGGGAAATAACCAAAAAGTTATAATATCTGTTGTTGAATATTTTATTATTATTTTTTCTTTTTAAAATATTTTTTTAGTAGAGAAGGAGTCTTGCTCTTGCTCAGACTGGTCTCAAACTCCTGAGCTCAAGCAATCCACCCTTGGCCTCCCAGAGTATGGAATTATAGACATGAGCCATGGCACCTGGCCTGTTTTTGAGTATTTTAATGACAATCTTCTATTATTTCTTATTTCTGTTAATTCTTCCTCTTCTGTAATATTTAAATTTGCTGACATAAGCACACTTAAAACAAAGGGATTTCTCACCCAATCCAGAGATGTCATGTCAAGTGTAGGCGCAGGAAAATATTTTTCAAAAGTTGTGTACAATATATCTAAAGTTTATAAAATATGTTCATTAAGACTTTTATCTAGTTTACACCTTTTCACTAGTTCAAACATTCTACTGCTTTTTCTCGTTTAATCCTTTCCTTCCAGAGCAGTAATTTTTCTCTGAAAGCATTCATTTTTTTCTGTAGATGTGAGAATATTTTCATGATTTCTCTGCATACTCTTATTAAGAGTATTCAAAGACTGAAATAAATCTGCAAGAAATGCAACTTTATTACACCAAACCTCATCAAAGAGTAAATTACCTAATTCAGAATAGTGCATTTTTAAAAAGGTTGATACTTCTATTAATTCGTAAAATCTTTTTTTTTTTTTTGAGCAGTCTCACTTTTGCCCTTGGTACAGTGCCGTGGCTTCATGGCTCACAGAAACCTCACTCCTGGGCTTAAGTGATCCTCTTACCTCAGCCTCCCCAGTAGCTGGAACTACAGGTACCTGTCATAACACCCACCTGTTTTTAGAGATGGAGTCTTGCTCTGGCTCAAGCTGGTCTCCAACTCTTGTGCTCAAGCAATCTACCCACCTCAGCCTCCCAGAGTGTTTGGATTACAGGTGAGCCACCTTGCCCAGCCAGTTCATAAAATCTTGATAGAACTCTTCCTTGAGATGCAGTAAGAGTTGTGCATAAGAAGCATCCATTGAGGAACACAATTCTCCCAATAATCTTGACTGCAGTGGCTTGCTATTTATATAATTAATAATTTTAATATTGTTATCTAGGACCTTTTGTAATTTAACCACTAATAATTTTGACACTAGCTTGTCTCTGTGTAGGAAACAGTGTGTAAAGATAATGTTTGGATTTTTTTTTGTGTAAGTAATAAATCCTTTTACCCCTCACATAGATGGGGCTCCAGGTTCATACAAGTACTGGATGGATGAACATACAAATACTTATGCAGGAATCCCAAGACAAATTATTACAATTAACAATTTATTCATTATCAGTCAGATCAAAAATATCTTGGCCCTTTGTTATTATTTGGAGTGGTTGACAAAATAAAATCTATTCTATGATTTCTTCTTTACAGACAAATCTACTGAATGCTAAACGTTGGGATTTACCACTGATATCTGTAGTTTATCCCACTGAATTGCAAACATGTTTATAAGTAATCTTTGTAATTTTTTGTCACAATGTTACTTTGTTATAATCTCATCTTTGAGATATTACTTGATATTTTATATTTTGATAAATCTTTAACGTGCCAAGAAATTATGTTATCTGAAAGCAGATTTTTAAAAAGTTCCCTTTTATATTCTTCTCCAAGCATTGTTTTTACAATTGTACCTCAGGCTGGTAAAATAACAGATTCTGCAATTGTATGCGATTTCATTTTCCTAGCTACAATTTCTGCAAGTGTGTAATTCATGTCTTGTGCTTTATCTGATATTGTTGTATATCTGATCCGTATTTTTCCTTGTTTAGTATTATTGAGGGCAAGTCATTTGAAATATTTCACTGGCTTTTTAGACAAGTGCAATGTCTGGATTGTAAATGTCTCTTTAATTTGTTAGGAACCATAGCTTCATTTGCTAATGTTTTGCCACAAATTACACCCCGGTGGATTTCCTTTACTATGTATGAAACCCAGTGATAAGTAATCTTCATTATATTGATAACTAATTGTTTTTAATTTAGTTGCCATGTTCTTACTGGATGAAGCAGTGTTCAATGCACTAGCATTGTCTTCTGAATCACTGGTCTAGGTGGTAACATTGGCACATTCACTTTGTAAAAACTAATGAGTGCAGTTAAGATATACCTCAGTAACATCTTTTATAATTTAATAAAAGTTTTAAAAAATAAATAAAAATAAGTATATTAAGAGAGGAAAAATAACTCTTGTTCTCAGGTTCATTTGTCCAAATTAAACCCCAAATGCTGGGCTCTCCCTGCCAACTTAGCTGTAAGATCTAGGTGTCTACACTAGGTTACCCTGTCCCCTTTCCCATCTTTTTCGTCTCCTTTCCTTCCTATCCTTTCCTAAAGTCACAAGAGTTCTATGAATATAGACTGTCCAACCAGTCTCTCATGTGATTGCATCTGGCTGCCACAAGGTGCCGCTGTTGAGGCTGCCCGCCCTCAGGCTGAAAGATGCTGCTGGTACCCTC
Organism: Otolemur garnettii; assembly: GCF_000181295.1. Lineage (NCBI taxonomy): Eukaryota > Metazoa > Chordata > Mammalia > Primates > Galagidae > Otolemur > Otolemur garnettii. The sequence continues at coordinate 27,851,382 of NW_003852397.1, forward strand.
CGTGGTCCCCCGAGTATGGTCCTGCCAGGGAAGGCCAACCCAGTACCCCCGTAGCCACGGTCAGACGTGAGCAAGCCCGATGTGGTGTAGCAGATGCTGATGGTGCCCCACCCACATCTCCTTCGCTCTCATGACCTGTGTGGGAACATGAGGGCTTTCTCTTGGCCTAATGGTGTGCAGGCTGGATGTGTCAGGGAAGCGGCCCACAGCCCACGGTGAATGAATTCTTTGCCCTTACCCAGGTGTGACCACGAGGCTCGTTCTTCACTGTCTCTCTGGGAGAGACACAGTTTCCCGCAGCAGAAACCTTTTTGAAAATAGAACCTCTAGTGACTTCTTTCACTTCCTGTTTTAGTGCCAAATTCTCTTCTCAGCACTTCCTGGAATTACCTTGTAAATGAATCACCTGCACCCTGATCCTTCTGTTAGCATCTGCCAGTGGGGAAGCCTACCCAGGGTGCACAGACTTCCTCCCGAGTTACAGCCCCGTGTGGGGTGTTGGGCCCCACTGCACAGGCTCATGCAGTGTGGTAGAGTCTCTGGAAGCTCCCAGCCTTACTCACAGGCTTTGTCCATATGGGGTTCTCCACAGTGATGGAGCCACTTGTCCTGAGTCCCAGTCACCAGTCTGGACTCCCTCTTATTGTGAAGTAATTATTTATTTCTGGGAACTCTAAGCCTTGTTGCAGCCATGTTCATGCCTTTCCGTAGATCTTATTTACTCTGAATTCTGGGCATCAGGGACTAGAGAATTACTGGCTTCCCTCCCTGAAGGCCACAGCATCCTTGTGCTGAAGTATTCCTGTCCTACAAAGTTTCTCCTTCTGGAAACCAGGGATCTGAGGAGGGGTGGTCTTGATTGTGTTATAACAGGTTCCCTTACACGTTCACCAGAGGAACTGAGCTATCTGGTCATCCTACTTTAGCTTAAATGAGAGGGCCACTCAGATGACCTTTGGCTGCTAAGATAAAGTCAGTCTCTTTTATGAAAAGAGAAAAGATACTACGTCTTTTATACCATGATAAAAAAAGACATTGTGCTTTGAGAGGATATAAGTGAGAGACCTGATTTGTAGGAGATGGACCTTGTAGAAGGTTTGCTATTGATGCTGTGATCTAGATGATGGAATAGGAAATAATAGGGAGCAGCATATGAGAAGACTCTGAGATGTGAAGAGACTTGATGCATTTGAGCAGCAGGATGAAGACCCGTTGGTGAAGGGAAGAGTAGCAAGGTAGGAGGCTGAGACTGTTGGCAGTGGCCAGATTCTGCAGGGCCTCAGGCCACAGGGGGATTTTGGTCTTGTCCACAGAGCATTGGGAAGTTTTAAAGGGCCTTCAAGGGGAGATATTTTGTGGTCATAATCATATCTTAAAGCAATTGGGCTGATGTTTTAGAAATAGATTGGCTGATGATAAGAAAAAGGGAGAGGGACTGGGCAGTGGCTCATTACTGTAATCCTAGCACTTTGGGAGTCTGAAGTGGGAGGATTATGGGCAAGAGTTCAAGTTCAGCCTGGGCAATATAGTGAGACCCCATCTCTATAAAAAATTAAAAAAAAATTAGCTCAGTGTGGTGGTATGTGCCTGTAGTCCTGGCTACTTGGGAGACTGAGGCAAGAGGATCAATTGAGCCCAGGAGTTCAAGGCTGCAGTGTGCTATGATTGCACCACTGCACTCCAGCCTAGATGACAGAGAGAAACCCTGTCTTAATAAAAAAGAGAGGAAAGACTTTAGGACTGCAGTCCTCAACTCCCAGGCTGCAGATCAGTACCAGTCTTTGGCCTGTTTGGAAATGGGCCATACAGCAGGAGGTGAGCAGAGGGTAAGCAAATGAAGTCTTCATCTGTATTTACAATTGCTCCCCATTGCACGTATCACCACCACCTGAGTTGAACCTCCTGTCAGACCAGTGGCAGCATTAGATTCTTCTAGGAGCACAAACCCTATGTAAACTGCACATGTGAGGGATGTGGACTGCAGGCTCCTTATGACAACCTAATGCCTGGTGATCTGAAGTGGAGCTGAGAGGCAGTGATGCCCTCTCTGGGTGGCTCAAATACAAATTATCATTAGCACAGACACCATATAAATCAATTGCTTGCAAACTCATATTAACCCCTTCCTGGTCTGTAGAAAAATTGTTCTTTTGTGAAACTGGTCCATGAGGCAAGAGGATCAATTGAGCCCAGGAGTTCAAGGCTGCAGTGTGCTGTGCACTGGAAAAGGGACCATTCCTTTAGGACATATGAAATAGTTTGATAGTCATGTTGGTGCAGTAGTGTGGTGATAGTAGCAGTAGAAACAAGGGCAAAGATTGAAGATAATTTTTGGAGGTAGAATTAATAAGATTTGGTAATGGACTTGAAGAGGGTGGCGAGGGAGAATGAATTACTTAAGACCTTTTATGAGGGTAAAGTGGTAAAAAATTTAAATGCCTATAGAGGCAAGCATGGAAAAAGGGAATCAGACTGACTACAAGGTAGTAGGGAGTGGAGGGGAGTACAGTAAAATAAAGGTGCTGCTGGTTGACGCCAACCAGTTGTTGCCATGGTGGAAAGTCTATACACTGTCAGATATTCACATTTTTCATGAAAAGTCAGAATCTGGATTTTAATTCGAAATGTCTGTATCTTTCTATTTTGACAACTCATGAAAATTCTAAACAGCATTGTTAGCTGTGTACAACACATCTGCCCACGGCCTCTGGCTCCTGGGCAGCTGCTTCTTGCTTGAGATCTCTTCCCCACCATGTTTTCCTCTAGAAAGAGTTTTATAATAGGTTTAAATGTAGTCCTTGATATAGAATTTTTAAGAAGGATGCTGATAAAAAACTTCCCCCAAAGATATTTTAAGTTGGCTAAATCTTGGGAGATACTGATGATCTCAGCTCACACGGTCTGTCAGCAGGGCTCAGGTGATGGGCTGAGGCTGAGATCTGTGGAAATAAACTTAACCTAATTTAGAGCAGATAGCAGGAAGTGCTTTTGTCTTAAAATAGACCATTCCACACCATAATAGTCTGAGATACTTGAGGTAGAAGGGAATCAAGGCTCTCCTTAGCTTTTGCCCCTCCAAGCTTATAGTTCAAGAGTCCTTAGGCCTTTTCAGAGAGTGAGTAGATTTATGCATATTTTATTTATGAATCTATATATAATTAGAGAAAACATTCTTACAGGTTCACAAAACTATCTTGTTTTATTTTGTTTGAGTCTTAAATGGAACTTACTTTTGGACTTTAAATTTTATCCATGAGATATTTTTATTTTTAAATTTATTTTCATTTTTATCTTTTTGGAAATATCTCACTCTCATGCCTAGGATAGAGTGCAGTGGCTTCATCATCACTTACTGCATTCTCAAACTCCTGGGCCAACAATTGCTTTTAAAGTGAAAGGAGGCTGGGCAACAGTAATCCGAGCACTCTGGGAGGCCGAGGTGGGTAGATTGCTTTAGTTCAGGAGTTCAAGACCAGCTGGAGCAAGAGTGAGACCCTATCTTTACTAAAAATAGAAAATGAGCTGAGCATTGTGGCAGGTGCCTATACTTCCAGCTACTTGAGAGGCTGAGGCAAGGAGATCACTGAAGCCCAAGAGTTTGAGCTTGCTGTGAGCTATGACACCATGACACTCTACCCAGGGTGACAGAGTGGGACTCTGTCTCCAAACAAACCAATAAAGTGAAAGGGTATTGTATAACTAATTTCTTTGGTGTCATAGTTTTTTTTTTTTTTATGTCAGCAACATTTGTCTATTTCTGTGCACCTTATATTGTCTTACATCACAAATATGTAAGAATGACAAGTACTTTTAAGAGTTTACAAAAATGTCCAGTGATTGAACCTATTTGGGCTTCATTATAGTATTGAAAACTATAAGGTTTTAACTGCCACTTTATTTCCTATACTGCATTTATAGGTGGGGAGAAAAGCTTAGAAATGGCTTAAGGACTTAAAATCAGTAGTGGGACATTGAAGACATGATGTTACTTATTGTTGAATAAAGCTGATCTTTTTGCACTTTCTCAAAGATTCATTTTACAGAATTTTTAAAAATCAGGGTAGACGAGAAATTAGGAGAAAACAACCAAAAAAAGTCTGAGTGTCAAAACAAGTACCTTAAAATATATCAGGGAACTTAAATACAGCTAGGCGGTGTGTGTGTTCGGGGAGGGATGTGTGAGTGACTCAATAGAACAAGGAGGGATTAGGAGGCTTGGGCGACTTGACAGCCCTGTGGACCTGCCTTTGCCTCACTTTGTTAACTGGGTCTTTACCTATTCTGTGAAACTAACAAACCTCTACGTGCTGCATGGATGAAAAGGTTCCAGGAAACCATCCCTGTTCTTTGTAAATTGGGGGAAGAAATTCGTTTCAAAAATAGTGTTGGGCCTAGGGTTTCTAATTAAAAGCTATTGTTAAGAAGCATATGTAGGCTGAGTGTGGTGACTTACACCTTGATCTCAGCACTTAGGAGCCTGAGGGGGGTGGGTTGGGCTAAAGATCAGCATGGACAACATGGTGAGACCTTGTCTCAACAAAAAAATTAAAAAAATTAGCCGGGCTTCGTGGTGCATGCCTGTAATCCCAGCTAGGATGAGGCTAGGATGGGAAGATCGCTTGAGCCCAGGAGTTTTAGGTTGCAGTGTGTTATGACCATGCCACTGCACTCCAGCCTGGGTGGCAGAATCTCAAAAAAAGAAGGAACAAAAAAGAAGCAGATATATAGTGGTGAAGAAATGACTCCATTGCCATTTTGATGTGAAAATATGCGTAACATCTTGGGGTTTGAGCATCAGCAGGATTCCTCAGCTTCTTAACACAGCTTGCTGATGGCTGACTTGTGTTCCTTTTGTCAGTCTGGCATGTTTACTGAGGTTTGAAAAATAAACATGAGATTGTATTTAGTGATTGGCTTAGTGGGGCCAAAACTTCAACCAGTCATTATTTTGATCTTCCATATTTCCCTGTTAGAGGTCAATCCTTGTTCGTTTGGGCCAATTTCATGTTCCTCGCCTTCAAGCCTAGTTCTTGTAACCATCTTCCTCACCAAACCTGTTAGACTGGAGATGAAGAAAGTTCTGAGAAAGTCCATTCTAGTAAGTAAACTTCCAATAGTCAGAATTGGTGTTTGTCTCAATCACTGCTTCCTCCTTAGCATTCAATACTGGGAACAAAGCTGATGTTTAAAATATATTTATTGCACGTGTAAATCCAATGTTCACTGAAATGTTTCCAGGTATTCTGAAGGCAAAAGGGTTCTGTTGTCCAGTAAATTTAGGACAGTTTCATTCTGTACTCAATTTAGGGATAGTCACCATACGTATCCTAAAGTCTTTGAGACATCTTGGTATAAATGAAAATCCCATTAGCCTTGTTTATATGAACATTTGCCAAACTCTTCAGAAAGTACTTCCCTAAAGCAGAGTTGGAGTAGGACCATATTGGCAAGTAATAAATACTCCTTAAAATGTATCTACTGAATACGCGCGCTGAAATCCAGAGTTTGTTAATTCAGGGATTTTTAGTAGCACCAAGAGGATATGGGAGCTTCCAGAATATGCTGAGGATAAAGAGTAGAGACTGTGGAGTAAAAATAGTCAAGGGTAAATAAGGATATGGGTGTAAATTGTTTCATTTTGATCTTGTAATTCTCCTTCTAGAATTTTATCCTAGGGAAGTAGTAAGAGCTGTATAAATCAGAACATTAAAAATCAGGATCAGTCAACATATTGCAAATATGTTTATCAATCACAATATTAATTGTAAGTTTTCTATTTTATTATTTATTTATTTTTTTAGAGATAGAATTTCTGTTGCCCAAGCTAGAGTGCTATGGCATCAGCCTAGCTAACAGCAACCTCAAACTCCTAGGCTCAAGCAATCAGTCTCCTGGGTAGGTTGGACTACAGGTGCCCACCATGACAACTAGCTAATTTTTCTATTTTTAGTAGAGACAGCGTCTCTCTCTTGCTCAGGCTGGTTTTGAATTGCTGAGCTCAAGGGATCCTCCCACCTTAGTCTCCCAGAGTGCTAGGATTACAGACCTGAGCCACCATGCCTGACCCATCATATTTCTGTTTTTAAAATAAATAACTTGCATTCCATAATAGGTGATTGGTTAAATGATTAGATAACCATTGAATGAAACATTAAGTGACTAGTTTCAGTTCTTTTGCTATGTAAAACTTAGGGGGCTTTAAACAATAGTTTTTATTTGCTACCATTACATGGGTTGATTGATGATCCTTCTGTCACGTAGAGTATTGGAGCTGTCACTTATACAGCTGACTTCAGATGGCAGAGGGGCTAGCCAGAAAGGTCCAAGGTGGCTTGTCTCACTGGTCTGGTGTCTTGGTGCTGGCTATTGGCTGGGTACTTTGGTTCTCCTTCATGTGACCTCTCTCTCCATGTGGTGTCTCATCTTCCAAGGTCTTTCTGTGTGGCTTCTTTTTCCAGCAGAATAGCACAGACTTTCTTACATCCGAGCCACTGGGTTTTAAGAGCAAAACCAGAAACTTCTAGGCCTCTTTAGGACTAAGCCTAGAATTGGAACATTTCTGCTACATTTGTTGGTTTAAACTGGTCACAGGACCAGTCTAGTTTCAAAGAGAAGAGAAATAGAATCCTTTTCTCAGTGGAAGGAGAGAAAAATGTTTGTATGAAGGGGAAGAATTTTGATGGCCATCTTTGGAGACTCATGGTCGTCATTAAAAATCATGTTTTATAAAAATGTTTCAGGATAGTTATGATAAATGGAAAAAGGAGTTGATGTTAAGAATAAAACATTGAGGAAAAATGAAGCGCATAAGAGTTTATGTAGAATATGCTTATTTTGTCTAAAATTTTATCTATATGCATACTCTTTTTTTTGAGACAGAGTTTCACTATGTCGCTCTCGGTAGAGTGCTGTGGCATCACAGCTCATAGCAACCTCAAACTCTTGGTCTTAAGAGATTCTCTTGTCTCCGCCTCCCGAGTAGCTGGGACTATAGGCACCTGCCACAACACCCGATTGTAGTTGTCATCGTTGTTTAGCAGGCCCAGGTTGGGTTGCTTTCTAACTATATTAGTAACAAGATGGAAAAATAACTGGAGGTGTTTTTTAAATTAAGGAAAAGTGACATAAAGCAATACAAGTAAAACTGAAAATCTAGACGGAAAAGGCTGTTTATGAAGAAAAGTTGTAACGATAATTGACACAAAGTAGGTAGCAAGTGTGAATAGATCAGTAAACACAGTATTCATAAAAAAAGAAAAGATAAACAATAGCCAAGATATTTTAGTTTTTTTTTTAAATTTTTAAATTATTTTTTTGAGACAGAACCTCGAGCTGTCACCCTGGGTAGAGTGCCCTGGCATCACAGCTCACAGCAACCTCCAACTCCTGGGCTCAAGCGAGTCTCCTGCCTCAGCCTCCCAAGTAGCTGGGACCACAGGCGACTGCCACAACGCCCGGCTATTTTTTGGTTGCAGCCGTCATTGTTGTTTTGGCAGGCCTAGGCTGGATTTGAACCCGCCACCTTAGGTGTATGTGGCTGGTGCCTTAACCACTTGAGCCACAGGCGCTGAGCCAAGACAATTTAGTTTCATGGGTATGTTCTATCAAACATCTTAGGAATAGGGAAGACTCGCATTATGGTATTCCAGAATTTATGAAAAACATAAAGCTTCTCAATCCACTCCATGGCACTGACATAACTCTGATACTAAACCTATCATAGGGGAGCCTAGGGAAACTGTGGCTCAGTGTCAACATGTATTACTTCTGATATAAGGAAACCTTATTTCAAGCAAAATATCTGTGCGTGTCTTAGGTGTGTTTCCAAAAGGAACAAATTAACTTTTTCTTTGTTGGTTGTTGCAATTCTCCAAAGCCTTTGGCAGCTGGATTGTTAAAATCCTGAGGATTAAATCTGCATGGGTATAAATTTTATGGCATTCCAGACAGGGACCTCAAACCTGGCCAGAGACATAACACGTGTCTGTGTCTATAGACAAGAGGATCAGCTGGCAGATGAGTTAGATTTAATCATTTCGTCTAGGAGGACAACTCTGAAGTGGTTGTCTAGATAGGACCTAGATATACGGATTCTAAAGCACAAAAAAGGTAACATATCCCTTTAACTTTTGGAATTATAGAGATAAAACAAAAATATTTTCTTATGAGGACTATATATTGCTATTATGGAAACTTTAGAGTGTGCAAATACACAAAAGGAAAATGATGAAAAGCTCTTGGGTTCCCACCACTGGCACCATTTTGATGTGTCATCCCAGCCATCTTTGCTAGTGATTGTATGTGCATGTGTGTATGTGACTAAATTACAAATACATTGTGTAGTCTGATCTCCCAAATATGTCACGAACATTTTTCCATCTTATTAAATATTTGTGTGACCATCGCGCTATCCCATTGTTTGTCTGTCGCTCATCATTGATGTTAAAACTGTTGATTTGCCCTTTTCTTGCAAAACAGATTCTTCATGCAAAAGTCTTAGATACAAAATGACTTTTATGTATTTCCGAGGAAAACAAAATTAAGCCCTGAGCAACAACATTTGAAATGTGGTTCTTCAGTTAGAAACAGCTGTGTAATTTTTAAGACCTTTTTAGGGAAAGGGAAAGGATTATGGAAAACATTTTTTCATACTATATGTGAGGACTCTTTAGGGTATAAGTGACACAAACCTTGGCTAGTATTAGGATGTAGCAAAGAGGAACTTTATGGACAAATGTATCCATTGCTCTAGTAAGTGCCGTGAACCAACCCGCAACTAGCATCAGTGACATCCTAAGAAGCATTTATTTAACCCCTGAGTGTGTGGTGCTCAGCTGATCTCAGCTGGGCTTGTTCATGCAACAGTGGGCAGCTGCTGACTGGCTAGGCAGCTCTGCTGATCTTGGGTGGGTTGGCTCACACATGTTGGGGTTGGTCAAAGTAAATCACTTGACTGAACTTAGAATCAGATTGGGAGGGCATTGCCAAGAACATAGATAAAGGAAGTGGTAAAGAATTGGGACCAGGAGGCGCCTGTGGCTCAAGGAGTAGGGCTCTGACCTTGTATACTGGTGGTGGTGGGTTCAAACCTGGCCCTGGCCAAAAACTGCAAAAAAAAAAAAAAAAAAAAGAATTGGGCCATTAATGCAATCAGTCCACTTGGCCACTTGGCTTATAGTCTGGGGATATATCTGGCTTCTGCAAGTGTTGGATCTGGAGTGTCAAGTGATGCCACCTGGCTTGGTTTCAAGCTCTTCAAAGTTTAGCTCTGCTTTCATCAACACTAGCTTCACTCTTAAGGATGCCCTTTCCACAGGGTAGTACTCAGGGATCCACCTTGAAAACCAATAGTTCCAGCTGGAAAAGAACTTATTTTTCTCAGTTTCAACTAAGGATAAAGTATGGGGTCTTTTTGGATCAATGTGGGTCATGTGGCCATCTCTGACCTAGCTACCATGTCTGGAGGATGGAATATGGTGATTAGACACCACACAGGATGGACAGGAGGGAGTTAGTCTTACCTAAACCTTAGGAACTGTGAGTAGGGGGTTGGGAACAATTTCTCTAAGGAAAAATGAGATAGTACTGCCAGGGATGAACGATAGGCAGAGAAAAATAGAAGATGCTCCTATATATAATGCTATTGTTGCACTTATCTCTTTGAGCTGTTACCAACAAAAAACCATTTATTGCCTGTTTTTTGCTAGGCTCTGAATTAGGTGTTGTATAAATAATATCTTACTTATATCTTATAATACTATGAGTTAGGTGGTATTACCTGCATTTTGTTGATTGGCGAGTAGAAACTCATAACAGTTAAACAGTTTGCCTCAGGCCACTCATCTGGTTAGTGTTAGACGGGAGATCTGAACCTTAGTTTGCCCCTCTCCAGAATCTGATCTCTTATTACATTTCTTTTCTTATCTTTTTTTTTTTTTTTTTTGAGACAGAGGCTTACTTTGTCATCCTAGGTAAAGTGCTATGGCATTGTAGCTCATAGCAACCTTGAACTCTTGGCTCAGTGATCGTCTTGCATCAGCCTCCTGAGTACTTGGGACTATAGGCACCCACCCTAACATTTGCCTAATTTTTCTATTTTTAGTAGAGACAGGATCTCACTCTTGCTTAGGCTGGTCTTGAACTCCTGAGTTCGACCAATCTGTCTGCATTGGCCTCTTAGAGTGCTAGGATTATAGGCATGAGTCACTGTGCCTGGCTTCTCTCTTATTATAAAGAAAAAGAAAACACACCAAAGACTCTCTCGAAGGAAGAACCAGAGGCCAATAATGCAGCCCATTAAGGCCTTTTGGGTCCTAATTAATCACAATCCTGTAGCTTCAGCTCTATTAAATCTGCACTAATGATGGAAAGCTTTTGCTCCTTCTCCCTAGGGTTTATGGGATCAGGAACTCCAACATGATGTACTCTTCCTGTGTGCCATTTTTGTACAGGTGTGAAGTGGTTAATATGAATATTAAGGTCAAACAAAATGGAAAAGAATTCTCAAAAGGCCAGCATGAAAAAAGGGGAAAGAGACAGGACTGTTGTTTCCCTGGTGATAGCATTGAGGATCTGGCTACATGCATAGAAACTCCATTGGTTGAGACATCTCTTTTTCTTCTTAGCTCCGGAATGGCCAATAGTTTCAGTTCATGTGTCAGTGCCAGTTGACATTGGTAAACCATCTAGAGTATTGTGTTAAGAAGAGTTCTGAACCTAGTGGAAAAGAGGACTGGATAGATTAGTGATGTCTGTAATGGGTACAGGAGGGGAAAGTAATAACATGCTTGCCAAGACATCCTAGGAAGCAGTAGCTTCTCAGAGTCACTGTAAAGCCACATGAGCATGGGGGTCATGCCCCCAAGGATGAATTATTTTATAGCTTAGTACTCCATGATGGGGAATTCCATGATGACTTTTCTGAAGGTCCCAACCTAACTTAGCACAAACCAAAATGGAGGGCTGGCTTCATTTTCATTAGGAAACCAGTTTCTTTCTTGCTCTGAACATTTTCAAACTTGCTTGGGGCTAGGGTCGGTGGAATTTATAAAAAGTTTAGATGTAGTAAGTAAAGTTTTGGGGTCATTTTTCTTTTTAAACGAACAACATGAGTGTGACTATTAATCTATATTTTATCTATTGTTATCATTTATATATTTTAAAATGTAATGTAGTTATACTCAGAGTTCTAAATAAACTTGTTTTTATTATCCTTTTTCTCATTTTTCAGATCTCTGAGGTTATTTTCTGGTACAGACGGTGAAAAGAATGCAGTGAGAATTCTGGACAAGTGTGGAAATATTAGCTTAGACTCCAACTTAGTATAGCATTTCTTCTCTTCAGTAGCGCCTCTTAATAGAAGAAAAATGTATGGAAGTGCAAGAACAATCACCAATCTGGAAGGTAGCCCTTCCAGATCTCCGCGTTTGCCAAGGTCTCCTCGCTTAGGCCACCGAAGAACAAGTAGTGGAGGAGGTGGAGGAGCAGGCAAAACGCTGTCTATGGAGAATATCCAGTCCCTCAATGCAGCCTATGCTACATCTGGACCCATGTATCTGAGTGATCATGAAGGGGTGGCTTCAACTACTTACCCAAAGGGCACCATGACTCTGGGAAGGGCTACCAATCGAGCTGTGTATGGAGGCCGGGTCACAGCCATGGGGAGCAGTCCCAATATTGCTTCCGCTGGACTTTCCCACACAGATGTCCTTTCATACACGGATCAACATGGTGGTCTGACCAGTGCGTCCCATCATCACCACCACCAGGTCCCTTCCATGTTGAGGCAGGTAAGAGATAGCACAATGTTAGATCTTCAAGCCCAGCTCAAGGAACTCCAGAGAGAGAATGACCTGCTCCGGAAAGAGCTAGACATCAAGGACAGCAAGTTGGGGTCTTCCATGAACAGTATCAAGACTTTCTGGAGTCCTGAGCTTAAGAAGGAGAGAGTGTTGAGGAAAGAAGAGGCAGCGCGGATGTCTGTCCTGAAGGAGCAGATGAGGGTTTCCCACGAAGAAAATCAGGTAAGTTGTGACTGTCTCAGTGTTTCTCCACCTTGGCTTTACACTAAGTAATTGATTCTTTGCAGATGGTACCCTAACCTGTGCAGAAGGAAGTTTGGCATCAAGAGGGCATGTCTTGGTGTATGTTGGACCTGGACACTAACTACAAGAGAGCATAGGAAATACGAGGTTACAGCTTATAACTTCCTTATTTCTGAATAACTTTTACAAATGGTTGCAGAAGTGGGAGAGGGGGAATCACTCCTCATTGCCTAACTTTTGTGCATGTACTTGGTTAACTTTGTTTTCTTTTTCAGCAGTTGCAACAGCAGTTCAGATGTACCCCCTTCTGAATAAGAGGAAAACATTAATTTCTGCAAGAGTAGATACTTTCATAGCAACATTTAAATTTGACTGAATTGCTTTTTATTTTGGAAGTGGCAGCACCATTACTTCTTTCTAGAATGAATGGAGTTTGTTCTTTATGTAGCAAATGAAACAGTATTAAGTGAGATTGGATAGAACAGGTTTGATATCATGCTAGACAAAAACAATAAATTTTAAATTGGTCTTTTTGCCTTTATCCATTTAATCTTAATTAAGTATCTACTATGTGCAAGGTACCTTCTTACTCATCTTTTTTTTTGAGACAGAGTCTCACTTTGTTACCCCCAATAGAGTGCCAAGGCATCATAGCTCACAGCAACCTCAAACTCTTGGGCACAAGCAAGTCTCTTGCCTCAGCCTCCTGAGTAGCTGGGACTATAGGCCCCCGCCACAACACCTGGTTGTTTTTAGAGATGGAGATCTCGCTGTAGCTCAGTGCTGATCTCAAACCTGTGAGCTAAGGCAATCCACCCACCTTGGCCTCCCAGAGTGCTGGGATTAAAGGTGTGAGCCACCATGCCCAGCCTCCTTACTCATCTTTGATCCATCCTCCATGTCACAGCAAGAATACTTTCCCAGTATCTATCTGCAGTGATGCCATTCATCTGTCTTAAAGCCTTTGATGATTATTCATTGCCTCTGGAATAAAACCTTCCCCGATTGATCCAGGAAGGCATGGGCCACCCTTTCTAGCCTTGTCTTGTACCACCTCCTTCTACTCATGTGGAGTCTGCACCACCACTTTAATTCCTGCACACATACACGTTTTCCCACCTCCGTGCCTTTGCTCTTGCTGTCCCCTTCCACTGGTAGCCTTCTCCCCACACCCTCTTCTTGTTGCTTCCCTTTCAGGCCTAGCTACTCTCCATTTTCAAATCCTACCTATTCTGTGGGCCCCTTCTATGCTGTTGTTTTCACCAAGGCATTGGAGTCAGACATTCCTGCGTTTAAATCCGAGCTTCACCACTTATTGGTGGTGAGAGAAGCGCTAGAATGGGGCATAGAGGGTGTGATGTCATTTGGGTCAAAAAATCTGAGATATCATTTAACTTTCTGTAGGCATTTGAGATAACTCTTACTTGGCTGACCTAGTGGCTCTCCGGTAATTGGCCTGCTGTTGGCCTAATGAAATGCTCTGCCTTTCTTGGGGGGTCATCTGCTGACCTTCCTGTCTTTCTCTGGCCACCACTCTCACGAAAGTCCAAAGCTCTCACGAAAGCATTTGTGACCTATATGAAAATTAGGCCTTCGTTCTCCTTTTATGTGTGGAAAGCAGTCACCTTATCCATCTGATTATCTGACCGAGCCAGAGCTGGTTTCAGATGTGGAAATGAGATTTTTTAGTTGGAACAGAAAGCTTTGCTCTTCACTCCTGAATCAAATTAACGCTCTTCACTATCATTTCTGCTTCTTTGTGACTTTGCTGTATCGTGAAGTCTTTGTGAACCTGTTACTCCAATGTGCATTTCCCCTCATGTTTGTGCTGATTTTCTCTTCTTTTAGTGTTTTAGAAAATGTTAAAAGCAGTTTAAGAATGATGTAAGTAGTGACAAAAACTTTGAAAGCTCTTCTCTAAACCGTCAGCTCCAAAATGACTTTTATCTCGTCTTTCTATTATTAAATTTATTTTTGAGCACAGACCCCAATTATACGTATGCATTTATCAGTTACATGATGTGTACTAGTGTGCCAATATGTTCGGTATCTTCTATGACATTCACAAAGAACTAAATAGAATGAAATAAAGTAAAATAAATAATGTATTGAGGTACATTTTAATGGTACATAAAACTTTGTATGATTTTAGTCAAAGAATTTTAAACCACTTGCCCTCTTCATGAGTGTGAGTTCAGTTTAAACTAGGTAATAGCAATAATTTCACTTAACTGTCTCATGTTGCTACAAGCCAGAAGTGAGTGAATGCTTGAGGGTTTTCTCATTATCCCCTTCTTTGTTCTGGCCTCAACTATGATCACAGGATAGCTTGGTTATTGTAGGTGACATATGGCTGTTTGTAGATGACCAAGTAAAAAGAATATAAGTAAACTATAAATGTTTTCTATTTTAGGTTAAAAGTATAAAATGATAGAGAGTTTGAAAAGTCAATCTACATCCACATCCAACATGATGTGGTATTATAAAAATATAAAGATTGACACAAAAAGCAAGTTATTTTTGAAAAAATTTAAGCATCTTTACCCATGCCCTCTTGAAAGTATTGTAGGATCCCTTTTAGTGGTATATGAGTTCCTGTTGGTGAGGATAGGACAGGTTCTGCTGCAGTAACCAACAAATCTCAAATCTTAGTGGCTTAACATATCAGAGATTTATTTCTTATTTATCTAAGTAGGAAGTAGGTCCAGTGGCTCTCTAGGGCAGGTCTTTCCCACGTGGTGACTCAGGGTCCAGGCTTTCTGTATCTTGATGCATGGCTTCAAGTATCTCTACAGCAAGGGAAGAAAGAGAATGGAGACAGCACATTGGTTCTTCAATTCCTATGACTGGAAATGACGTAATTGAAAGGGGTATGAGGTGGAGTCTTTTCCTCTATCCAGGAAAGGGAAGAGAGGCAAATATGGTAGATAGTTACCAGTGGGATTTTTTTTTTTTTTTTTTTTTTTGAGACAGAGCCTCAAGCTGTCCCCCTGGGTAGAGTGCCATGGCATTACAGCTCACAGCAACCTCCAACTCCTGGGCTCAAGCGAGTCTCCTGCCTCCGCCTCCCAAGTAGCTGGGACCACAGGCGCCCGCCACAACGCCTGGCTATTTTTTGGTTGCAGCCGTCATTGTTGTTTGGCGGTCCGGGCTGGGGATTCGAACCCGCCACCTTAGGTGTACGTGGCTGGCGCCTTAGCCGGTTGAGCTATAGGCGCCGAGCCACCAGTGGGATTTTTATGTGTGTCCAAAAGTGGAAGTATATGAAATAAAGTTTGGAGAGCGATCCAGACTTTGCTGTTTCTGTTGTTTCTATTACGCTGCTGCTGCTAGCTGGAGACATGGTGAAGGGCTTGCTATATGCTAGACCTTAGATTATTTAGTATTTGCACCTGTCATCTGTGGTAGGTTCTGGAATTTTTCTCATTTTACAGATGAAACATTAAGGTAGAGAGAATAAACAACGTGCTCACATTCACACAGTTGGTAAATGGCAGAGCTGGGTGTCAGTGTGTTGGCCCATTTCCTGCCAAAATCTAAGATCTTAACTTTATGGTCACTGATTCCTTAAAAGATCACTGAGCTGTGAATAGAATTTTAGTATAAGGGGAAAGTCATACTCCATAAATGTTACATGAAAAAAAATGAGTAGTTTTTTTCTCTCTTTCTTTCTCTCTCTTGCTCTTTCTTTCTTTTTTTGACAAAGTCTCACTCTGTTGCCCCGGGGTTAGGTGCTGTGAAATCATCATAGCTCACAACAACCTCAAACTCTTGTGCTTCAGATATCATTTTGCCTCAGCCTCTTAAGTAGCTGGAACTACAGGAACCTCCCACAATGCCTGGTTAGTTTTTCTACTTTTAGTAGAGATAGGGTCTTGCTCTTGCTCAGGTTGGTCTTGAACTCCTGACCTCAAACAATCCACCTGCCTGGGCCTCCCAGAGTGCTAGGATTATAGGCATGAACGACTGCATTCTGCCTCAAATGAGTAGTTTTGATATAATGATTAAGTATGAGATTTTGTTTAATAGGAATTTTTATTCTTCACTTGATCGTTGCTAAAAGACTGAGAAGTGATAGAATTTTTATTCTTAATTAGGAAATGATTTCTTTTCCTAGAAATGGTTTTTGTGCTATTTAGGGTTTCCACCATTTACTGAAACTTAATTTCCCTTTAGAGGAAAAATCACAGAAACTTTTTCTGTGTGGAAGACAGGAACACGAAAGAGATAAGGGACATATGATTATGATTTCTTATCCACAACAACCAGAGACTGCATCTATGAAGGTAATTCTTCTAGGGGTATTTAGATAATTAAAATTTCACTAGCCTGAATTCAGATGATCTAAAACAATTTGAATCATACTATGTGAGGAGCCATGGGAAGCAGTTCCATTATAGCGTAGGGGTGAGGAAACTCAAGTGCTTTTATATATGAAGTTCAGAGTTCTATAAATTTAGTGCGAACTAAATTAACTGAGCACAGACCTTTCCTTCTTACATGCAGTGTTGCAGAGGGCATACTCATCAATTTATTTGCAGTAGATTTTGAAATCCTCATGGGGAGCTGAAGCCAACTCTAGATCTAAGGGAGAATTTTGAACTCCCCGTCTGTTCAGGAGCTGCAGGACTGTTTGGAACCTTGGGGCTTATGTGTAGGTGGCTATGACCACATTTTTTATGTGCAAAGTGTTGATAGTCAGGTTCCTGGATGGGTGTTCACCACCTCCCCCATCTGTACTCCATCCCCTCAGCTTCTCTCCAAGGTCTTACTTCTCAGCCTCACAGATCTGCATGAATATAAATACATTTGCTACTGCTAAGAGTTGTAGCCCTGAAATTTGCAATCATGTGCTTGTTTGTAAACCAGAATGCATGGATGCAGCGTTATCTTTGTGCTGTCACTAGTGCTTTTGCTTAAAGTGGTGCTTTCATGAACTGGTGGAAAAGGAGACCAAGGATTGTGGATAGTTACTTCTTTGGAATGGCAAGAATCCATAGCCTGTGCTCTTAACATCAGACCTGTAGAATAATCTAGGGAGAAGTAAGGGAAAATATTGAGAATGATGTCTCCAGCCACTTAACGAAGCCCCCTTATTATTTTTAGTGGCCCATGGGGTTGGGATAGATGTTCTGGGGGGCAGGGGAGGAGATGGGAGGGTGGATGCAACTACAAGGAAGTAAAGTGACCTAGTTTTCTCTAAAAGATTATAGGTTTGCCTTTTCTTTACATCTCCATTCTATTTGTCTGTGTATTGGAGAGTAGAGAGAGAAAATATGGTAGAGAATGAATTTTCAGGACGTTCATAAAAATTATATTTTGTGATTTGGTGCATATAAGTTATTGACTTTGCACATACCTGGGTATTTTGTGCAATTAACTTTGTATTTTCAATGGATTTTTTCCAAATTAGGTACACCTAAAGCAATTTTTAGACATTTTCCTAAGTTGTACATCTTCAGCCAAGGCTCTGCATGAATATAAATAGCATCACACACTAGGAGATTGTACTAGATCTAATATTTACCCATCTTGTGTGTGCAGAAGTGGGACAAGGTCATTGGGAAATGGAACCTAAGAAGTGTAAGCAAACCTGTCTGGGAAATGTTATGGCTTTTAAGCAATGGTTATGTGATCATTTCTATTTCTGGCTTAACACGATAGGAAAGAATCTACTCTAAATCAATATTAATACGAGTTTTTGATGGTTTTTGATCCAGTTTCAACATATGATTTATTGATTCTTATTTTGAGCATGAAACTTGAAAAGGTTGAAATGGATCACATTTCTGTTTCTTTTATTACTGTTTTAAAATTTTATTTGTATAACTGCAGGGTCATTTCAACAGGGGTCATTTAACTCTGTTATAAAATACACATTTCATCGTGAGTACACAGGTTTAATGAGTTGGACAAGTTATGAGCGAGTGAGAGAATTTATTTTATCCCCTGTTGGGAAGATGGCGAGTCAGCTGCTTCCTGACAGGTTGTCTGCTGACAGTTAAATGCAACTATAGTCATCCTGAGTACTGTTTGTAAAATCAAGGACTGAGTTCAGGAGTGTTGGGTCCCATAGAGTTTGTGGTTGGAACTCAGATGTATTCACTACTCAGATACTACCTTATCTCTATACTTTCTTCCAGGCTCCCTATTTTTTCCTACTGTAAGTCTGAGAAATCATGGATCCCTCAAAGCCAATATTTCCAAAGTGTGTCCAGACAAGTGATGCTTTCTTTTTTTTTTTTTTTT
>NW_003852397.1:27869805-27888110 GCF_000181295.1 Otolemur garnettii
GCCCGGCTATTTTTTGGTTGCAGCCATCATTGTTGTTTTGGTGGGCCTGGGCTGGATTCAAACCCGCCACCTTGGCTGTATGTGGCTGGCACCTTAGCCACTTGAGCCACAGGCGCCGAGCCTCAAGTGACACTTTCAAAGGGGATTTTCTGGTCAGTTAAACTTAAGACATAACATATTGAGAATGTTTATCCTGGAAATTCATAATGCATATGTTATGGGTTGAATTGTGTACCACCCAAAAAGGATGTGTTGGAGTATCTTATACATTAGAATGAAGAAACTTCCTTACTAAGTAATTTGGGCTAGAAGTCCAAGATCCAGATGTTGGCAGGGGTGGTTCCTTCTGAGGGTTATGAGGGAAGAGTCTGTTCCAGGAATCTCTCCTTGGCTTATACATAGTCACTTGTTCCCAGTGTATCTTCATATCATGGGTGTCTGTGTCTAAATTTCCTTTTTATAAGCACACCAATCATATTGGATTAGAGCCCACCCTAATGACTTCATTTTAACTTTATCACCTCTGTAAAGACCCTATCTCCAAAGAAGATTACATTCTGAATTATTGGTATCTTTTTTGGGGGTCCACACCACAAGCCATAACTATGCAAACCAATACAACATATGACCACATGAAATACTTGAGCTCTTTCCAGTAAAAATATTTATTAAATTTGCTTAACCCAGCAATTTTCCAATCTTAATTGACCATGAAAGTCAAGTAAGATCAAAACTTTATCTCAAATTAAGCATTTATTAGGCAGCTATTGCTGCAATAATGCTCTGTAACAAACCATTCCCAAGTCTGTTGACTTAAAAAGATAAGCATTTCTCTCTCTTCTTCCCCCATCTGCAGGTTGGCTGCAACCTAGTTGGGCTGGGCTGGCCTCTGGGCACCAGGATTTAGACTGTAAGTTGGGTTTAGTTATATTTCATATTTCCATGTTCTCCTTGGAACAGCAGCTCTTTGGGGCTTCATCTTCCCATGGTGGGTCACAGATACCAAGTGTCCAGCCAAACCCCACAAACATGTGTAAAGCCTGTGCTTTCATCATTCTCACCAACATTCTGTTGGCCAAAGCCCATCATGTGGCCAAGTTCAAAGTGAGCAGTGTGGAGGAAATCTCTTCCTTATCAAGGCAGAAAGGGCATGGAGTGAATATATATACAGTTTTTAGCAACAGTCCCATCTGTTACAAAATATAAATAGTCTTGGAAATAAGGGTATAAGGACACACTTTGGGAAAGGCTGTTCTGCTTCAGGAGCATCTCTGGAAGTGAGACCTTAAAGGAGACCTGTGGAGGTGGATGTGCACTTCCCTTGTGGTCCAAGCTTCCTTTAGTGGCTGAGCCTTCCAAAGTGTCCTGGTGATGACGAATGGGTCAGCTTCAGGATCCTCATCTTCCTCCAGGATTGGCCAACAAAATCCAAGTAGATATCTGAAAGATTCTTGGAAAGCTTCCGTTTTCCTAATCAAAGGAATAAATGTCACCAGCAGTGCTCCTCCTCCCCACCCCCATTTTCTTGTCTCAAGGTTGATGTGATGCCTGGGACTGGATCAGCCACATTGCAACCATTGAAAGAAAGCCCAAGAGAAGCCCAGAGACCTGTGTCTGCCATCTCTGAGCCCCTGCTCCAGCATCAGTAATGTCTAGACTCTAGTCCTGAGGGAAAATCAACCCCTAGATGTTCACGTCACTATTGGTTGGGCATTCTATTACTTGCAACTCAATACCTTCTCAGGTGTGTGAGAAGGGGTTGCTGTCACTGGTGATCCTATTTGAGCTACAGACAGGAGCAGTGATCTAAAGGAAGTGGGATGAGGAGCGAACAGATGCTTTAGGACAAAAACAGGTTTCAGTGGCACTGACTGGAGCTGTCCTTAGTCACTCTCTCTCTCCATATGTTTTGAGAACTTATCAGTCATATTGGGACCTGAGAAATTAAGAAATCAATCAAATGTTGTATCTGTGTGTAAGTTTTTTCATTTAAACACTGAGTCAAAGTGTGGATATTTGTGTATTTTTCCTGATGTTACATAGGTACATGGATTTAGATAATATGAAATAGTTTAGCACCACAACATAACTTGAAATCCTGAATCTGAGAACATCAAAAAATCCATATGCTTCATCCTGAAACAATCCTCCTTAGATTTCAGAAAACCGTGGCTTTTGTCCAGAGAAAGCTGGAAAAACTATGGTCCAGGCTTATATGGTGGTCAATTTAAATGGGAACTACAATTTTATTTTTTTAACTTAATTTTTTTTTTTTTTTTGAGACAAAGCCTCAAGCTGCCCCCCTGGGTAGAGTGCCATGACATAGCTCACAGCAACCTCCAACTCCTGGGCTCAAGCGAGTCTCCTTTCGCCACCTCCCAAGTTGCTGGGACCACAGGCGCCTGCCACAACACCTGGCTATTTTTTTTCGGTTGCAGCCATCATTGTTGTTTGGCAGGCCTGGGCTGGATTTGAACCTGCCACCTTAGGTGTATGTGGCTGGCGCCTTAGCCACTTGAGCCATAGGTGCCGAGCCTTAACTTAATTTTTATTAAATCATAACTGTATGCATTTGTGGGGTACAATGTGATGATTTGATATACAATGTGGAATCCTTAAATCCAACTGATTAACATAACGATCACCTCACTTATTTTTTGTGGAAAGACATTTATAATATACTCTTGGTTGTTTTGAAATGTACCCTTGCACTGTGCACATTAGGTGAGATCCCACAAAATACCCTCTCTTCAGCAGTACACTGAACTCCATAAATGCATCAATGTACAAAGTTATGACTTATTAAAAAATAATAAAAAATAAATTAAAAAAATACCCTTCCTCCACTTGCCCTCCCTCCACTCCTCCCTTCTTCCTCTTTTCCCTTCCTCCTTTCTGGACTATATTTGTGTTTTAGCATTTGTATGAATGTATAAGTGTTTATATATTGGTTTCATAATAGTATGGAGTACATTCGATACTTTTCCTCCCCATTGTTGAGATAATTTACTAAGAAAAGTATGTTCCAGCTCCATCCAGGTAAACATAAAAGATGTAAAGTCTCCATCTTTTTATGGCTGCATAGTCTTCTATGGTCTACATGTACTACAATTTGTTATTCATTCATGGATTGGTGGGCATTTGGGCTGCCTAAATTGTAATTTGGCAATTACAAATTGGGCTGCAATAAACATTCTGGAGCATTGTCTTTGTGGTAAAATGATTTTTGTTCATCTGGGTAGATATCTAGTAATGGAATTGCAGGATTAAATGGTAGGTTAACTTTTAGCTCCTTGAGAATTCTCCATACATCTTTCCAAGGAGGCTTTCCATATATCTTTCTTGCAATGCCACCAGCAGTGTAGAAGTGTTGCCTTCTCTCTGTAGAACATCTGCAGTTTTGGGATTTTGTGATGTGAGTTAATCTTACTGGAGTTAGGTGATAATCTCAAAGTGGTTTTGATTTGGAATTTTCTGATGATTAAAGATGATGAGCATTTTTTTTTTTATGTTTGTTGGCCATCTGTCTGTCATCTTCAGAGAAGTTTCTGTTTTAGTCTCTTGTGCACTTATGGAAGGGATTGTTTGTTCTTTTCTTATTGATTAATTTGAGTTCTGTGTAGATTCTAGTTATCAGATCTTTGTTGGAATCATAACCTGCAAAAATATTCTCCCATTCTGAAGGCTGTCTGTTTGCTTTGGCTGTAGTACCTTAGCTGTGCGGAACCTTTTTAGCTTGATCAGATCCCAGTAATATATTTTTGGTGTTGTTTTAATTGCCAGGAGGGGCCTTCCTCATAAAATATTTTCCCAGGCCACTGTCTTCAAGTATTTTCTCTGCACTCCCTTCTGGTGTTTTTATAGTTTCATGTATTAAGTTTAAATCTTTTATCCAGTGAGAATCAATTTTTGTTAGGGGTGAAAGGTGAAGGTCCAGTTTCAGTCTTCTACAGGTCACCAGCCAGTTCTCCCAGCACCATTTGTTAAATAGGGAATCTTCCCCAAGGTATGTTTTTATTAGGCTTATCAAAGATCAAATGACAATATGTGGCTGGGTTCATCTCTAAGTTCTCTATTCTGTTCCATATATCTACATCTCTATTTTTGTGCCAGTACCATGCTGCTTTGATCACTATAGATTTGTAGTACAACCTGAAGTCTGGTAACATGATGCCTCCTGATTTGTTTTTATTTCTAAGTAATATATTAGCTGTTAAGCGTTTTTTCTGATTGTATATGAAACAAAATATTATTTTTTCAAGTTCTTTAAAATATGACATTGGTGCTTTGATGGGATTGCATGAAATCTGTAGATTGCTTTGGGTAGTATGGACATTGTAACAATGTTTTATTTTTTATTTTTTTGAGACAGAGTCTCACTTGTCACCCTTGGTAGGGTGAGCCACTGCACCTGGCCCAACATTTTGACAATGTTAATTCTTTTGGGAACTACAATTTTAAACGTCTTGCATAAATAGGTGCAAACTTCTCTTAGTTCTGAAGGGATAGGAGATGGCCTCGAGGCAACAGTTGGTTTCTTTGTTTGCTAGAATGTAGGAGAATGATTTGAAGTGAATTATACATCTTTGTCACAGATGTCAGCTGGTTTTTGCCTCAGTAATCTCTTGCAGTCAGCCCTAGAATCAGCCATGTGCCCCACATTAGTAGCCTACATATTTTTATTCCCAGGTTTTGTTCTGAAATACTTGGCTGATGGGAGGAAAATAAACATTCTTGTCTGATGGACCTTGGGAGACCTAAATGATTTTCATTCTTCCACTTTCTCTCTGGATCATTTCATTTGGGCGATGGTATCACAACAACACACAAGCAACCAAAGAAAACATTATGGAGTATTTCAATGAATGAATGATTTTAGTCTCACTTGTGCCAAGGTACTTATTGAAACCAAGCTTGGGGAGGAAAGGCAGGGGGAGTGGTCACCCCCAAAACATTTTACCCCCAAATATTCACTGTTATTCCCTATAGATGGTATCCTCAGAGCATTTTAGAAAGTGAGTCTATGTTGACAGTCTATGTTGGAGAAAAGTAGTAGAGTGATTTTATTGACCGAAGCAGATGGAGTGGGTTCTGAACCTGGCCTCTTGTGGACAGAGTGAAATTTCAATTTCTATAATCAGTTGCAGGTGTTGTTGTTTTGAAGTCCACTGACATCTGTGTGCACATTCCTACCTCCCCCAGTTGGCATTTGGATTCAATAAGTGGTTTGGCTTCACAGGACTATAGAAAATTGTAAATCTATTTCACACACATGTAGATAACCCTGTTCTAAAGGTCAGGCTCTGAAAGCTGTGGAAAGTATTTTCAAAAGTCTGGGAAGTAGGTTTTTAGGAAGAGTGTGCGCATGAAGCTAAGCGGTAGGGCAGCCTGACTAACCAAATTCTGGCACGTGCAGTTTCTTCTCTGTGGAGCCAGCAGGTTGTTGTATCTTGGAAGTGATGTGTGGCCATTTTATTTTTCAGTAGATAAGGTGTGGTGAGAAGTGAAGGCTGACACATCTATTTCCCACCTTAGAAACCTATGACTGGACTTGAACTGTCTGGTTTGGCTACATACATTGACCTAAGTTAACTTGGTGGTTCTCAGCTGAGGGGTGATTTTTGTCCCCTAGAGAACTTTTGGTAGTGTTTGGAGAGATTTTTGTTTGTTTGGGGGAGGGAGAACATTTGCTATTGGCCTTAGTGAGTAGAGGCCAGGGTGCTGCTCACCATTCTGCAACGTACAAGACAACCCCCCACATTATCCGGCCCAGAATACCAACAGATACAGGGTCAAGAATCCCAGAGTTCGCTAAGTGATTACTATATCTTCATTTTTCATCATACTTCACTCAGTGCTTTTACTTTGTGAAGTGATCAAATTGTATATTTTTAATAAAGTAATATAAAAGATAAAACCTGATTCATCATTGTGTGAAAAAGAACGAATTGTCAATGTCTTTTTTTCTTCCCCAGGCATAGATCATTAAATCTTAAGTCTTCAAATATCTTGAATTTTTTTTTAAAAAGGAGACATTGTGTTAACAGATATTAGTGAAAAAACAACTCACTGAGTAAATAAAACCTATTTTAAAACTATAATTTCTTTGCATGTTTACTAATTTTTTATGGTAGTTTCTGTACCTGTCAGGTATTGATCTTGAAAGGGATGGAGAATAAATGTTTTTGAGCCCCTCTGTGTGCCGGGTATTCACTAGTTTCTGTCTGTGTGTGAGCTCAACAAGCCCGGCAAGCCATGTGGCATCTCCGTTTTTGAGAAGAGACACAAGGCACAGAAAATTAAGTGGCCTGCCTGAGGCATCACCATTAAATAGAGTTGGGATTTGATCTCAGATATGCTTAGCTCTAAAATTCTGTTCTTCCCACTGTCATAAGGGGAAAACAACAGATTTGCTTGAAAACCAGGGAATTTGGTACTAAAATGGGAACCCCGATACAGTGTGCAATGTCGTCCCAGGGGCTTACAGAAAGGATGGAAGGCAGAGTGAGGAGGGGCCAGCAAGAGGTGGCAAATCAGCCTTGTTAAGCACACAAGCCCAGGAGAAGGCTGAGGGAGCATTCCTGCCTTGGAAACCTATCCAGAAGGATGGGAGGAAGCACTCACTCCAGGACTGGCTGGAAAATTAAAACCGCAGGTGGCAGAGGGTAAGAGAGATTATCTCTCAGGATGCCCATTAAAGGCTTGGCAGATCCTTTCAGATGGTTATGACTTTGACAAATTCCCTGGAATCACAAGAGCAGAGTGTCAGGGATGGGCAGCTTTTTATTCTGGACTCTTATAAGGATGGTCTCATTAATCCAGATAGAACGCTTCCTGACCTTGCCTCTACCTTTAGGAACTTCAGAGTACCTTGCTGGCCTAGTCCAGGGAACTTTTCAGCTTCCTCTTCACATGGCTTCTGGCCTCACTGGGATGACCTTACCTGGCCAGGCTTTGTCTTTTGGGTTGTTCCACACCTTGTGTCTCAGAATCAGATCTTCCCCTCTTGGATCCCAGCCTTCCTGATTTCTGCCACTCCTAGCAACTCTCCCCTATGAAATCCTTATTTTGTTCTCTTTGAGGATCCAGACCATTTATTTATTTATTTATTTTTTTTTTTGAGACAGGGCCTCAAGCTGTCCCCCTGGGTAGATGCCGTGGCATCACAACTCACAGCAACCTCCAACTCCTGGGCTCCAGCGAGTCTCCTGCCTCTGCCTCCCGGCTATTTTTTTCTTTTTTTGGTTGCAGTTGTTGTTGTTTGGTGGGCCCAGGCTGGATTCGAACCCACCACCTTAGGTGTATATGGCTAGCGCCTTAGCCACTTGAGTCACAGGTGCTGAGCCAGACCATTTATTTATTAATTTATCCAGTTTCCTAAATGTGGTTGCAAGTAGTAGAAACTCATTCCCTTATATGGGAACATATAAAGGCTCATCCCAGACCCTAAAGGTAGGGAGGGTAGCCAGGTGTCACATGGGGGTGGGCTCAGGGGTTAGTTGGATCAGGAATACAGACAAGGTCTCTCTCTCTCTCTCACACACACACACTTCTATCTCTTCTATTTTCTCTCTTGATATCTGCTGTTATATACCACTCATGAAAAAGTGGCCACTCAAGGAAAGCATATGTATCTTCTCCATTCAGGCGCTCAACAGGGATGGCCTAGAGTTGCTCTAGTGCAAAATTCAGAGACCTGAGAATCTGACTGACCCAGCTTTGGTCCATAGTCTGTTTTAGGAACAGTCAGCTGTGGCCAAGGGAGTGAGTCAGGAAGTCCATGCCCCCCAGCAGAGCTGTGGAAAGAGTCTCTCTGAGAAAAGAGAACAATGAGTAGATTGTCTAATAAGCTGGTGTGTGAGTAAGGTGGCAAGGAGGGAAAGACAGCCATGGCTGGAAAAGGTGTTTGTGCTGCACATATTTGGAAGCTTGCCTTATCTCAGTTACTGGGAAGGGCAAGCCAAGAGCAATCAGGTCAGACTTTTACTATCTGGCAAGTTAATGTCTGTTGCCTGTGTCTGTGACCAGCCATTTCAACAGCAACTTTGATGGCCTCCTGGAATCTCTTGACCTTCACATCCACCTTCTCAATCCCTAGCTCTGACTGTGCCATCTGAAGAAATTCCAGAAGAGTGTGTTGATTGACACCAGGATCAATTTATGCTACCTTATCTTAGTAGATCCACATGGCTCCGTTATAGAATGTCAGATTGCATCCTTGTGGAACTTGAAAAGATTCTCCACTTTCTGTAAATTGTCTTGGTTTCATTGAAGACTTTAGTCTCCAAAGGAAATGGGATTATGGTGCTGGTTAGGATCTGCACGCTTTTGGAACTACCTATGTTATAATTTGATGTCATCTATTTTAAAGTATAACTGCTTGAGTTCTAAAAATTACTGGCTCCTGAGCACATAGTATCTGAGAAGGAATAGGAAGAAATTAAAATCCACTGATTTGGCCCTTCGAAAAGCTTTCTGAAATATCCATGTGAAATAATATGAAAGTTCCCAAGGAATCCTGACATTAATAGAAATAACTATATGAGATGGCGAGTTGAACAGTGCACATGATGACCAGACTTAGAAATTGCTCAAATTTGGAAGTGTAGCCAATAATAAATAACATTGCCTTCTCAAAATTTTAAACTTCTGTCTGTTGTTTTTAACTTTGGAAAGCCATGTACTCTTTCAGAAGCTGATGAAAACGTCATAATTTTCCTTAGAAACACGTGCAGAACCTGAATTGTACACATTCTACACCTCCATCCCTACTCTGAACTCTGAGGGCATCTAAGGATGTTTAGCTCAAGAACCTCTATCTAGATATTGCCACTTAATATTAAACACTGCACATAATTCAGGAGTAAGTAGTTCTTCTTAGTTAATGAAATGAAAGAACTTGGTAATATGAGGTAGGTCTTTAGTGCACTGCTATTTGGTTTGTGGTGAGAAGTAGAAGGCATGTGCCAGGATTTTGGTGATGAATGGTATGTACGTTGGGAAGGCGGAAACTTTTTGATGGACTATACACATTTCCTGTGTTCACTAAGTATATTCAGGTACTAAATAGTGGTGGTTATGGATTTTAGTCTACTTTCAGAACTAAGTGACCTTGAAAGAGTTTGTATATTGTTGGGTATTGTGAAAAAGTACACGTTTTAATATTTCAATGTAGGATGTTCAAGTTTATTATATTTGTCTGTGGGTGCCAAAATTCCCACTCACCTCAGACAATTCTATTTCACTTCTTTGTAATAGCAAATCAACTCTAACACTGCAAATTCAGTTACTCTGTAGGTGTTTATGATAGTGTAAGAAACAAATGATTGTGGTGAGTTATCATTCAAGTAAGGGTTAATTTGGTACCTTCTGTGTTTCCAGTTACATTCTAAGGGCTGAAGAAGACTCTAGAGAAGTATAGGAGAGAAAATAAGAGAGTATAAACATAAGAGAGTGCTACTCTCCCCTTATCATCTTGTGAAAATCATTAATCATTTTCTTTTTCTATGTAGACAGCAGATAAGGAATGAGGCAGTGATGTACCTTGGTTTTTTTTTTTTTTTAATGGACAGTTGACTCTACTTTGGAACTTAACCTGATCATGAAGTTTCGTCTGGAACCTTCTTGCCTAATTTATGCACTTTTCTGGAAGAGTCATTGGACTGATCTTTCTGTTTTCTGTAGAAGCCTAGCCAGAGTTCAAGAGTATAGGCACAGTATCCTCTCAATACCCAGCCAGTGTAGGGGAAGGGGGTGGAGTGGGTAGTTGGGGAAGCTCTGGGCTCCTACTTTTCGCAGGAAAGCATATGAGATCTGTGAACCATCTTCCTATTTAGTGCACCCTCCTGACTACAATATGCACCCCTGATAATTAAGAATAAAAATGATCAGTATAGTTCACCAAGTACTTACCTAAGTGAGAACGTGATAATTAACAGTGTTTACTAGATGCCACATACTGTGCTAAGGGGCTCACCTATGGATCCCATTTAATCCACTTGATAACTACATGAAGTAGGTGATACTTGTTAGTATCTTTTTTTTTTTTTTAATGTGAGCAAAGCAAGACTCAGAAGGGGGGTCATTTGTCCAAGGTTACAGTTAGCAAGTGGCAGAGCTGGGGTTAAACCCAGACAGACTAACTCTAAAGTGAATCTCTAAAGTGAAAGTTGACTGCAGTACAGAGGGGCCCCTGTGTACACAATGGGATCTTAGGATAGGCTGAAACCTGTATATGAGGAAATCATTCCATTTCAAAATCTTATTTAGTACTTCTGATAAACTTCAATGGGACAGTCTCAGCTTGGTGCCAGTCTTGAATACTTCCTTAACACTTACTCGGTGTTTCCCACCCTCATTGGGAAACAGGGTAGGTGTGTAGTGATGTTCCTACATAATGCTTTTCTCATTGGGTGGGAAACAGGGTAGGTGTGTAGTGACATTCCTACATAATGCTTACACTATAATTCTGGCAGCCCCAGTTTCCTGTTCGAAGAGTTTCTCTGAGCAGAACTGGCAAAGTGGTGAGTGGGGCCTGCCATCTTGGTTCTTGGATGACAGTTGAGAGCACCAGTCTTGAAGATGAATTACCTGAGTGGCTCCATTTCTAGCTCTGAGACTTTGGTCAACTTACTTTATCTCTTTGCACCTCTTTCCTTACCTAGAAAGCAGGTGTGATAATAGTTTATGTTATCCTATTGTTCCATCTGCTTTCCAGAATTCGTGGAATTAGAACATTCTTCTGAGACCAAATTCAGATGAACTGCTAAGGGATGGCTTGGAGAATTTTCTTGACTGAGGTATTGACTCCCATAGCTGAACCCAAGCCAGTTCATGCTGATGGGCAGATGGCTGCCCTGGACAGTTCTGGGCTATAGCCAGAACTTTCTAGTGCTGGGAAAAAAAAAAAAAGGAATACTTACATTACATTTTTCTGGCAGACTGCATTGAAATATTTCCACAGCATGAGATGGAAACTGTGAATTCTGTATCATTGTTGGAATTAATAGAGGGAAAAAAGATGAGGATGATTTCCCAATAAACACTGTTGTCTGAATCTTCAGAGAACGTAAACTCTCCACTTGCTCAAAGAAAAATCGAAAGTCTTCCAGGTCTAGCTAGGCACACACATTAATCCTACCACCTAGAAATATGAGGACTCAGAGGAGGTGTTTGATTGATATGTTTTTGTAAACTTTGGCCTGTTTTGTTCATCTTGGTCTACTGAATCCATCTGCTACATAATATCTAGCCAGCTGAAACTCTTACGATGACGTTTTAATAATTTGCATCAAAGGAATGGTCCTCCAAATCAAATTTTCTAACCCAAATCTTTCCACGGCCTTCAGATATGTTTACTTACTCGCCACTAGAAAGGTCATTGGTGTCCCTTAGAAAGGCCAAACAAGGTCATGACTGAATGACTGAAATGGATTAAGTCAGCCAATGTGGAAGCTTCCACCATGTGCTGGGCTAGGTGTGGAGGGAATAGTAATAGACAAAAATTCCTGCTGGTATGGAGCCTCCATTCTTGTGGAGGTACCAAAAGGAGGCTTGAGCTACTGGGGAAAAACAGGTTCAGCAGGGGGAGGGAGATTGGGAGATTATTTTTTTGAGTGTGTTTTGTTGACAAAGCCTCATTCATCCAAGTAGTGATGGCAAGTAGGGAGGTGGGTTTGTTGCAATTTGCTTCCTTTTGGCCTCTGCCGAAACACTGTCATGATGATGTTTATGGTGGATACCAGGTTCCAGTGGGCTGGAAATGGTCATGTTGATTTTTACACTCTTCTTGGAAGGAGAGGATACATCATTTGGGGATTCTCCCCCAGCCTTCTGTGTGACATACTTGACCATATTTTTTAACTTGTAGAGAATAGGCCAGTAGGGAAAGGGATTCTTGGTGGAACAAAGGCTGAAAGAGGGGGAAGACAGGGAGATCAGCCTGGGAGGAGGAGGCGTGTTCAGAGAAGGTCCAGATAAAGAGACATTAGTGGACATTTGGCAGTGTCTGGAGACATTTTTGTTTGTTACAGCTTGGGGTCGGGGGGATGTTTGCTATTGGCCTTTAATGAGTAGAGGTGCGGGATGCTGCTAAACATCCTGCAATGCACAGGACAGCCCTCACATTATCTGGCCCAGAATACTAATGGATACAAGATCGAGAATCCCTGAGTTAACTAGATGCTTACTACGTCCTCAAACCTGAGGAGGAAGTGGTCAGAGTAGGTCCAGACACAGAGATGTTGCTAGGTGTGAAGTCCTAACTTTGAACCGAAGGAGATGGCTTGATTTAACAAAAAGAGGAAGCCCCTGCTAGGAATTTATTGAGATCTGGCTTTGCAGCTAAATTACATGTGATTTCAGACAAATCATCTCCTTTCCCTGGGGCTCAGTTTCCCCTTTTACATTATCATCCTGAATTAAATCGTCTCAAAGGCTCAACTTGGTTGAAACCTGCCACAACTCTTACATACTTAAAATTTTCAGGAAAATTAAGAGTGCCCTGGTGACTGAAGAAAGTCAATGCTATAATAATATGATTCGTGAGTGCCATTTGATGGGGGCCTGGGGCTAGGGTAGGGCAGCAGCAGTTAAAGCAGGCAAAGGTCCTATTGGACATGCGGTATTTTTATTCAAGTGCTGTGGCTGGGGTGATTTGCTTGCTATGGGCTGAATAGGAAGCCCATTACCGTACTTAGTGGAGACAGGAGCCACCAGTGTTTCCCCAGGAGAAATGTTACAAGTAAAACTAATTTTACTTTTGCTGTTGATGGCATTTCGCAGCTATAGTAATTACCATCCCGATAGAAATGCTGCAGAAATATACCCTATGTTCCCAAGGGTGCAGAAAGGAAAAGAGGTTGTTCTTAAATAATCCAAGAAAAGGTTTTTACCTGTGGATTACAAAGGTACGGTACTTCCTTACCCATGGCTTTCTTGGCAAATGCCCCTGCTTAAATAGGATCTGTGTATTTGCCTTACTTCCAGCCTTCAGAATCTGTGATTTATTCCCTATCCAGTGTCAACTGTAGATGAGATTATTTTAGGAAGAAAAATGATAAGTTACAGATTTAATGTTTTATTTCACTTTTTCAAAAAAAGGTATCTTGTAAACTTGGGAATTAGGTTTTGCTGTCTTCATTAGCGCCTAAATAAATAATTGGCTGTCTACACATCTGTCCGTCTGTCTGTGCATGAATAACATTCCTGAATGTGAATATAGCAGTTGTTTATTAAATAGTTGTTAAGTGAAATGCACAAGTGTATACAGAGCCAAGTAAGGTTTCCTGGGCTTCATGAGGGCAGAAGGCCTGCCTGGGTCCAATTCTGCCTCTGCTACAAGTTGGCTGTGTGACCTTGAGAATTAGTTGCCAAGATGGAAAAATTGAAAGACTTTATGTCAAAACCTGCATTTCTGGGTTTGCTTGAATATCGTTCAGATCCAGTAGCCCTGAACCCAGGGAACTGGACCTACGCAGTGGCTGGTTGCCTTAGGGGGACATTGTCTCTCCAGGTTCCTTTAATCCACCCTTGGGATGACAAATGTACAATCTCAGTTTAAAGGTGAAATGAAGAATATTTTCAAATTCTAGATGTTAGTAAAATATGAGCATTGTCTGGTCTTATAGAGTCCTGAGTGAAAGCCCTGGCTCTACCTCCGGGAGAGAGCAGAGGGGCATCTTAATTGTTCTTTGGGCTTCACGGAATTAATTTAAAAGCTACTCACACAGCCCTGGAAAATGGGAATGGACCTCCTTTTGGATACTTGGGGAAGGAGAAATGAGTAAGGTATAACAGGCATTGGTTAATACTCAGAAGTCAAAGACAATTGACGTGATTACGGATGATGGTGGAAGTCTGGTGCCTGGTCTACAGTGAAAGGGATCACGTTTCCTAAAAGAATGGAACAAAAGGGAAGGAAGAACTATAAAAGTTCCCTGTAGATTTAGGTGCCACCCCCTTTATGCTAAGAAGGCAGATGCAGAGGCCTCTAGGGAATTTGCTTTGCAGGAGAGTTTTGTTTGCTTTTCTGATGACTTGGATTTCTCCAGCTGCTCATAGTTCTTCTTGAACTTCCTAGAAAAAGTACAGAAAGATAAAATTGTGATGAAATCAGCATCCCAGCTCTGCCTTTCCTAAGGACATTGTTATTTTCAATAGTATTTAGCTTCATTCCAGCAGCTGCCTTGGGTTTTATAATATATTGGAGTGGATGTGATCAGACAGGGTGTGTTTGTGTGTGCTCACGTACTCGTGTGTATATAGTGTGTGTATATAGGTGCAGTGTTATAATGACAGCAGAATACCCGTTATGACAGATTGATAGTTGTTTGGTTGGGAGAGAAGTTTCCCTAGGTGTTTAATGTTCTTGGTTTTCTTCAAATGTGCAACATCATTCAGAAGACTGTTAGGAAATTCAACATGTTGGAGAATACTGTATAATAAGCGTAATTCTTTAAGAAGATACAGCTTGTGGCACATATGTCCCATGAGAAAGAATTATGAATCTGTTAGGAGTTGGGAGGCCTTGGTGTCTGAATGGTCCTGCTCTTTCCTCTTACCAGGATCTGACTGAGGGGGCTATGCACTTGAAGCCTAGCAGTCACCAGGGAGGTAGAGTATGGGTTATTCATCCCTGAAGATGTGCTCAGCGTCCTTCCATGCAGGGATCTTTTGATTAGGTAAGAGGTTGCTGTTCCCTCCCGACCAAGACCAAGGTGGCCAGGCCTGCTGCATGTACACTCCATGTGGTCACCTCACTCAGGACCAATCAGGGTTAGCAAGAGAAGGAGGGTCTGGTGTGCTCACTGTGTGTGGGCCTAGAAGTGACAGGATAACGAAGTGTTGGCAGCGGTTTGTCCTGCTAGAAAGCTGGTGGATGGCGGTGCTGCCTGAGGAATCCGTATTCCAGGAGTGGTTACCACATGGGAGCAGGAAGGTGTGGGGCAGGTTCCACAGCTGGAAGTAAGGATGTGGATGACAGAGACCCTGCCCACTAGCACAACATGTTTTAGTTGATGTCCTGGTCACTGGCCAATCTTTCCCCATCAAGGCTGTTAAGAACTGGCTAAGAGATGTAAGTTGAGGATGATGAAAGAAATTGAGAACTAGGCTTTGTCACAGATTTCTGCATGTGAAGATAAACTCTGTTAGCACATTCTCAGTTTTTTTCTAGGTACTGCCATATTCCTTATTTTATATCAATAGTTAAATAGACATTGGAATAAAAGAATAGAACTAACTCATAGTCCTAGTAGTACTGCATACCAGGCACTTCTATAATAATGACACTGTGAGATGGGGGCCATTTCTGTCACCATTTCCCAGATGAGGAAATGGAGGTAGACAAGGACCTAAGGGTGCCACTGTGGATGCCGACCCAGGTGGGCGGGTTCTAAAGCATGCGTTTGTGACCACTGCACCATAATGCCTCTCAAAGTCGTAGATAAGAGGTACTGAAGAAGGGGCCATCCCAGGAATTGGGGGACCCAGCTTATAGGCTAGAGCCTGGCTTGGCTCTGCCACAAACTTGTCTTGTGATAGACAACATGCTGCTGAAGTCCTCCCTCTGAGCCTCAGTTTCCTGACCTGTGAAGTGGGATGTGGATTTCTGTTCAAGGTTTTTGGGTCCATGACTCAGTACATTAGTTTCCTAGGGCTGCCATAACAAACCTCTACTAACTTGTGGCTTAAAATAGCAGAAGTTTATTCCGTCACCCTTGTGGAGACCAGAAGTCTGCAGTCAAGGTGTTGCCAAGGTTGATTCCTTCTGAAGCCTCTGTGGGGGGACACATTCTGTGCCTCCCTGCCTTTGGTGGCTACCAGAAATCCTTGGCTTGTAGACGCATTGCTGCAATCTCTGCCTGTCTCCTCCTCTGTGCGTTTTGGTATGCTAGCTCTCCTCCACCTTTCTCTATAAGGACACTCGTCATTAGATTTAGGAGTTGCCTTAAATCCAGGGCTAACTCGAATTACAACTACAAAGACTCTTTCTTTTCAATACATCAGAGCAAAGTCTCACTCTGTTGTCCAGGCTAGAGTGCCATGGCATCAGCCTAGCTCACAGCAATCTCAAACTCCTGGGTTCAAGTGATCCTCCTGCCTCAGCCTCCTGAGTAGCTAGGCTATATGCACCTGCCACCATGCCCAGCTAATTTTTCTATTTTCTGTAGAGACAGAGTTCTCACTCTTGCTCAGGCTGGTTTTGAACTCCTGAGCTCAAGGCATCCTCCCATCTTGGCCTCCCAGAGTGCTAGGATTACAGGCATGAACCACCATGCCCAGCTAAGACTTATATTTCAAATAAGGTCACATTCAAAGCTTCAGGGAATTAGGAGTCAGATATATCTTTTTGGGACCGAGTGTTCAATCAACCACACTCATCCTCCAGCTTTTTTTCTGCATAATGGAAGACAGACCTTCAAATAAACCATCACAACACAGTGATACGAGATATGACAGTGACCCTGGATGAAGAAAGGACTCCAGTAAACCTGGAGAAGAAAGGACTAAATTCTAGGTAGTGGCTGAAGCCTCCTGGGCAGTTTAGCACAGTAATTAACAACAAAGAATCTGGAATTCAGAACTCCTGTTTCAAGCCCTGGCTCTAACTCACTAGCCCTTTAACTCTGGAAAGGTCACCGAACCTTTCTGGGTCTCAGTGTTTTGTTCTGTAAATGGGGCTCATAATAAGAATATCTCAAAGTTTTTAAATGAATCATTGTGTGTAAAGTGCTCAGAACACTGCTATGTAAGGGTTAGCTGCTGTTATTATTGTTATTTCTATTTAGAAGTGAAGTTTATGCCTCTGATTTTGATGGAGAAATGAATTTTGTGAGGGATGCATTTAAACTATGGCAAGGAACAGCCCACAAGTATGCTATTTTTCCACCATATTTTAAATAAGGGTGTCTAAATGTGTCTGAAATGTGAGGATTATACTTTCCGGCATGCTGAAACAATTTTTGGCCCAATCTTTTTAGACATCCAGATAAGCTGAAAGCAGAGTGGGGCTGTGCTCACGTTGGAAGAGGCGGGCAGACAGATGGAAGGTGGCAGAGGGAGCATTCTGATGTGCTCATGGAGGAGGCGTTAATATTTCGACATTTTTCTCATTATTTACAGATAATTTTTATAAGGGATTTTTGGAGATGCTCAGTTTTTCTTTTCTCTTTCCTCTAAGTGGCACAGAATTGTCACAAATCAATCTGTTAATAAGAAGCTAAAAACTCAGCAGTCCCTTATTTGGGAATTGACAGCAGTTTGAGTTTTGTAACTAAATAAGGTTTAACTTTCTGGATTCTTATTTTTTTTTTCTGAGATAATTAATCACCTTGTAGAATTATGATTACTGGCCTAGGTCCTATGTAAGTAATGGACCAGCTTATTGATTTGCATTAATATTATGTCCCTATTCTATCCTGGGCAAGGAAGAGACATGCATGAACAGGAGAGAACGCACATTCTTTCAAGGTGGAAATGTAATAGAAGACAGATTTTCAAATAAACCATCACAACCAGGTATGAAAATTACTCTAATCAAAACGCTTAGAGCAGTTAGGAATAAGGCCTCTGGAAGCAGACATACCTGCTTTAACACTTTGTCTCTAAAAACAAAACTAAACAAACCAAAATTTGTCTTTACCCTGCTAACTAGCTGTTGGGGCTTTCTGAGTGTCCATTCTCACCTCTATAAATGGGGGTCATTTTGCTGTTTCCCCACAGAAAGGTTTAAATGGTGTAATGTACACAGAGTGCTTAACACATCGTTTGGTACATGGTGCTTAGTAGATGTTAGTCATGATTATTATGGGAATAAAATGCCATGGGAAGAGCTCTCTATAGAGTAATTTCGTTAATTTATTCATATGCTTGATGTTTATGTATCACATTGTGGAATATGTTTAATGAATATGTACTTTATTACTTGTCTTTAAGTCTTTCACCAAAGTTCATTTACTGAATTTATATTCTGTATCACAGGCACATGAATTGAGATCAGTTTGCTCTATATATGTATCCCAAAATTTGACATTTTGGATACAGCTTTGCATATAATTTTTTAAAAAGCCATTGCTCTATAATTGTAGGCACTAATACTTATACATTGAAAAATATATTCTGTTTTAGATTGTGAGGAACAAAGGCTCATTCAGGCCCACTGGAGTAATGAGGCTTTGTTTTAAAAAAATAAGAAGTGGTTAATTGTAACGGTTAACAGCACAGACCTTTGGAGTCCCAGGTGTGTTCACTACAGCTTTATGACTTTGACTAAACCAACTTCTTTTTTTTTTTTTTTTTTTTTT
>NW_003852397.1:27888304-27904656 GCF_000181295.1 Otolemur garnettii
GGGTCCGGGCTGGGGATTCGAACCCGCCACCTTAGGTGTACGTGGCTGGCGCCTTAGCCGGTTGAGCTATAGGCGTCGAGCCGACTAAACCAACTTCTTAGGGGATACTTCTTCAGCTGTAAAAATGGGCCTGGTGATCAGGGAGTTGAGGATACACAGTGTCCCTAGGGGCTGAGGTGGTTGGAATTTTATTTTAATTTATTTATTTTTGAGACAGGTCTCTTTCCATTATCTAGCCTAAAGTGTAGTGAGATCTTCATAGCTTGTTGAAGCCTCAAACTCCTGGGCTCCAGCAATCTTCTTGTCTCAGCTTCTGGAGTAACTGGGACTACAGGTTCATGCCACCATGCTTAGCTAAATTTTTGTTTTTTTGTTTAGAGATGGGGTCTTGCTGTGTTGTCCAGGCTGGTGTCAAACTCCTGGCCTCAAGCAATTCTCCTGCCTCAGCCTCACAAAGCATTGGGACTACAGGCATGAGCCATGATGCTCAATCTTCAGTTTTCTGTCTTTATTCATTTAGTCAATAATATATCTTAGCTATGATTATTTCTCTCCATGTTCACTTTTCTTCCTATCTCTAATTGGCTTATTCTTTTTATATTCCTACTTAAATTACTGAGACACTCTGATCAGTTCATACAAATATCATGGAGTTATTTTTCCTCTTCTCTTTTTTTTCCAGCTTTGGTGAGGTATAATTTGTATGTAAAAAAAAGAACAAAAACCAACCCTGGATATAATTAAAACATTAAAATAAGTGAGTTTGGATATAATATACACACTCTGTGAGCAGACTCTTTTGTATCAGGTGTAACCATAGGTTGAGTGGGCTGAGTATTGAACACAGAGGTCTTGTGCCATCCTCCCCAGTGAGTGCAAAGGGGCAGGGCCTTGTGTGAGCGGCCCACCCAGAGCCATTTTTGGCAGACACCGAGTCCAGAAGCACTGTAAGGAGGTTTCCTGGGGACTCACCCTGTCCTCTAAACACACACACACACACACTCTCACTCTGCACATGCCCCACCTCAACACCCACACACACACTCGTGGGTATTTTGGTAACAGGATTGATGATATCGTGGATAGAAAAGTTCCTGGAGATGAAGGCCTGCATTGACTCCTCTCCACTCTTGCGATTTGTCTTGTACCCCCCCGCCCCCCACATCCTTATCCCTCCTCTGAGTAACAGCCAATTGACCTCCTCTGTTCCTGAGGCAAGCAGATGCAGAGCCCTGCTTTAGGGCCTTTGTACCCACCTATCTGCTGCCTGCAGCTAGTCCTCCCACTAGGACAGGGCTTCCTGTCCTTTTAGGTTTCTGCCATATGACCTACAGCCATATGGCCTACTCTGAAGGAGCCTGCTAGCCTTACTACCCCGTTTAGTTCTTTTTTTTTTCTTCTAAGATATGTACTTTATAAAAACAGATACATTAAAAGATTTCTTTTAAAATTAATTTTTAATTAAAATCATAACTGTATATATTTATGGGATACAGTATGATGATTTGATATACAAAATGGAATGCTTAAATCAAACTGATTAACATAGCCATTACCTCACTTATTTTTTGTGGTAAGACATTTAAAATTTACTCTTAATTATTTTGAAATATATCCTTGCATTGTTCACATTAGGTAAAATCCCACCAAATGCTCCCCCTTCCTTTTCTCCTTCTTCCTCACCACCCCCCACCCCTGCTAGACTATATTTGTGTTTTCTCATTCGAATGAGTGTTTGTTTATAAATTGGTTTCATAATAGTATTGAGTATATTGGATACTTTTCCCACCATTCTTGAGAAGATACATTTTTATTTTTTGAGACAGAGTCTTGCCCTCAGTAGAGTGCCATGGCATCACAGCTCATAGCAACTTTAAACTCTTGGGCTTAAGCAATTCTCTTGCCTCAGCCTCCTGAGTAGCTGGGACTACAGGTGCCTGTCACAATGCCTGGCTATTTTTTGGTTGCAGTTGTCATTGTTGTTTAGCAGGCCCGGGCTGGGCTCAAACCCATTAGTTTTGGTGTATATGGCTGGTGCCCTACGCACTGAGCTATAGGTGCCAAGCCTTGAGATACTTTACTAAGAATAATGTGTTCCAGCTCCATCCAGGCAAACATAAAAGATGTAAAGTCTCCATCTTTTTAATGGTTGAATAGTATTCCATGGTATACATATATTACAATATGTTAATATATTCATGGGTTGATGGGCATTTGGGTTGCTTCCATAACTGGGCAATTATCACTTGGGCTGCAATAAACATTCTGGTGCAATGTCTTTTGTGGTAAAATTATTTTTGTTCTTCTGGGTAGATACCTGGTAATGGAATCTTGGGATCAAATGGAGTGTGAACTTTTAGTTCTTTGAGAATTCTCCATATATCTTTTCATAAAGCTTGTATTAGTTCGCAATCCCACCAGCAGTGTAGCAGTTCGCTTCTCTCCATATCTACACCAGCATCTGTAGTTTTAGGCCTTAGTGATGTGGGCTAATCTTACTAGAGTTAGATGATACCTCAAAGTGGTTTTGATTTGCATTTCTCTGATGATTAAAGATGATGAGCATGTTTTCATTGTTTGTTGGCCATCCATGTCATCTTCAGAGAAGTTTCTGTTCAAGTCTCTTGTGTAATTATAGAAGGGATTGTTGTTCTTTTCTTATTGATTAACTCAAGTTCCCTGTAGATTCTAGATATCAGACCTTAATTGGAATCCCAATATGTAAAAATCTTCTCCCAATCTGAAGGCTGTCTGTTTGCTTTACTTGCAGTGCCCTTAGCTGTGCGGAAGCTTTTTAGCTTGATCAAATCCCAGCTATTTATTTTTTGTACTGCTGCAATTGCCAGGGGGGAGTCTTCCGCATAAAATATTTTCCCAGGTCAATATTTTCAAGTGTTTTCCCTGCACTTTCTTCTAGTATTTTTAAAATTTCATATCTTAAATTTAATCTTTTATCCAGCGAGAATCAAGTTTTTGTAGCGGTGAGAAGTGTGGGTCCAGTTTCAGTTTTCTACAGTTGGCTAACCAGTTCTCCCAGCACCATTTGTTAAATAGGGATTCTTTTCCCCAATGCATATTTTTGTTAGGTTTATCAAAGATCAAATAACAATATGTGGCTGGGTTTGTTTCTAGATTCTCTATTCTATACCTTAGATCTATGTCTCTATTTTTGTGGCAGTACCATGCTGTTTTGATCACTATAGATTTGTAGTATAACTTGAAGTTTGGTAACATGATGCCTTCAGATTTGTTTTTATTTTTAAGAATTGTATTGGCTGGCTCGGCGCCTGTGGCTCAAGTGGCTAAGGTGCCAGCCACATACACTTAAGGTGGCGGGTTCGAATCCACCCCGGGCCCACCAAAACAATAATGACGGCTGCAACCAAAAAATAGCCAGGTGTTGTGGCGGGCACCTGTGGTCCCACCTACTTGGGAGGCTGAGGCAGGAGACTTGCTTGAGCCCAGAAGTTGGAGGTTGCTGTGAGCTGTGATGCCAGGGCACTCTACCCAGGGGGACAGCTTGAGGCTCTGTCTCAAAAAAAAAAAAAAAAAAGAATTGTATTGGCTATTTGGGGTTTTTTCTGATTCTATATAAAACAAAGTACTATTTTTTCAAGTTCTTTAAAGTATGACATTAGTACTTTGATAAAGATTGCACTAAATATGTAGGTTGTTTGGGGTAGTATGAACATTTTAACAATGTTGATACAATGTTTCCCAACCATGAGCATGGTATGTTCTTCCATTTGTTAACATCTTCTGCTATTTGTTTTCTCAAGGTTTCATAGTTGTCTTTATAAGAGATCTTTCATGCCCTTTGTTAGATATATTCCTAGGAATTTCATCTTTTTTGGTATTACTGTGAAAGGAATAGAACACTGGCATCTCAGTTGGGGGGCATCTTTTCTGATGTACTGGTTATATTTTTGGCTTGACTATTATTGGTATATATAAAGGATAGTGATTTGTAGGTATTGATTTTGTATCTCTAGACATTGCTATATACCTTGATTATTTCTAAGAGCTTTGTAGTTGAGTCCCTGGGGTTTTCCAGGTATAAGATCATGTCATCCAAAAAAAGCAAGAGTTTTACTTCCTCTCTCCCCATTTAAAATGCTTGATCTCCTTCTCTTGCCTGATTGTGGTGCCTAGGACTTCTAGTACTATGTTGAATAGTAGTGGCGACAATGGGCATCCTTGTGTAGTTTGAGATCTGAGTGGAAATGCTTTCAATTTTATACCATTCAGTATGATATTTTGTGTGGGTTTGCCATAGATGGCTTCTATTATTTTAGGAAATGTCCTATCTGAGCCTATTTTCTTAAATGTTCTAATCATGAAAGGATGCTGGATATTAACAAAAGACTTATATGCATCATTTGAGAGAATCACATGGTCTTTGTTTTTGATTTATTCGTGTGGTGTATTATATTTATAGATTTACATATGTTGAACTAACCTTGCAATTCTGGGATAAAAACAACTTGATCATGGTGTATAACTTTTTTTATGTGTTGTTGAATTCTGTTTGCTAGGATCTTATTAAATATTTTTGCATCTATATTCATTAATGATATTGATCTATAGTTTTCTTTCTTTGTTGGGTTCTTTTCTGATGTGAGGATGAGGGTGATATTTGCTTCATAGAATATGTTAGGGAGGATTCCTCCCTTTTCTATGTCCTGGAATAGATTATGTAATATAGGTACTAGTTCTTCTTTGAAAATTTGGTAGAATTCTGATGTGAAACAATCTGGTCTAGGTGTCATCCTGCCTGGCACAAAAGTGAACAAATATTTCCTCTGTAAATCTAAGCACACAGTTTACCCTTCCCCCCTATTCTGGCTGTCTGAAGGTATGCCCCTTATAGAGCTCAGATTATTTGGAGAATTTGCTGAGAGGCCCAGGAATTGTGAGGGCTGCCAAACAGCAGTGTGGAAACGGTGGCACATGAGGAAACAGGCAGTGCAGAGATGGTGGTGCCCACTGAGTCAGTGGTGCAGGCTAAATTAGTGGTGGGCATGGA
The DNA here is from genome assembly GCF_000181295.1 of Otolemur garnettii. Classification (NCBI taxonomy): domain Eukaryota; kingdom Metazoa; phylum Chordata; class Mammalia; order Primates; family Galagidae; genus Otolemur; species Otolemur garnettii. Next base: position 27,893,331 of record NW_003852397.1, read on the forward strand.
GAAAGTGATGCCGCAATTCTGACTTTTGCAGGGATCTTTCCTGACTCCCCTTCCCACTGGAGGGGACCCTGCTCCAGACCCTCCAGATAGTACAGATGGATTTGCCTGCAGATTTCTGCTTTCTGGCCACTTGGTGACCCTTTGAACTCTTTTTAGAGAGCAGTGTTTGTACTCTGGGACAATCTGATTAGAACTTTTGACCTGGGCTATTCACCTAGGGACTCTCTGAGGTTGAGTGGTGCTGATATTGTAGCAAAGAGGGACAGATTATCTCCCTCTAGCTGTCACTGGCTGGGTGTGGGGCATTGCCCCCAAATGAGATTCCAGTGTTATGCTGACACTCAATAGTATTGGGTAGAGGCTGGCTGACATCAAGACAGAGCCAGCTTGCATTATCGCACTAAGCTGGCTCTCAGTGTTTCTGGCTACAACTCTGAAAGGGATCTTTACCAGGCTGTAGGGGAAAATCCACAATCACAAGCCCCAGCCTTTTGGTGAAGGAGTGGTTAGCTTCAGTTTCTGGGGTCCCCAATCCAGTCTCATTCTGCCAATTTTAATTGCCAAATAGCAGAAAATACTCATGAGGAGGAACCAGTGGAAGAACTCTAGCAACATGAAAAATCATAGTAGATCAACTCCCCAAGGGATGACAAAAGAGATGTAACAGAAAATACCAGCCATAGAGAAATTGTGGAAATGTCAGAAATAGGATTCAGAATATGGATAGAAAATAAGATGAATAAAGTAGAGGAAAAGATGGAAATAGAAATCTAAAAAGTAGTTCAAAAGTTGTCTCAAGAAATGAATTAATTGAAAGAAAAAGTCACCAAGAACATGGACATAATGAAAAAAGATATAGCAGAGATTAAGGAATTGAAAAAGGCATTTGAGGAGCTTTGAAATACAGTAGAGACCCTCACTAGTAAAGTTGAGCAGGCAGAAGAAAGGATCTCAGAAACTGAAGACAAGTCTTTTGAACTATCCCAAGCCTTCAAAGAGGCAGAAAATCCTAGCACTTGGGAAGCTGAGGCAGGTGGATTGCTTGAGCTCAGGAGTTTGAGACCAGCTTGAGTAAGAGTGAGACCCTGTCTCTAAAACATAGCTGGGCATTGTTGCAGATGCCTATGGTTCCTGCTACTCAGGAGGCTAAGCAAGACAATTGCTTGAGCCCAAGAGTTTGAGGTTTCTGTGAGGTATGATGCTGTAGCACTCAACCCCAGGGCAACTGAGTGAGACTCTGTCTTAAAACAAAACAAACCCAAAAGAGTCAGCAAAAAGGAGAATAAGAACAGAATATTCCCTGAGAGAGTTATGGGATCATTCCAAAGTATCAAACATCTGAATTACAGGGATTTCTAAAGGAGAAGAGAATGGTCCTAAAGGCACAGATGCTCTACTCAGAGACATTATGGTAGAGAATTTCCCAAGCATTGCAAGAGGTAAAGAAATTCAGATAGTAGATAGTTTCAGAACCTTAGAGCATGACTCAATCCAAATAAACCATCTCCTAAACACATTGTAATTAACTCTGCCAAATTTAATATGAAAGAGAAACTCCTGCAAGCAGCCAGGCATAAGAATAGTATTTCATACAAAATTATCAGGATGACTATAGATCTTTTAGTTGAAACTTTTCAAGCCAGAATAGGATAGGCATCGACCTTCAACCTTCTAAAACAAAACAGCTTTCAGCCCAGCATCCTGTGTCCAGCTAAACTGAGTTTCATTTGTGATGGAGAAATCAAATACTTTAATGATGTCCATAACTAGACCAGGAAATATTCAGACCCATTTTTCATAATGACCAGCATGAGGGTCTACCACCAAATCAAACTCTCTCAGAATTTAAAGAACAAAACCTAGCTTCCACAATGGTGAAAGGGTTAAAAATATGCATTGAACCTTTGAAAAACAAGATGGCCAAAACACTACTATACCTATCAATTCTCTCAATTAATGTAAATGGCTTAAATTCTCTAAGGAGCACAGGTTGGCTGACTGGATATGAAACTCAGGCCAGGTGTCTATTGCCTCCAAGAGACATACCTTATCTCAAAGGATAAAATAAGACTCAAGATCTTGGAAAGGGTCTGTTGTCAAGGATGGACAACAGTAATCTAGGCAAATGGAAATCAGAGAAAAGCAGGGGTTTCAATCTTATATGCAGATAAAATTGGATTTAAATCAACAAAAATAAGAAAAGATAAGGATGGACACTACATATTTGTCAAGGGAAACAGTTAACATGAAGAGATTTCGATAATTAACATTCACACATCTTACATATCCTTGATTTATAAAACAAATCCTAATGGATTTGAACAATATGATATCTTCCTGCACTATAATAGTTGGAGATTTTAACACCCCTTTAGGAATTCTGGATTGGCCTTTGAAGAAGAAACTAAACAAAGAAATAGTGGACTTAAACTTGACCTTAGAACACATGGACTTAACAGACATATACAGAACATTTCATTCTAATAAAACTGAATATACATTCTTCTCATTAGCCCATGGGTCATCCTCCAGATTGATCATACCTTAGGACACAAGTCTTCTCAGACCATCATGTAATAAAGGTTGAACTCAATACCAGCAGAAATCGTCATACTCAACAAAGTCATGGAAACTAAATAACCTTAGGCTGAATCATAGCTGGGTCAAAGATGAGATTAAGAAGGAAATCATCAGATTTTTGGAGCAAAATGATAATGAAGCCGAACTATCAAAACTTGTGGGATACTACAAAGGCAGTCCTAAGAGGGAAATTTATAGCTTTAGAAATCAAGAAAACAGAAAGAGAGAGTAAGTTAGCAACCTAATAGGTCATTTTAAGCAACTGGAAGAGGAAGATCCATCTAACCCCAAATCCAGCAAAAGAAAAGAAATAACCAAAATTAGAGCACAATTAAATGAAATTGAAAACAAAAGAATCATTTGGAAGATCAATGAAACAAAAAATTGGTTCTTTGAAAAGATTAATAAAATTGATAAACCTTTGGCTAGACTAAGCAGAAACAGAAAAGTAAAATCTCTAATAACTTCAATCAGAAATGATAAAGGAGAAATAACAATAGATACCACAGAAATATAAAAAATCCTTAATGACTACTGCAAAAACTCTATTCTCAGAAATATGAATATGTGAGGGAAATGGACCAATACCAGGAAGCATACCATCTTTCTAAACTTAACCAGAAAGAATTAGAAATTTTGAATAGACCTATATCAAGCAATGAAATAGCATCAACTATACAAAATCTCCCCCAAAAGAAAAGCCCCATTAATTCTTCTGTTCACTCATTAAAATGGCCTTGTTTGCTTTTCTTCTTTATCTGTCTGATAATAGGTAAGTTAATATCTATTACTATACATTTCTAAGATGTCCCCATTGTGACAGAGATTGTTCAATACATTTATTTTGACTGAATAAGCTGTGGCTCTCTAGGCATGGTGACTATTACAAAGCATGTGTATGTGTGTGTGTGTGTTTGGGGGAGAAGGTGGGTCCCCAAGGAAACTCTGTAGTCCCTCATTGTGCCTATTTCCCTTTCTTAATCCGTATTGGTTGGGTTTAAATCCTTGGGCAAGCAATTTAGCTTCTCTGAGCTTCAGTTTCTTGTCTATAAAATAGGGATAATACTCATGCTTATCTCACAGAATTGGGTGAGGATTAAACTAATCAAACCTTGTAAAATGCTGAGAGCAGAGCCCAGTACAGAGTAAGGCAACTCAACACATTAGTCCTTATTATCATGAAGTGCTGGGGAGAGCAACTGGAGTTATAGGGGTGAGCCAAGGACTGCCTTCTGACCGAAAGCATCTGTGTCTAGTGGGATGAGGTGGATATTATTGCTTGATTCACACAAAATACATCAGTATGAGGGTGTGATGCTCTAAAGGGCATGCAAGGTGCTATGAACAGTATAAAGGCAGAGTCCTCTCAGATTTGCACGGGGCACTCACTGACCAAAGAGGCTTCCCTATGAAGGTGACACTTGATCAGCAATGTGAGACAGACAGTAGGACTTAACAAGGCCAAGGGGATAGCTGGTGGTAGAGGAGTAGTATGTGCATCTGAAGTGAGGGGCAGTGTGATGAGAGTATAGGGAAACAGGCTCAGGTGTACCTACCGAACAGTTATGTTCTGGGGGATGTCTGGGTCCACATCACCAGGGATTCTGATTCCATTGTTGGGACATTATTTGGGCATTGGAATTTTAAAAGCTCCCCATGTTACTCTAATCTACAGCAAGGGCGGAAGTTACTGCTCTTGGCTTGCTAGGCATGCTAACTCTCAGCCCCCACCTAGAAGACTTGATGAATCAGAACCTGCATTTTAACAAGATCCCTAGGTTATGTGTGTGCAAATTAAGTGTGAGAAACTCTGGTTTGTGCATAGCCTCACCTAAACCTGGTCAAAAGAATTGATTTCTGAGTCTTATCCCAGAAATGCTGATGCAGAAGGTCCAGCATGGGGCCTAAGAAATTAATATTTTTAAGAAACACCCTGTGTGGTTCTGAAGCAAATTGATTGTGACCAGACTTAAGAACAAGCTCTAGAGAAGGTCAGGATGGAAATTAGAGAGGACGTGAGAAGGATGTGGACTGGACTTAAACCTGGAAATGCTTATGGCCTGATGAAGTCTGGGGCCTCTGTCTTATGAATCCGTCCATAGAATTCTAATGCTTTTTGATCTTCTAAGCTTTAAATAAATCTTGGAAAAAGGACAACATTCACACTAGGAATACTAATAGTCTATTACATCTTGGGGTTGGTGAAAGTGTTGGGAATAGCAAGATTAGTGGTTTGGGTTCCTCTGGAATAGTCTTTATTGGCTCCTGAGACCAGTTGTTTTATGTGGCTCAGAATAATAAAAAGATACTTATCCTGTCTGTCTTAATTTTCCAGATGGCCTCCAGGAAAATTTCCAAGCAGAAATCACATTTATTCAGTTTAAGAATCCACTGGGAAGATGTTATAGTCATAGCAAAGCCAGATTCTCATAGACTTTGAACTTAGTGTTTTTTTGAATTATTGTCTCTCTGGGTTTTTAAAACTTTGTTTACTTTTTTCTTTCCATGACTTTTCTGCATCCATTTAATTTAATTGCCCCCTTGATCTGTGTAACAGAATTAAGAGGTAATTTGATAATGACTTTTTGCATTCATTGAGGATTTAGTCTGATTTTTTTCCTCCCACTTTCCTATAAGCACAATAATACTGTTTAAGTTAGAGGAAGTTTTTAATGTGTCTTATGTGCACCATGCTTTCCTAGGCACTGCAGGATGTAGGCAGGATTGGCTACATAATTTGCAGGGCTTAGTGTAAAATGAAGATGCAGGGCTCTTGATCAGAAGTTATTAAGAATTTCATGATGGCGACAGCAGAGCATTAAATTAAGCACAGAGCTCTCCTACGTCTGGGGTCTGTGTGGTTACACAGCTCGTGCCCGTGAAGCCAGCCTAGGTGTGAGGTCCTCGGGTGCCCAGCAAGGAGTTACATTTAAAGCAGAGAGGGAAAGTTTTTCTACCTTGGCCTCTTTTTATACCTCCCTGGCGTACTGGCTCCTCTCCTCTCTGTTTTGGCTCCTTACACCACTGGGGCAGGAGATAAGAGCATCCAGAAGGCCATATTCTTTTGTCAAAATGACACAGCCACACAGGATAAACAAACTCATATACTGATGTTGGAGGCGTAAATGGGTACCTGCTTCCTGGAATGAAAATGGCAAATGTATACTGAGTTTTAAAAATGTTAATATTCAAAATTAAAAAATATTCATATTCTCTGACCCAGTAAGTCCACTTCTAGGAATTACATTCTCACAAAGTAAAAAGATATTCATTACAATTGTTCTATGTTAAATATTGACAAAATGTAGAGAGTAACCAATATTTATATACAATAGTAGAGAATATCCATATTATTATATTATGAAATACCATCCAGACATTTAAATTTGAGGCATACTTTATGACTAGGGAATTGTTCTTGAGATCAGTCTGTCTTATGCTATATGTTATGTAGGTGGATAATGGTTAATTCTTTCCCTCAGTCAACCCTGATCATAGATGGACTAAGGTATTGTGTGGACATTGACTTTCCTCAAGCCCACTGCCCAGCCTGGGTCCACCATTCTTTTCTCTTCATCTTCAGATGTGTCCGCATTCTGGCCTTTTCTTCCTTGTTCCCCCCGCCACGCATCCTTTACTTTGGCCAAAGTTGACCTCTTTGTATTTGTCCTCCCTTGCTCTGGACCTCTGTTTTTGCCAGGACTTGTTTCCCAAATTTTCTCCCCACCCAAATGGTGAAATCCTGTCCTCACCTGGTGAAATCAAGCCAGTGCAAATGCTACTTCTGAGAAGATATTTTCCCCCTTCTAATGATTCCATCCCCAAATTGAGCGTTTCCTTCTCTGAGTTTTTTATGGCACATTAATTTTATCGCTTACATAGCATGATCTGTGTATTGCTTTCTATTGTAATTATTTGTGAATACGTCTTCTTTTTTCTGCTGGATTATTAGCCTCCAAAGAAGGAGATCTTATCTTGCTTATCACCCAAGTTGCCTCCTTTATACTAGTCATTCAGTATGTGTTTTCCTAGTGCATATGTACATGTACAATGGAGAATTAATATCCATGCTCAGAGAAATATGAATAGGGAATTTCCAGGGGCAAAGACAGAAAAGATAAAGCAAAATGAGAAAGGGGTAAGAGCAACTGTAATTTTTTAAAATCTCTAAAATTAGTTTAATGAAAGAATAAAAATAATTTTAATTAATTTATAGAATAAGACCATATTGCAAGCATTGTCATAGGTCTAATATTTTTCTTAACTGGGTACATCATTCATTCATCAACATGAAGTATTTTTGAGACCATTATAAGATTTAAAGACATGCGGTTTTGGGGCACAAAAGCCTTTGGTGACTTTACTGAAGTTCCACAAAGGAGGCCCAAGAAACCTCTACTGTGATGTGACTGATAAGAAATGATCAAATAAGGCAAAACTAATGCAGGCTGATGCTACATTGAACAGAGCCTGGTGTGCAGCTAACAGGAAGTGACGGTCTCATTTTTAGACCTTCCCTGGATCACAGCTTCCCTTTCTGTCCTTTATGGACTGGAAGATGATAGAGGGCAGTGAAGAACTGGGTCTACAGAGATTTGGAAACTAGACCATGTGATAAAGGCTGAGTATTTTTAGACAGGTGAAGTATAGACTAGTAGACTAGTGAACATCTGATAAATGGCCTCAGATGTTTGAGTCTTCCAGCCCATAGCTTCTTAAACTTGAGAGTGCACATGGATTATCTAGGGAATCTTATTAAAATGAAGATCCTGATTTAGTAGGTCTTGGTTGGGGCCTGTGTTTTACACAGCTTTTTAGGTGATGCTGGTCCATGGACCATACTGAGTGGCAAGGTTCCAGAGCACTCTGTCTAATGGACCACAGCAGTGATAGGAATATGCTTTATTTGCATTTTCCAATATGGTAGCCCCCTGCTGCATATGGCTGTCGAGTACTTGAAATGTGGCTAGTGTGACCAAGAAACTGAGGTTTTGATTTTATCTAATTTCCCTTAAATTTAAATAGTTACATGTGGTTAGTGGCACTGTATTGGACAATGCAGTTCTAGAGAATGTAACCAAATCTACTGATTGGAACTTAAAGGGCTTTAGACTTCACTTACATTATGTGAGTTTTAGAATTATAGATGTTTGGCATTGAGAAGGCTGCCTAAAACGTTAGTGTAGTACTCAAGTCTGTGATCATCTGTAAGGAATAGAGAAGAAGGGACACTTCTACTAAGTGGAGAGGTCCACAAGGTGGTAGCATGCAGTTGGAACAGAGTTAATTGACTTAACACAGTGGTTCCTACCTAGAGGACAGTCTGGCTCCCAAAGGACATGTGGCAATGTCTGGAGACATTTTTCATCATCACAAGTAGAAGGAGTGCTACCGGCATTTAATAGGTAGAGTCCATGGATTCTGCTAAACATTCTACAGTGCTGAGGACCGTCCCCCACAAAAAAGATTTAACCAGGACCAGGGAGGAGAAATCCTGCTTTAACATATACCAAGCTTTTATTAATATCAAATAGATTGACAAGGGAGTATAAAAATTAGTGGAAAACAAGGATAGATAATTCTCAGGGAGAAAAAAACAACCAGCCAAACAAAATGTAGGGTATGATGTACAACCTTAGTACCAATAAAATGTGTAAGTTATAATAATGGGATTATATTTGGCCATCATATTGTGTAAGGTTTTTGTTTTTTTTTAAAAATATAATGTACATATATTTTTTTCTCTACTCCCCTCCCACCCTCTTGTGCAAAATTTATATATTTTATTTTATGTTTTTTGGGACAGAGTCTTACTTAGTCACCCTTGGTAGAGTAATGTGACATCATAGCTCACAGTAACCTCCAACTCTTGGGCTCAAACGATTCTCTTGCCTCTACAGGCGCCTTGTGACTACAGGCACCTACCACAATGTATGGCTATTTTTAGAGACAGGGTCTTGCTCTTGCTCAGGCTGGTCTTGAACCTGTGAGCTCAGGTAATCCACCTGCCTCAGCCTCCCAAGTACTGGGATTACAGGCGTGAGCCACTATGTCTGGCCCTCTTGTGCAAAGTTTTATGCACAGTGGTGACAGAGGAGTAAAATGGTTCCTACTCACTGTCTGTGAAGGTGTAAGTGGGGCAGTTTGTTATTATAATCAGTATTTAAATGTGCTCACTCTTTACCCAGCAGTTATTCTACTTCTAAGAATTTATCCCGGAGAAATGACAGGACATGTTCACATAGATGTATATGCTGGACATTCATTATAATTGTTTAAATTTGGAAAGAGCCTAAATTTTCAACTTAAAGGATTGGTATATTTCTGCCATAGAGTATTCCGCATCATTTGCATAATAAGGTGGGCCTTGGTGTGTGGAAGGATGTCAGTGATAGAAACTGACTTATGTTGAAAGAATTTATATGTCACCATGAGTTTACATTCTGGTGGATGGGCAAATATTAGAACTAGTTTTTAGGGAATTTGAGTTCAAGTCAACTACCCACTCCTTTATCGCTTTTGGCAAATATCTTAATTCAGAGTCTCAGTCTCACTTAATTTATTAAATGAGAGTAATTCCTGGGCAATGTACTCCCTGCACAGGATGCCTAGACCAAACGATGCTTTGTTGGCAAAAAGGCACTACACGTTTTATATCTCCAGTTTGGCATTGGCCTACTTTAAAATTATTTGGGTTTTTGTGATATAGAGGTTCAAGTGGAGGTAGCAAAGTTTGCAGCTGTTTCCCCAGGCCTTAGGACTTGCCAGCTTCTTCCTTTTCATGTGTGGCTAGAGGGAGAAAGTGAACCCGAGGAGCATACAAGCATGGAGCAGCTTTTTTTTTTTTTTGGAGGATTATGGCTAATAAAGCTGATAAAAGTTATTTCACAGTTATGGCTTTTAAGGTTTCTCAGGAGCAACCTTTTTTTTTTTTTTTTTTTAAAGATTGGAGCATAGATTTCTTAGTTTCTGTTAAAATCAGACTAGACTCTTCTTTTTTGATATGCGATTGATGTTCCACTTATATATCATTCTAAAAGCTGGGTCAAGGAGTAATTAACATAGTAAATACAGACATTAGGAAAGTCATTCATTAGAGTTTTGTTTACAATTTACTGGTGGAAAATAGTAATTGGTTTTTAGAAGAGAGGTCTTGATACTGCTGGTGTGTAGCAAAATTAAATGTGCTTGAAATAACCTTAACATGTAGGATTTTTCATCATTTTAATTTATTACTGTTAAGTCAGATCCTTCCTTCTTAAAAATGTTCTACGAACAAATGTTCTTCCTCCTTCTCTATTATTTTGAATTAATGCATTATTCACAGTAAGATCTGCAATAGTAAAATTACTAAATTATTTTCTAATGGAATATTACTATATTTCAGATATTTATAAGTAAAATAATATTTTTATTTAATTTTTGGATTTGGGGGGCACATAGTAGAAAAAAACTTATGGAGAAGTTTGAACATGCAGAAATATTAACAGAATAGTGTAATGACTCCTCTGCCCTCAGAGCACCCATTGCTTTTTCCTAACCTATTAACCTGTGGTCACTCTTACGCCATCTCCACCCTACTCCCTCCTCTATTATTTTGAAGCAAGTCCCAGATATCCTATTACTTCATCATAAACATTCACATTTCTATCTCTAGAAGATAAGGACCTCAAAAAGGTTCTAAATGTGATATTGTTTTCATATGCGCTGAAAAATTAGCAGCACTTCTTTAATGCCACTAAATATTCAGGCAGTGTTTAAATTTCTAATCATCTCATAAGTACCATGGTTTTATTTTTAAAAACATTTTGTTTGAACAAGGATGCAAATAAGGACTACATTTTGTGATTGGTTAATGTTTTTAAAGTCTCATTTACTTTTTTCCATTTGTTATTTAATTATTGAGGAGACCAGGTTGTTTGTCCTGTAGTTTTCCCTGCAGCCTGGATTTTGTTGATTGCATCCCTGCAGAGAATTTAAAATGTTGCTCTGTTCTTTATATTTCCTGGAAATTGGAAGCCAGTCTAGAGGCTGGATAAAAATCAAGTTCTTTTTCGGGGGTGGGGGGAAGGAGGGGATTTTGCGCTAAATTCTGAGAATTCTTCATGTAGTTCTCTTTTGGGGAAATAATATATATTAGAATGAAAAATATATTAGAGCTAGGGTTCTTCGTTAAAAAATATATGTGTTATGTCTACCTATAAAATCTTTTTATGGAAAATTCTGCAGTGCTCTTTATTTAGTCATGGGTATATTTATAATCAGGAAGAAGGGAATGAGAAGGTTCTGATTTGTTAGTAAGATTTTAATTTCGTAAGCCAGATATGGAGAATGTAATGAAATAATATACCAGTGTAACTGAGATTCTCAGTTTGCTTTCCTATCCCCAGACATTGCTGCACGGTGAAGTAACTGAGTTTCCAAGGTGTTCTGAATGCTTTAACCTATCTTTATTCCATGCTTGTGTTCCTCTCTGCATGTGTAACAAACCAGAGCTCTGGCAGGATACGGCTACCTTCAGCCTCTGTGAGTCTGCATTGATGTGAGACTCATGTTATTCTGAAGTACACAGGCTATAATGTGTTTTGGATTGAAGCATTTACTGTAACCTTGGTAGAGTGTTTGGTTTGTCGCCTATGTATCTATGGCATAGAAAAATGCAATTAGGCTCAGCGCCTATAGCTCAACCGGCTAAGGCGCCAGCCACGTACACCTAAGGTGGCGGGTTCGAATCCCCAGCCCGGAC
>NW_003852397.1:27904843-27935122 GCF_000181295.1 Otolemur garnettii
AAAAAAAAAAAAAAAAAATGCAATTAATTGAGGCAATGGCATGAATAACATGATGCTTGAGCCCCGTGAAAACCCATCTGTGGTTAGAGGCTATTTTGTTTGCCTGTGGATTATGGGGGTGCTTTGTTGCTCTGCCTCATTTATTAACTGTGCTGAATTTCTATTAAACAAGAAATAATTTTGACATAAATATGTCACAGGTAACATTTGACATACTTAACACTGAAAAAAATGAGGAGGAGAATCTTCCTTTTCGGACAGAGGAGAAACTGGTATTGAACGTCAAGAGATTTAAGTTCTAAACCTGGCTCTCTGGCAGAGTTGCCAGACTTAACAAGTAAAAATACAGGATTCTCAGTTAAATTTCAATTTCAGATAGATATAGGATAATTTTTTTCAGTGTTAAGTATGTCAAATGTTACCTGTGACATATTTATGTCAAAATTATTTGTTGTTTAATAGAAATTCAGCAGTTATTGGGTATTCTATGTTTTAACTGGCAACCCTACTCTACTGGAAGCCGTTAGGTGGGTCACTACAAAAATTTTGAGACAGATTGTGTATGGTCCATTTGTTCTTTTTCTTTCTTTCCTCCCTCCCTCCTTCATTCTCTCTTCCTTCCTTCCTTCCTTCCTTCCTTTTCCTTCCTTCCTTTTCCTTCCTTCCTTTTCCTTCTTTCCTTTCTTTCTTTCTTTTCTTTCTTTCTTTTCTTTCTTTCTTTTGAGGCAGTCTTACTATGCTGCCCTTGGTAGAGTGCCATGGTGTCACAGCTCACAGCAATCTCTAACACTTGGGTTTAAGTGATTCTTTTGTCTCTGTTTCCCAAGTAGCTGGGACTGCAGGCACTGCCACAATGCCTAGCTATTTCTTTGTTATAGTTATCATTGTTGTTTAGCAGGCCCAGGTTGGGTTTGAACCTGCCAGCCCCAGTGTAGGTGGCTGGCACCCTAACCACTGAGCTAAGGGTGCCGAGCCGGCCATTTGTTTTTTTCTAAGAAACAAAGTTGACAGCATCCTTTGTGATTCACCTATGTGAGTTTCAACTTGCTAGGCCTATCAGTGTTGCTGAGAGGGCTGCATTCGTTTTCAGCCATATGGATTTTATGTTTCTTGATTTTTGTCAATGACCCATATGTGTAACTTTTGACAAGTTACTTTACCTCTTTGAGTCGCAAACCTTCTCTACAAAATGAGGGATTGGAATAGGATTTCTAAAGCTTTTCATGTTCCTCTAATAGTACTTTGTACAAAATAATTTTTTTTCTTTGTTGAGACAGAGTCTCACTCTATTGCTTAGGCTACAGGGCTGTGGTAGCAGCCTAGCTTATGGATTCGAGTGATCCTCCTGCCTCAGCCACTCAAGTAGCTGGGACTACGGGTGCCCACCACAACATTGGGCTAGTTTTTTCTATTTTTAGTAGTGCTGAGGTCTTGCTGTTGCTCAGGCTGGTCTCGAACTCCTGAGCTCAAGCAATCTTCCCACCTCAGTCTCCCAGAGTGCTAGGATTACAAGCATGAGCCACTATGCCAACCCATTTTGTCCAAAACTATTCTCACAAAAGTATATAAAGGCAGATATACAGATGTTTTTTGTTGCTTTGATTGACTTGCAAAAGATTGGACAAAACCTGAGGTAGAGACTTTACTGCCTCTAACTCTGTTTTCTTCCAAATCCTATAATAACACATATAAACTCTAAATTTATGGTGGGCACATAGATGTCTGGAGTAACGACTACATTTCCTGGCCTTCTTTGTTACAAAGTTTGGCCATGTAACTAAAAAATATGGCCAATGGGGTGTATGAGTAGCATGTGCAATTTCTGGGAAGCACACTTAAAGGGAAGGGCAGGTCCTTCTGTCCTTCTCATACACCCTTCTGCTGCCTGGAATGTGGACATTGTGGCAGGAGTTGGAGCAGCCACCTTGGACCATGAGGTGAACTTGGGAATGAGGCCATGCATGGTAGAATCACAAGAGAGCAGGGGCATGAGCATCTGACATTATCAAGTACCAGAATAGCCCTGCACTGTCTACTGCCACAGCTTTTTGTGATAGAGAAACCCAATTTTATCTTGTTAGAGATACTGTTCTCTTGAGTACAGCTGGATCTGATCCTGACTAGGTATACAAATTTGCTATCTGTTAAGGAAAGCCTGGCTCAGTGAGTTATGGCATACCCATAAAATGTCACATTGGAAAGCCTTTAAAAAGACCAACAAGTATTGGTAACGAATCTGTATGCACCGATATGAAACAACTGCTCATTATAAGAGTGAAAAAGCAAGCTATGGAACATAGGGTGTGCTACCACATATGTAAGGAAAAGGGGCATCGGAATGCATCGTGTATATGTGTAGACTCGTGTCAGAAAGAATAACCAAGAGACTGGTAGTAGTCATACGCAGGCACTGGGGAACTGAAAATCTTACTTTAAAACTATATGTTTTTGTACTATTTGAATAGTTTTAAAGCATTTAAAATAAAAAGTATTTTTGAAAAGCTCTGATATGCTGTTGAAGTTCTCTGGAACACTGTGTACAGGTGTTGTTCTTGCTGCTGTGAAGTTGAGATGAACTGAGTCCTTTGTCTTCTAGGAGCTTGTGTCCCCAAATGGGAAAGACAGAGAACTGAGCTCCATCCAGTAGTTTGAGGTAGGAAGTGGTTAAGCTTGAGAGGAGAGAAAGGAAGGGCTGTGGGACATGAGAAAATGGGGGGAGTGATTTTCACAGTGGAAGATGGAGGTAATTACTGCTCCCAGTTATTGGAAACAGTTGCAATTTCTACCTCCCTGTATGTCCATGCCCCCTCCTAGCCCCCAGACTCTAGTAAGCCCAAGCAAAGGGAAGGAACAAGTCTTTCTGTTTATTATTTATTTAATAATAAATAATGATTATTATTTCAGCATCACTTTCACTATTCAGCATCACTTTGTTGCCCTGAATAAAGTGCCATTGCATCATTGCTTAACAGCAACCTCAAACTTCTGGGCTCAAGTGATCTTGCTTCAGCCTCCCAAGTAGCTGGAACTATAGGCACCTATCACAATGCCTGGCTATTTTTAGAGATGGAGTCTTGTTCTTGTTTATGGTGGTCTTGAATTCCTGAGCTCAAGCAATCCACCTGCCTTGGTCTCCCAGAGTGCTAGGATTACAGGCATGAGCCACTGCACCTGGCCCAATTCTTCTTTTTTAAAAATCTTCCCTTTTTATGGTTGCAAAACTAATGTTTACTATTTATAAAAAATTAGAACTTGAAATATATAACAAAATATAGGAACCCCCATCTCTCTAAGATCACTACTATTGAACTTGGATTCCTTCATATCTTTCCTATTAATTTATTAACATTATAAACCCACACTGCTATATCCTGCTTTTTTGTTTAGCAATATATCCTGGACACCTTTCTATGTGAGCACATGTCAAACCACCTCCTTTTCCTTTTTAACAGCTGTCAAATATTCCACTGGGTGCACAGACTGTATTTTATTTATCCAAACCTTATCGTGGACATCTGGTTTGATTCCAGTTTTTAAGTATTACACATAATTACCCAGCTGAGCAAGAAGTTCTGAAGAATAGCCTCCTTGGAGAGAATTTTGAGGATTGAGGATGTGAACGTGTAAAATGTCAATAGCTAGTGCCCAACTGTCCTCTAAATGTCTGTACACATTTCCACTTCCACTAGCAGTGAGTGTGAATTAATAATAACCACATATTTTCCAACCCCGAGCTTTTATAAATCAGTATTATAAGCAAACCCCCCAAACAAAAAGCACCCCATAAAATAAAAAAACTCCTCGTTTTACTCTGCATCTCTGTAATTCTTTGTAAGCAAAGCTTGTTAGTTTAGTATCCATTTGGAGTTCCTCCTTGGTGAGCTGTCTGTCTGTGTGAAAGGAGTGATCCTAACCGCTCAAGATAGTGTTTTCCTGAGCACCTCATTCAAGCTTCAGCAATGTCCAATTGGAAACCCCGGTTTCCCTTTTAATAGTTGAGTTCGAATCTGGAGACAGTGGTACAGAATTTAAGATTTGAAATAAAGTACTTACAGAAGATGTGGAACTTTGGTTTTTACAGCTTGGAGTCTGAAAATTCTAAAATAACAGCTTCACAAGATGTAATTCACATATGAAACAATTCAGTTATTTATAATGAATCATTGATTCAATGATTTGTTGTTAGTATATTCAAAGAGATGATCAACTGTCACAGCAGTTTTAAAACATTTCATCACCTGAAAAAGAAACTCATACCCACTAGCAGTCACTCTGTATTTTCTCCCAAATCCTCCTGTCCTAAGCAACCATGACCCACTGTCTCTACAGATTTACCTAATCTAGATGCTTCATGGAAATGGAAGCATGCAGTATATGTCTTTTTGCCACTAGTTTCTTTCACTTAGCATGGTATTTTCAGTGTCTATTCATGTTATGGCATGCATCTGTTCTTTATTTCTTTTATTGGAAGATAATATTCTGTTGTAGGTATACACCATGTTTTGGTTCTCCATTCATCAGGTGTTGAACATTTGTGTTGTTTCCATTTTTTGGCTCTTATGAGTAATGCTGCTATGAGTATTAGTGTGCTGGAAGTGGGTCACATAGTTTATGTGTAACTTTCTGAAGACTGTCATACTATTTATGAAAGGGGCTTTCACCATTTTACATTCCTACAAGCAGTATATAAGATTTCCAGTTTTTCTATATCTTTGTCAACACCTGTTATTATCTGACTTTTTGATTGTTGTCGCACTAGTGAGTATTAAGGGATATTTCATTGTGCTTTTGACTTGTCTTTCCTTGATAGCTGATGAGGTTTCATGGGGTCATTGACCCTTCATATGCCTTCCTTGGAGAAATATCTGTTCAGATCCTTTGCACATTTTTAAAATTTCTCTTTCTCTCTTTTTTTTTCCCTTTTTTTTTTGGAGACAGAGTCTCACTCTGTTGTTCAAGGCTAGAGTACTATGGTGTCATAGCTCACAGCAACCTCAAACTTCTGGGCTCAAGCAATCCTCTTGCCTCAGCTTCCTAAACAGCTGGGACTACAGGCATGAGTCACCACACCCAGCAAGTTTTTTTCTATTTTTAGTCCTCAGCCTCTGCTGAATGCTAGGATTACAGAAGTGAGCCATTGAGCCATTGAGCCTGGCCCCTTTGCCCATTTTTTAATTGGGTTATTTATCTTTTAAGTATCTAGTTGTAGAGTTATTCACATATTCTAGATTTTATTTGTTTTCGTAGCTTGGAGATTATTAACAAGTCGGGTCAGAATCATCTAAGTCTATTGTGCACTGATTTCATTGTACTATAGTTGAAATGTGGTATTTATGTTTTTGGAGTTACCTATAAAGCAGTTTAACCAAAAGTTTTATTTGAAATATTATAATTAATATTTGGAATTTCTGACAAATTTTCAATAAGAAAATTAATTTCATCTTTGCAGTTTAAGATCCTTGTCAAAGTTTTATTCTGGGCCTCTTTGCCTACTTGCCCTGGTAATGGAGGCCCATTTGCTGTCTATGGGGGAGAATGTGTCCTGCTTTGTAAGCTTTCTTTTTTTTTTTTTTTGAGACAGAGCCTCAGGCTGTCCCCCTGGGTAGAGTGCCATGGCATCACAGCTCACAGCAACCTCCAACTCCTGGGCTCAAGCGAGTCTCCTGCCTCCGCCTCCCAAGTAGCTGGGACCACAGGCGCCCGCCACAACGCCCGGCCATTTTTTGGTTGCAGCCGTCATTGTTTTGGCGGGTCCGGGCTGGGGATTCGAACCCGCCACCTTAGGTGTACATGGCTGGCGCCTTAGCCGGTTGAGCTATAGGCGCCGAGCCAGCTTTCTTTTTTTTTGAGACTGAGTCTTACTTTGTCACCCTTGGTAGAGTGCCGTGGCATCACACCTCACAGCCACCTCAAACTCTTGAGCTTAAATGATTCTCTTGCTTCAGCCTCCCCAGTAGCTGGGACTACAGGTGACTGCCACAACGCCCAGCTATTTTTTTGGAGAATAGGTCTCGCTCTGGCTCAGGCTGGTATTGAACTCCTGAGCTCAGGCAATCCACCGCCTCGGCCTCCCAGAGTGCTAGGATTACAGGTGTGAGCCACAGCAACGGCCTCTTTGTAAGCTTTCTTACTCTGTCAGCCTATCTTTCTCTTCCTCAATAAGCTTTGTTTCTTGCTTGCCTTAAAAAAGAAAGTTTTATTCTAGATAGCATAGAGTTGTTAAATATATTTATTTTACCTGCAGTCAAGTTCTTTCCCACAACATAATAGTTTTTTGAAAATTTCAAATTAATATGAGGGTACAAATTTTTAGGTTACATTGTTCTCACTTTGAAGGTAAAATTCAAGTTGTAGAAGAGCCTCTCACCCTTAGATCCTTGTGCACATTAGGGAAGATCCCTCCAGATACCCTCTGTCCTCCCCCCCTCCCTTCTTACCTCATCCCCTTGCTAGACTACATTCCTGAACATAATAGTTTCCTTTTCTGTTTTGGTAAATAAGAAATCTTGCTGTGGGCAGTTGACTGCCCTTGGACAAGCAAGTGCATCCCATGAGAATTCCTCCCTTATGCCCTTTAGCTGGCAGAGAAAATTCCCTACTATCAAAGGCACTGAGCTGGAGACCAGGTGAGAGGTCAATAGATAGTGTGAAACTGCCTGAGAACAAAAGACAGTTACAATTTTTTTTTTTTTTCCTGTACCTCACCCCATGCCTTGAAAAAGACATAGAAGTTAGTGCCCAGGTAATGTAGGGGCTGAGTGATACTAAACCCTCTGCTGTGATACTATTTTTGGTCTTCCTGGAGACTGACGGTTTGTTGACCTTAGCTTTCAGTCAGCTGGAAAAAGAATTAGAGGAGAAACATTCTTGATTAGAGAATTTTCTAGTCATTCAATTCTGTCTATTCATTCATTTGTTCCATAAATTTATGATGTGCTCACTATGTGCTAGCAAAATCTCAATTATTAGAGATACAGGGGTGAAAATGACAGATTTAATCTTTGTTTTAAGAGCTGCTTGTCTATCATGATAGTTACTGAGTAGAGAGTTAAACACTGAATCACAATTGTGTTAAGTGGTATGGAAGACTTTGGGGATCTGTCAGAGCATGGAACTGTAGGACACAGGGGAGGCTTCCCAGGGGAGTGACATTTTAGTTGTGATATAAAGGCTGACTAGAGCCAGCGAGGTAGGGAGGGTGGGAGTATAAAACATTCTAGATGAAGGCAATAGTGGGTGTAGAGACCCTGAGGGAGGAAGTGAAGAGTGGGAGTGAATTGTGGACAAGAAAGAGTCAGAGGGAGGTGAGATTATGAACATCACTGTGGCCACATCTGGTGAAACTTCCTGGCCTGTGGCACCACATTTGTACTTCTTTTCTCTGCTGTCCCATGGCCCATGAGGGGTGAGTTAGAATTTCTAGGCTTTTGTTCACTGAGATCCTTTTATCACAACCGCCATCATCTTTACTGGAAGGCATTTTCTGTTAACTTTGTATAAAAGTCATGTCTCCAGGTGACACTTTGAAACAAATATGCAAGGACCTTTTCATTTTTTTATAACACCTTATGTAAAAGCAGTTAACTCTTCCCATTGGGAGAGTTTTCCCTGAAAGAGAACTTTATGCTATAGTGAATTCCAGTGTAATGATCAAAGGTTGGGGTAGATAGAAGCTAATGAGTACCATCTAGTACTTTTGGGCAAGGTGCAGCTGAGGATGTGAATCAACACGAATCTTTTTTATCTCTTTGTAGAAGCTGGGATGTTTGGATTCTTGTGCGCATGCCTACCATTTTGTTTCTAAGTTGTCCTGTAAAAAGCCCCAACAAGATAGAGGATATTTTTCTTTGCAGCAAATACCATAATTATAATAAATAAACATTCTTCAAACTTGCCTTGGTTCAGGATGGAGAACCGAAGATTTAAGGGAGCTATTTCCATCCCTAATCACCAGAAAACATTGTAAAGGACATAAAACTGTTGTGATGGCATTAAATGTTACATGGGCTTTCATGTATAAACACACACATGTGTGCCTGGATGGATCCACTTGTATCTCAATAATTTTGATATTTGAAACATTTCTTTAAAATCATTGAGTGCTTCTTCACCTTCTAGCAGAAGATAGCTCTTTCTTATTATCTACACCACACGGTTTTAATATATTTATTTGGATACATCGCATGTGTTTATCTGCTATACTGTGCTTTGTACACAGTAGGCATGTGGTAAGGATTTGACTTAAAATTGAACGACATCCATAGAATGGAAAAATTAATCTCCCATCAAATATGATCTGGGATATTATGATGCCCAAGGGAATGAGAAGGTTATTTTTAATATTTTTCCTAAACCCCATAGGTAGATTTTAATTAATTTGGCAAATAAAAATTTATCTGATTATAGGCACATTTTTCCCCTAGCTGGAGAGATATTCTCCACAATCTCATTAGTAACCCATTCCTGTGAGTAGTTACTTTAGCAGTACAGTCTCCCTTATATGAAAGCTTAATTTCTACCTCCATAATTAAAACTCACTTTCTCTGATCCCTTCCTAAGTGATGATGGAGAAACCAGGGTTGTCATTCAGTTGTCACAGCTCACGTACTTGAGTGGCTAATACCTTACACAGTAGCCTTGATGTAGCCTTTAGAATCAAGCCTGCAGCCTTTTCCCTGTCTGCATTTCTTACTCCCTTAACCATCCTCTTTCTCACTCTCCTAATCCTACAATGTGAATGGTGGTCATATTTCATAGCTGATGTGAGGGTCTTCTCATGGCCAATGATTAATAAACTATGAAATTCTAGATAGAGGTTAGTTACTGACGTTATTTTGTTCTTGTCTCCTCCCTGATCAGGGGGGTGGGGTATGGTTAATGGTGCATACTGAAAGCTGTGACCAAGCCCCTCACTCAGTCATAGCTTTCAAGGCTTTCATTGTGACATGTGGCCTCAATCCAGGGCACAGCAGGAAACTCAGCCTCCTGCTCCTTAGGCCAATCTTTCAATTTAGAATAATTTACAGTGTTGGTATGGGACACCTAACTCAGTATTTATTTTTGGAACATCTCCCATATGTGAGATTAAAGTTGTTCAAGATATGTTGTGGTCTGAATGTTTCCCTTAGGTTCTCATTATAATCCCCCAAACATCCTTTGAGATGAGTGAAGAAGTCATTGTTCCCATTTAAATGATGAGGAAACCAAAGCTCAGGGGTCAGTCTGAGGAAGTATGAGTCACATTTGGAAACTGAATCAAGAGCTCTGAGTTGAGCACATTTTCTCCACAGCCCACTGCCCTCGGGTCTATTAGACTGTCAGAGTGGTCTTCTCCATCCGGGGAGGAGTCTTTCTGAGTTATGCTTCTTGTTAATTCCAGACTTCCCAGGCCCAAAGCATTGGATGACATCCTTTGGCCTGATAATCCAAGCTTTCATCAGGTCAGGTCAGTGAGCTTTTGGTTATGCTGCAGATGAACTAGCTGATTCTTAAAACAAAAATGACTTAAGAATCTTCTTCCTACTAAAAATGTGTCATTTCCCCCTCTTATATCTACTTCTGCGCTTATTGATGACCCCAGTAGCAAGTATCAGACTGCCACCACTCTCTGTTTGGGTTCTGATGGCAGACATCACTAGTCATTCATTAGACTTTTCTGCTAAACCTAGTCTTGGCTTTCCAATCCTTCCCAACTCATCGCACCAGGTACCATTCGTCCTGTTTGCTGTCCTTTGTTGCTTTTACTGTTCAGGTAGCTTGTAACATTCTTATCACTCAATCTCTTGGAGGGGGCAGGGCAGAATGACCTAGTGTTAGCTTAGTTTGAAAAGCAAGCTGTGAGAAGATAGTCATGAAATTCTATTTTTGGTGTAGAAGTACGAACATTATTAGAAACCCAGTGTTGGGTTGGTTGTAGTTTTTTCCCCCTGAAACTCAATGGGAGGATTTCCAAGAAGTTGAGTGATAGGCCTTTTGTGCAGGGTAAAATATACTTGATGGAAAAACTAATTAACAAATGGTTTATAATTAGGGCATTTTATCCTGTTGAGAGAGGTTTTGAGAAAGGACTTTTTTTTCATTGTAAGAACACATTATTCCATTCCCAAATTCAACGTGGTCATTTAACTTACTGGCTGTCACTGGTTTTGCATAGAAAAAAAGAATTATCAAGTGAAATGATTTTTCATTATTAAAATTTCAGCCCTATTTCAGGCTGATTTTCAGAGTCTGCTGTAGAGTTAACCACCAAAACTTAGCAACTTCTGTGAAGTTGGATTTATATAGCTGTTGCTAGTTGCTTTTGGTAACTTCTGGTTCTTGGACTCCATCTAGATGGGCCTAGTCTTTCTAGGTCAAGGCACGGCAGATTTTGCAGGTTTCTTGAATACTTTGAACCTTTCTTTACCCGGAGAATGATGTCTGCAGTTTCTTAGCCTGAGCTTCCTGATTTCTGAGATTTCCTCCCAAGCAGTGGAATCAAAGGATAGATAGGGTGAGATAATAAGACCAAACAACGACATGATTTATTCACTCTGCTCATTCCAGCAGAGGTCAGCTAGGGAAGTAACTGGCCAGCTCCCCTGAGAACACGTGCTTGACCTAATGTCTGGTCTCCTTCCTAGGACGTTGTTCTTTTTGTGGCACAACCCCTAAGGTGATTGATATAAGAGCACATATAGACCTCACCTGCCATTACAGGCGGGATAGTTTAATCTCATTGGCAGGTGGCTTTTCTCATTCTCATGCCACTGTTATGAACTGGCAGAGAAACTAAGTATTATATTAAAATAGATGGAACTCTGGAGATCATGGACACAGCTTGATCAAGTTCCATCTGTGTTATTGACTCTTGTGGTTAAAAGACTAAGACCATTCCACAGTGAGACCTGAGTTTTCTCTGTATTTTCATTCCACTCTGTGAAGTCTCTCATCTCAAGGTCTGGCCGACTGTCATAGTTTCTCAAGTGTTGACTGAACACCTTGGTATATTTCCTTCCTCCCATATAATCAGTTTCCCTGTGAACAGTTTGTTTTTTTTTGAGACAGAGTCTCACTCTGTGCTCTGGGCAGAGTCCCTGGTGTCGCAGCTCACAGCAACCTCAAACTCTTGGGCTTGAGCAACCTTCTTTCCTCAGCCTCCTGAGTAGCTGGGACTGTAGGCACCCTCTTTAACACTCAGGGAGTTTTTCTATTCTTTTAATAGAGATGGGAGTCTCACTCTGGCTCAAGGTGGTCTCAAATTCCTGAGCTCAGGCATTCCACCTGCTTTGGCCTCCCAGAGTGCTAGGATTACAGGTGTGAGCCACTGTGCCTGGCCTGAATAGTTCTTTTGACCTAACAGGTATTACTTAACTGGCTTATAATTTTTACTTTTTCCCATATATTTATAGTGTGGTCAGACTGGAAAGTGAACTATTATTTGCTCATCTTTACAAGAAGGTTTCTACAATATATGCATCACAGTTTTTTGTATTCTTTGTCTCCTAATATTCTGAAGGCTCTGCTTCATAATTTTCATAAATTTCTCTTCCTATCTGTAATTTCTCTTTATATTCTAGAAATATAATGAGTGTTGATTTTAAAGGATGCTCTCTTGTGTGTTGTATTCAGTTCATAATTATTTGGGGGTTATCACCTGTCAGCAAGGCATTGGGGAGGGTACTATTAGGGTTAAAAATGAGGGCTTGTTCTTCTTGTGAATGGGAAGAGTAAACTGGCTATGTATATGATTGCCATGTAAAGTAGAAAATAATACAGACCCAAAGTACAGTGTGGATAGAGCACTGTCAGCATGTAGAATAAGAAAAGGAATCCCAGGAGGCCTCAGGGAAGAGGTGGCATTTGAAATAGTCATGGCAAGTCTAGACTTTGAACTTCATGAGGCCAGGGTCTGTGGATTCTTTTGGAAATTACTGTATGAGAAATGCTGAGATGGTCCTTTGCCCACATTGGTGCTCCATAACTATTTATTTTGAGAATGATGGGTTGGGTTTTGGATATGCAAATATAGTATTGGGAACATCTGACTTAAAGGGAATGGGAGAAATAGAATGGAAGATGAAATCAGGAATCATCTGTAAGAATTGTGTCTCTCTACAATTATATAATAAGAAGATACTCATCTGTTAATTCCCTCTTTCCCTGCACACAAAATTATTCTAGTCACAGGCAGGGAGCCTTTGTTGAAAATGAGAGTTGGAGGCAGTAATATGGGACTTGCTCTGGCCCCTTGGCCAATCATGTCTCTTTAGCATTGATGGCTGGGTCATACGCTTCTTGCAAGGACACTCTTAGAAAAGAAAGGGGTGACAGGAGGGCAATGATATGCTTCTTTGAAATGGAATTTGATTACCCTTGCCTCTGTTCAGGTGATGAGAAGAGCTCAACTAGAGAGGTTATAAAATCTCATCACTTTCGAAGGCAGTCGAAGGACTTGGATGCATTAGCAAAGGCAACGTTGTTGTCATGGTGAAAGGATATTATCCTGCACCTGCCTGACCTAATCCCTGGTTTCACAGACACAAATGACAGAGAATGTGAATAGTCAAATAAACAAGGGAGGAACAGCAGGGAGGTAATCTTCAGTAAGGTCCGCTGCCCATTTTATTGGCATGTTCATTTTAGAAGACTTTAAAAATCACTTTGCATTGTGCCGGGTTAAAGAGAAACTAAGAACACCCACAATGTGATGAGAATCCTCGATTCTACAGAATTAGGCAGAGGCCAGACTACTGAATTTTGTAACAGAGGTTTTGGGTGTATTCATGGTGCATAATAATAATAATAATAATAATAAATTATTATAATTATTATAAATATCATAGTAATTATAGATAATTTCAGCTCATAGTATTTTTAAAATTGATCAAACATTTTCTAATGCCTATATTCTATTTATAATATATAAAAAATTTGAATATACTTTAATTTTAATATCTATATTAAAACCTTATGGATTATTATATTTTATATAGATGCTATTTCCCTGTGGCACATTTTGCTACCTTTTTAATTGTATATATCCTACATCCTGATATGTCTCAATTCTTGCCTTGCTTGGCTTGACAGTAAGTTCCAGTTGGGTACAGCCTAATGCTTAGCCTATCATCATTCTTCAAAAACTATGGGATTAAATTAAAGCAAAGGACATCATTTCTTTTGTTGCCATGACATTTATTTACAATTGAGGTGGGAAAGTAATGGGAGATAATATTTTATACCCAATAACTATTATCTATCTTCTTTCTTGATAGCAAAACTTAATTTAATTTCAATCAGCAATATATATGTATATTCAGACCCAGAAGATGAATCATGATTAGTGTGTCAAGACACTCCTACTCTTTTTGATAGACTCTTAACTTCATAGCATCCTTTGTAGCTAGGGGTGCACATGTAACCCACTGACTACTGAGGCACAGGAGGAAATTGGCTGGCAGGGGCTTCTGGGAATGCTAGGGCTTCCTTCTTTCCCTTCCTTCTGCTTTAAATGTGGACATGATGCCTGGAGCTGCAGGGACCATTTTATTATGATGACACAAGTATGAAGGTAAGCATGATGGAAGATTGATTGGGTCTCGGATGGCCTTGTGAAGTGGCACAACTCATGGCTGCAATCATCTGCTCTGGCCTTCTTAGTTTGTGAAGAAAAACAAAGCCAATGGATTTTGTTGCTATTGAATTGAATCAAAATGGAAATGGTGCAGTGAGGGGAGAATGTCTACAGCAGATTTTCTCTTCATCTAAGGGACATCTGTGGCAAGAGAACATCTGAAAGCCACCAATCCCTCTCACAGGTAGTTCCAGACAACTCTTTGCTGCCAACAAAAGGCTTCAGGCTCTGTTGCAACCACTTTTATGTGCTGTTCATGCTAGATGAAAGAGCTTCTGTCGTACCTATTATTTTACCACCAAGATGTTACATACGGTGTTATTGTAGTTGGCATTTGCTTTATAGTTGGTATTTTACTGTGCACACTTCTTCTGTTTCCATGTGGTCTAGCATTTTGTCACTGTAAGTAGCAGCAGCTGTCCCCCAGTGTCCTCAGTTCTCTGTTCATTTGCAGAGCCAATTACCAATGCTGTCTTTTCAGCATGGAAAACCAATAAAAGTGTCAGGTCTGGACCAGCAGTTCCCAAACCCTCTTTTTCTTAAGAATCATCTGGATACTATGGGAGGATTTAAAAAAAAAAGAAAATAAAACTACAAAACAAAACCAAGACCAAACAAACAACCAAACCAAAACAAAACAAAACCCAAAGGCCCCACCAGACAACACAATCTAACTATGGGGATACCGATTTAGACTGTCTAGGGTGGAGCCCGTATTTCTTAAAGTTTTCCAGAGAGTTTGAAGGATTGCTGAGGTTGGGAAGCTCTGGGGATAATCCATGATCCAATTCTTTCTATCAAAATAAATGAAGAGAAAAATGTAATCAGAGTCAGTCTTTATAACCATTGTGTTAGGAACAAAGGTCAAAGAAATCTGAATACTAAAGTCAATATCTTAATTTTTGCTGTTAATGAGTTTTGAGCTTTCTTGACTTTTTCCTACCAAGTGATCTGTAGCTTTTCGGTATAGATAGAAACTTTTGTTTAAATGTTTTCCTGATTATTTCTACTGGATCTCTGCTTTTTACAAAGCTGTGTTCACTCTTGAGAGATAGTCTGGAGTCATCTGTTGCATTCATAATAAACCGACATTTTCTATTCTCTCTTTGCTTTTCCAAAACTGAGGTGACTTTGAATCTATATATCTGTTGTTAGTTCATAACTCTTGCCCCTTGGGAAAGATCCAAGTTTATAGTGGGTACCCCAGGAACCAAATTATATCTCACACTCTGTAGTTCAGGCCATTTAGCTGTAAATAAAGTTCTTATTCATTTTACAGCTGTCCCATTCAGCAGCCTTGGAGTCTTTAGAGACTCTTCTTAAGGAGACCCAAATGAATATAATAAACACAGCTGAGAAAAGCAAACCATTTTAAAAGCATGTGTATATTTATGGATTGTCCTAATAGCCAAAGCTTTAAAAGAAAGGGAATGTGATTCTACTGAAAGTAATGTGTTTCCTATCGGTGGAGCAAGTGTTGAAATATGGAGCAAATGATCATGTAGAAATTTTTATGTAGAGATTTCAATGTCACGTAAATGATTGGGTTGCATGACTTTTAAATCCTTTGTAAAACACACCTTATATTCAGTTTCCACTCACTGCTTACAGAAACCTGGTATATTTAGGTACATGTGAGGGTTGGGCAAGACTTCAGTGCTATGTAGAAGGACTTCGTTGAGTTTTGCAGTTAGAGGTAGGTATGCAGCTGAGAAAGATCTTAGAGTTTCTGTAGTCGGACTGGGCCTTGGGTTTTACTCCTGTGCCAGCCCTGACACCTGTTAGGGGTTGTCTAAACTGTTTTGTCAAGAAGGAGTCTGATAACATACCTAAGTTTTAGGATCTTGCTTTTTGGGGAAAGAGTGCTGTGATTGGTGCGTGATGTCTGCCCTGGGCATATGTCACGGGGTTGTGGTATGTGTGGTTCATATCTGCCATCCATTATGGTCTGAATATTTCTGACCCCTAAATTCTTATGTTGAAAACCTAATCACCAATGTGATAATATTAGGCGGTGAGGACTTAGGGAAATGATTAGCTTATGAAGGCAGAACCCTCATGAATGAGATTGGTGCCCTCATATACAAGGCCTCAGAGAGCTGCTAGGCCCCTTCTACCTTGCAAAGACACAGCAAGAAGGCGCCATCTAATACCATCACATTGGTGATTAGGTTTTTACCATATGAATTTGGGGGTCACAAATATTCAGACCATAGCAGGGTAGTAGATGAGTGCCATACTCATCTACTCATGCCACAACCCCACAACATATGCCCAGGGCAGACATCTCTCACCAAATCACAGCATTCTATCTCTACAAAGCAAGTCCCCATCAGACACTAAATCTAATGGCATTTTGGGCTTAGACTTCCTAGCCCCTAGAACTGTGAGAAGTAAATTTCGATTGCTTGTAAGCTATGGTATTTTGTTATAGCATCTCAAACAGAATAAGATACTTCCTTACTGTTGAAATCTGTTTGTTTTCTAGTTTTGGGAATTGAAATTGGAGTGGTCAGGAGACTTGTTCATAGAAACAAGAGCCCAGAAATAAACCTTTACACATATGGTCATATAATTTTTGACAAAGATGCTAAGATCATTAGGGAAAGGAGCATCTTTTCAACAACTATTGTTGGGAAAGCTGGATTTCTTTGTTTGTTTGTTTATTTATTTATTTACTTTTGAGACAGAGCCTCACTCTGTCACCTTGAGTAGAGTGCTGTGGCATCAGCATAGCTCACTGAAACTTCAGACTCCTGGTCTCCAACTCCTCAACTCAAGTGATCCTCCTGCCTTGGCCTCCCAGAGTGCTAGGATCACAGGTGTGAGCCATTGCACCTGGCGGAAAGCTGGATGTTAACATATAAAAACAATGAGGTTGGAGTCTTATCTTATACCACAATCAATGAAGTTGGAATCTTATCTTATACCACAATATGGTATAAGGATCCTAAAATGGATCAAAGATCTAAACACAAGAGCTACTATTATAAAACACTTAGAAGAAAACAGGGGGAAAAGCTTTATGACATTAGATTTGGCAATAATTTCTTAGCATACCAAAAGCACAGGGAACCAAAGAAAAAATATTTAAATTGGATTATCAAAATTAAAAATTGTGCATCAAAGGACTTCATTGCCAAAGTGAAAAGGCAACCCACAGGATAGGAGAAAATATTTGAAAATTGCACATTTGTTAAAGGGTTAATGTGCATAATATATAAAAAACTCCTATAGCCCAACAAGAAAAAGCTACAGATCCTGATTAAAAAAATAGGCAAAGGACTTCAATAGACATTTCTCCAAAGAAGAGATACAAAAGTCCAACAAGCACAGGAAAAGGTGCTGAATATTACTAATTAGGGAAATGCAAATCAGAATCACAATTAGATCCCATTAGGATAGCTTTTATAAAAACAAAAACAAAATAGCAAGTGTTGGTAAGTATGTGGAGAAATTGGAACTTTGTGCATTGATGGAGAGAATATAAAATAATTCAGCTGCTATGAAAAAGAGTATAGACGTTCCTTAAGAAACAAAAAATGGAATTATCATATCATCTAGCAATTCTGAATATACGCCTAAAAGAATTATAGGACCAGGCACTGAGGTTTATTTCTATAATCTTAGCACTCTGGGAGGCTGGGGTGAGAAGACTGTTTCAGACCAGGAGCTTGAGACCAGCCTCAGCAAGAGCAAGACACCCATCTCCACATAAAATAAAAAATTTAGCTGGGCGTGGTGATATACACCTATAGTCCCAGCTATTTGGGCAGCTGAGATGGGAGGATCTCTTGAGCCCAGGAGTTGGGGGTCGCCAACAGTGAACTATGGTGATGCCACTGCACTCTAGCCTGGGCAACAGAGTGAGACCCTTTATGAAAAAAAAAAAAGAATTGAAAGCAAGCAGATATTTTTGCATCCATATTTACAGCAGCAGAAGCCAAAGGGTGGAAGCAACTCAGATGTTCATCAACGGATGAATGGATAAACAAAATGTACTGTGCCAGTATCTGTACCATGGAATATTATTTAGCTGTTAAAAAAATGAGAATTCTGACACATGCTACAACATGGATTAACCATGGAGATGTTGTGCCAAGTGTAATAAGGCCAGTCACAAAAAGACACAGTGTAATTCCATTTAATTGAGATACCTAGACTAGTCAAATTCATAGAAGGTACGGTGATTGCCAGGGGCTGGAGGAAGAAAGGAATGGAGAGGTATTGTTCAGTGGGTATAGGGCTTCAGTTTGGGAAGATGAAAAATGTTCCAGAGATGGATAGTGATGATAGTTGCATGATAATGTAAATATACTTGATGCCATTGAACTGTACACTTAAAATGGTCAAAATGGCAAATTTAATGCCATATATACTTTATCATAATAGAAAAAGAAGGAACATAATGGTGGATGAGATTAAATTTTTAGTTCTCAGATGTGATTTGATGCTTTCCCCACCCTCACACATGCACTCATTCATTCAGCACATTTTATGTGTATCCCCTATGTGCCAGGCACTCTTCTAGATGCTAGGAATATAGAGGTGAATGAAACAAAATTGCCTTCTTGGAGCTCATATGCTAGTGGGGCAGACAGAATAAAAGACAATAACAACAAGTTATAATATATGAGATGTGAGGTGGTGATTAGAGAAATGACAAGAATAAAACAGGATTAGGAGGAGAGGTGCTGGATCATAGAGGGATTTGTTGTCCATTTTGAGGACCTGGGTTTTATTCCATGTGAAATTCCATAGGAGGGTTTTTTGAGAAGAGTGATGGAATGTTGTAAGAGGACTCCTCTGGCTGCTGTGTTGAGAACAAACCAAGGGAGGCTAATGGTATGGAGGCAAATGCTCTACTCCAGGAGAGGGAGATTGGTGCCTTGGACCAGGACAGTAGCAGTGGAGGTGATTGGAAGTGGTCAGATTCTGGATGTATTTGTTGAAAAAACTGATAGATTGACTGATGGGTCACATGTAAGATGGGAACAATAAAGAAGGATTGAGAATGATTTTTAGGTGCGTGGCCTGGGCAACTGGTACGATGGAGGTGTTATTTACTGATGGGAATTTTCAGGGGAGAGGTTGGGAGCACCTCTTCCAACTCTTGGGAGAGGGACTTGGTTTGGGGCACCTGAGGTGGGACACCTATTAGACCTCCAAGTGTGGATGATGGTTGGCTGACTCTGAATTTGAAATTTAGTAGACAATCAGGCTAAACATGTGAATTTGTACTGACTAGCAGAATGACTATGTCAGATCACCAAGAAGTTTAGTTTAATATAGCATTTATGGTGTGAACAGAGAAAATGGCCAAAGACTGAGCCCTGGGATGTTCTGTCATTAAGAGGTCAGGTAGATGATGTGGGATGAAACAAGAGAGTGTGGGACTTTTGAGGTCAATTGAAGAAAACTGTTCCACAGGGAGGGCATGATCAATTGTTTCAAATGCTCCAGACAGATCAGGTAATGTGAAAACTGAAAATTGACCATTGGACTTATCAAGGTCACTAATGATATCGATATTGCTAAGAGCTATTTTTGGGGAAATGATAGGGGAAAAGTTTGAGTCTAATTGGAGGCCATAAGACTAGACAACTTTTCAAAAAAGTTTTGCTATGAAGGAGAATGGAGAGAAATAGGGCATGTGGAGAACAAATAGGGATCAAGAGAGGGTGTTTCTGAAATGAGAGATTTGATGATGTATTTATCTGCTGGTGGGTCTGACTTGGTAGAAGAGGCACTGCTGGAGTGGTGTCCTCAAGCAGGAGAGGGGACGGGATCCAGTAAACAAGGGGAGGGGCTGCCACTGATTAGGCACGAGTTACAGGAGGGATGGCGGAGGATGTGGGCACAGATGCAAGTCTGTGAGCTGATGAGTTACCTGCGGATGAAGGAAATTATCTTTGCAGCATCCATTTTCTGGCGGAAAAGGAGAGGACGGCCATAAGCTGAAAGTGAGTATGGTTGAAGGAGGCGTGGTGTGCTTGCCAACCAGGTGGGAAGGCAAATGGGTTAGGTTGAGGAAGGGAAGCTATCATTCTGTAAGAGGTTGAGGGTACAGGGGTTCTTTGTTCTTGAGTGCTCTGAATTCTAGGATACACAGTGAAGTGATTTTGAGAGTTTGAGAGGGATTGTGAGAGTTTTATGTGGGGCTATACGGAGCTGCAGGGAGATCAGAGACTCACATAGCCATCTGAGAATCTGAGAGATAGATGACTTTGTTGTTTTGTCTTTTCCCCCCCCCCCCGCCTTTTCTTGTTTTTTTCTTTTCCTCCCTTTTTCTTTTTTCTTACTTCTTTTATCCCATTCCCTTTTCCTTCTCCTTCCTTCTTTTTCCCTCCCTCTTTCCCTCCCTTCTTTTCTTCCTCAAGGGTATATTTGAAACACTAAGAAGTTATTGTTGAATCTGTTCTCTGCAATTGGCTAATACATTTTCTTAAAAAGTAAATTGCAAACCAAACTTGGATTGAAAATACAAGATTTGTGGGATAAGAAACTTGTATATAGGGCGGGGAGGGAAGGGGGTGTTCCCTTTTTGTATGTGCAGGTTCGACAGGGCCAACTGCAGGACTTAAGTCTGCACAGACTTTGGTATATGCAGGGGTCCTGGAACCAATTTGCTATGCCTGCCCAGGGATGGCTGCAGGCTGTAAACAAATGCTTTCCTTCATCAGGATGGGGGAAAGGCATTAGACAAATCACATAATACTTAAAAGATATTAAACAAAGTTTACTGCTTTAAAGATATTGACAAGGCGGTGTAAAAAGAAATCCCCCATTTTTTACCTTTAAAATAATAAAAAGCCTCTTGAGCAACCTTAGAATAATGACTCGTTTTAAGTGTGAGAACCATTGGGTTTTCCTTGGCATTGTTAAATCAAATGTTGCAAAACTTTGACTGCTTGAAAAGTGCTTTCTTATTTATCAGTTGCGCTTAAACTTTTGGATTTCCCAGCCTTGGGGACTGATGGTTGAGAAACAAAGAAAATGACATGCGCGGAAGTGTTTTTATTTTCTTCTGCTTTTGTCCCAGTTTCTTGGCAGTTTCAGAGGGATTGTAGGTGTAAATTGGCCTAGTTTGATAGTCAATTATCATTTAAAATAATTTTGAATTGTTTAACAGGCAGATTATAAGTAATTTTCACATACTAAAATAGGACAAAATAATTAGCTTCTGTTTCCCATGTGTTTGATATTTCAAGAACAAATTTACAATCGGTAGCAATTTGAACTTTAGCTCCGTTTGTGAAGTTTACATTTTTAGTCACCTCTTGCTTTATATCAATGGTGACATGCCAATAGTTTTAATATCCTTATAAAAACATATTTGTGGCTTTTAATTGCAGGTGGTTAGATGTCTGTATTCAGAGTTTGATGACTCATTCTCCCTAACTGTATTCAGGCTCTAAACGTTTATCTTTTTATTCATACCCTGCCCATTTCCTGGAAGGTGTTTAACTGTGAAAAGTGGGTACAAATGGAGCTAAGAGAGCACAGGGCAGAAAGGGAGAGCCAAAGGTGATAGCGGGAGGAGGAGAGTGTCTCAGTGAGGAGCCTCCCAGTGGCATTTTGTTTCTGTTTCTCTCCAGGGTCAGCCCAAGGAGTGGGAAAGCACGCAAATCCCTGTGTGAGTTGCAGAAAAGAAGGGAGATTGTCCTGAAACCCACAGTTAAAGTATGCTGTAGAATCAGACAGACATGGATTCCAGTCCTAGCTCGCCCTTCCTTCCTTCCTTCCTTCCTTCCTTCCTTCCTTCCTTCCTTCCTTCCTTCCTTCCTTCTTTTCTTTCTTTCTTTCTCTTTTCTTTTCTTTTTTTTTTTTGAGACAGGAGCCTCAAGCTGTCCCCCTGAGTAGAGTGCTATGGCATCACAGCTCACAGCAACTTCCAACTCCTGGGCTCAAGTGAGTCTCCTGCCTCAGCCTCCCAAGTAGCTGGGACCACAGACGCCCACGACAATGCCCGGCTATTTTTTGGTTGCAGCTGTCATTGTTGTTTGGTGGGCCTGGGCTGGAATCAAACCCGCCACCTTGGGTGTATGTGGCTGGCGCCTTAGCCACTTGAGCCACAGGTGCCGAACCCCTAGTTCTTTCTTGATTAGCAGTGGAACTTGGGTTTGGCTGCCTAACCAGATCTTCAGTTTTCTCATCTGTAGAGAGAGGGCAATAATAATCTCCCTCTAGGGCCAGTGTGAAGAATAAATGAGGTAATGTCTATGAAACAGTACAGGGGTTCTTAACTGGGGGCTGTTTTGCCTCCTGGGGAACATTTGACAATGTCTAGAAACTTTTTTTTTTTTTAAACTGTCATCTTTCCCAGTAAAGTACATCTAGAGAGTTTTGATTGCTGTGCTTTTCCAGCACAGGGGGCTGTTACTAGTGTTTAGTAGGTGGGGACAGGGTGCCGCTCACCACTCTGCAGTGCATAGGACAGCTTCTACAGCTGTACTGAGCCCAGATGCCACTAGTTCTGCTGTGGGAGACTCTGGCCCAGAGCAAAGGCTCCAGATATATTGGTTCTTGTTATCATTGCCATTGCCTTCGTCATCACTGTAGTCATCAACTGCTGACACAAACATTTCAGTGAGTTGCTAATTCTGTTTTTCCTCTTGAACATGTTTCTCCCTCCCTTCCCTTCCTTACCTTGTAGGTGAATTTGTCTCTGTACCTTAAGGCTAGATTTCTGTTCCAGCCCTTCAGATACTGTCCTTTGGTCTCCTGTCCTTCCTTTCCCCCCTCTTGTGAGTAAGTGTAGTAGGTAGAGTGTGTGCTGCAGTGTCAGACTGCTTGGGGTGGGGGATCCAAGTTTCATCCCTCAGCTGAAGGGTGACGTTAGGCAAATTAATTAGCTTTCTGTGCCTCAGTTTTCTCATCTGTAAAATGGGGGTTACAGTTTTCCCTTCTCATACGGTTGTTGTGAGCATTAAATGGAGTGACATAGCCCTTGGCTCTGTGCCTGGCATAAAGATGGTGCTCTATATATTTTACTTTCTCAGTCAGTAGAAACTTCATTAGGTTGTTTTGCCTTTTCTTCTCTATGTGGTTGGGTTTTGGCTTAAATTCATGAGGGATGAACTATTTTGATAACTAATAACACAAAAAAGTTCTCTCCTGGTAGTCAGGTAGACGTGCACTAACACTGTGCTGTCTAATGCTATGGCCACAACCCACACTTGGCTACTGAGCATTGATTGGAACTGCAAGCTGTCTGAACTGAAGGCTGTATGATATACCCATGGGATTTAAATGACTTAGTATAAAAAAAAAGAATGTATCTCAGTGATTTTAAATATTGATTCTATGTTAACAGATATTACTTTTGATAAAATATATTATTGAAATTAATTTTACCTATTTTTATATTTTTAAAATGTGGCTACTACAAGCTACTAGAAAATGTATGTGGCTTGCATGGCACTTGTATCGGGCAGTGCAAGGCTAACTTAAGAGATGAGGCTGCTCTAATGGGGGCCCTTCTGCCTGAATCACAGTGCCTCTGTTGCAGCAAAGGTGTCCCTTAACCGTTTCTGGCACACTGTGGTATAGTTATGACACGGCAGGAATGAGAGCCTGTCTCTGGGCCCAACTCATCTGGCTTATTTGATGACATACTATACTGGGGACATATGGATGACTTTGAACTCTCTTTGGAACTTAGAATTATGTGGAAGAAATGTTTCTCATGTATATAAATTTAGAGAACAATCTTAAGAACCAGTTTCAGAGGGCTGCCTTTGTTTCTGAAACAGATGTTGGGCTTCTGGAAGGGTAATCTACTCCTTCCCAGAAGACTGAGCTTGCTGCTTTTGTAATTTATCTAAAAACTTACAATGAAAGTGTGAAGTACACACATACACACATGCAAAACATCTCCTTTCACTGAATTGATTGCATCTTGGGGCAAGATTGTGTTGTCGGTGGGGTGCCTCAGTGAATTTTAAAGTCTGGGTAAAGCTAATGCTACTGCACACCACAATCCAAAGACTCTCTTGTGGTTATTTTTAGTACAATATGTTTTCTCATTTGATACCTTTTTTGAGGGCCTAAGGTGTGAAATGATTAATTCTATTTCAAGATAAATATCAATTGTGACTGTATGTGTAATATTGATCTGCAGGTGCTGATCTCTTAATTTATGTTTGAAAGTTTCTACATGGTGCTTAAGAATTCAGTTGTCAGGTTGACTAATTAAGTGAGATGACAATCTATTATAAAAGAGTCTTTGAATTTGAAAATTTATGGCAGCAGTTTTAAGATTATAAGATTATAAAAGTAAATTGCATGGGGCCTAAAAGATGGGTCTTTGGTGATCTCCGGCATTTCTCTCTTTGCATTATAAACACTGTGTAGATAAGTCTGTATGCAAACATATTAAAGAAAATTAAAAAAGGGTCATACTTCTCCATCTACTGGTCATCAGTGTTTATGTTTTGATACCTTCCTTTCTAGTCTTTTTTTCTATGCATTTTTTTTTGTCACATAATTGGGATATTTTATTCATTTGGCAAACATATATTGAATTCTCACTGTGTGTCAGGCACTGTACTAGACACTAAGGATATAATAGTTGCTGTTATTGGCATTAACCTGCCACTCTATAGGGAGAACTGGACACTAAACAGTTCATCTGCAGTTCAGCATATTAAGGGATTTGATTGGGGAAGCCCAGGGTGCTGTGGGGCACTGAATATCATTATAATCACACATGCTTCTTTTTTTTTTTTTTTTCCACACATGCTTCTTATCCTTGAAAAAGTAAATCTGGGAAACCAGTTGATCTGTCATATCCTGAATGATATTTTAGAAACTTCCTTCCTTTTACTATGACTTCTTTGTTACTGCACTTTTCTGCATTCTGGTACTGTGTGTATCTCCCTACTCCGCTCCACTCTCATCCCATTGCTGAAAGAGAGACTTTCTTCTTTCACTTCATTCTCCCTTCTCCGAGGAGCCAGTAAGATTCTCTATCTTATAATTGGAACCAGCTCAACTTCACCCATTGGTAGGGATGGTTTCCATTTGCAATATCAGTATCACTGTTACCAATATTATTAGAGCTTCTAGGCCTTGTTATAGTAAATGTCCTATAATCTCTTTGTCTTATGAGAAACAAGAACAGTTTGAAAGATTTAGGTGGGTTTTTACTGAGAAATATGATTTGGTATTTGTATTAGTTTATCTATTGCTGTATAATAAATTTTCTCAAAACTTACTGGCTTTACATAATAATTATTTATTATCTCATGGTTTGTATGAGTCAGGAATCTGGTGAATAGCTTAACTGGGTCCTTTGACTCAGTTCTTACAAGTTGTAATGAATGTGCCCAGTAGGGCTGCATTCTCATCTGATGGCATGACTGGGAAGCATATGCTTCTAAACTTGTCCTTGAGGTTGTTGGCAGAATTCAGTTCTTCATGGGCTATTGTGCTGAGGGCCTAGAGCAGGCATCCTCAAACTATGGCCCGTGGGCCACACGCAGCCTGCCTAGGACATTTATCCGGCCCGCCGGGTGTTTTTGCCACTGCTGCCTGTCCTGCTTTGCAGTCGACTTGTCCCAGGGCTTGTAGTCTAGCCCTCCAATGGTCTGAGGGACAGTGAACTGGCCCCCTGTTTAAAAAGTTTGAGGACCCCTGGCCTAGAGATCTTTCTCAGTTCCTTGCCACTTGGTCCTCTCCATCAGGCAATTTACAACATGGCAGTTGACTTCTCTTAGAGTGAATGAGTAAGCCAGACCAAGAAGGAGGAAGGGTATAGCAAGCAAGGCAGATGTTACAGTTTAAAAAAAAAAAATTCAGATTATTATATGGGTACAAATGATTAGGTTATAATGTTTGCATGTGTTAGATAAGGTCCCTGTTATAGCTGTGTCCCACACCCAGGAGGTGTGCCATATACCCTTACATTGTGCCCGTTAGGTGGGAGCACACCAATCTTCCCCATTCCTCTTCCCCACAACTTGAATTAAATTGAGTTTTCCTTTTGTGTGGGTGTGTATTATTAGTTCATCTACCGGAAAAGTCATAATTTTTGATAGCCTCCTATATTCTATTCAATAGAAGCAAATCAGTAGATCCAGCCCACCCTCAAGGGGAGGGAATTACCTGAGGGTGTGCATACTGGGAGGTGGGATCCTTGGGAACCATCTTAAGAAGCTGCCTAACATAGCATCCTTAATAGTTCTTTCCAACTTGGTATTCCTATAAGATTAAGTACATCATCATTTCCCCTACCTTTATTGTCATCATTGGATTGCTTTCTGTCAATAGCCTATAAACCTAGCAAAGGCAGGAACCTTGTCTGTGTTGTTTACTCCTGTGTTCCTAAGGCCTAGATTTGTAGCACGGAGTGATATTTAGCACATACATGTTGAAGGAGTGAATGAGGCCAAAGGTTTAACAAAAACTTTCTCTTCTGTGTTCACTAGTGGCAAATTCTTCCTCCTGCTGGTCTCCTGGACAGCTTTGTTTGCTTGACCGCCAACTGAGGATCCTTAACTTTAGATCCTGGTCTTTTCTTTCTTTTTACCTGTCAATGCTAATGTTTTGGGAGCCTCTTTGGCTCTAGAGTTCACTGTCCCAGATCACTGTATCCAGTTTCCATCAGCCTCTTCCTCCCTTTCCTGCCCCTTACCTGCATCTAGCTTTGGCTCCAAGGGCCTGGCCTCCTCATTCCAAGAAGAGAAGGTTGGAGTCTTTTTCCCAAAGGGAAAGATTTAGGGAGAAAATACTATGTAAATCTCCCTCATCATGGACAGGCATGGCCTGGCAGCCTTGGGAACATCCTGAGTGCCCTCCTTTGGTGCAGGTACCAAGAAAGAACATAGAAGAATGGCTGTTGTCATCCAGTTCCTGTAAATATAAAATATGAAGGTGACCTTCCTGGATGGCTAAATAGCTGTTCAATTAGATTTTGGGGGATTTCAGTCCCATGTGTAGTGTAAATATTGTTGCATTTAGACCAGCAGCATTAACTATTAAATATGTTAAAAGACTGAAATAACTAGAGCTGATTATTTTTCAAAAGAAATGTAGAAATAGGATCTTTCCTTATTATGCTGGTGGTTGTGACCTTTGCTTTCTTCATGTCCCCTATTTCTTATTCTTCATACTAAATTTCTTGGTTGATTTTTACTCTTCTCTCCCACCTCCTATCCCCCCAAAGAAGCCTTTATAGGAAGACATGTAATAGTCAGTACTAATACAGGGGCTGTGGTTTCAGACACCTTTAGCTCTGCTACTTACTGGTTCTGTAACCTATGGCAAGTTACTTACCTTCTCTAAATTTCAGTTTCCTCATCTATAAAGTGGAGATAATGATGGAACATAATTTAAAGTTGAGAAAAGGAATAAATGAAAAGATATACTCAAAGCATTTCACATATGGCCTAGAATAGAGTAAGCACTTAAGTGTTAACTGTGGAAATGAATACTGGATGACATCTCTGTATGGTGTGAACTTGACTGAGGATACAGTTATCAAAGAAAGGTGGAGGGCAACTCTGCTTTAGTCCAGGGGTTAGCAAACTAGGACTCAAAGGCCAAGTTAGTCCCACCTCTTGTTCTTGTGTAGCACATGAGCAAGAATGGATTTTACATTTTTCGATGGTTGAAAAAAATTCAAAAGAATAGTACTTCAGAGCACGTGAAAATCACACCAAATACAAATGTCCATGTCCATACATAAAACTAATAATATAAATTAAAAGGACATGAATAAGTGACATTTAAGAATAAAAAGATTATTAAAAATAAAGTTTATACAATAGCCATACTCATTCATTTCATTGTCTCTGGCTGCATAAATGCTGTAATGTTAGGATTGAATAGCTGCAACAGAGACTGTATTGGATGGGAGAGATATTTACTATTTGGTCCTTTGCAGAATAATTTGCTGACTTGCTTTAGAAGTTTAGACCAATGTACTGCTGTCTGTTTCCAGCATAAAACTGGAAGGGGTGGGGATAGTGAGATGGAGAAGTCAAAAAGCTCTCCAGCTAATTCCTTGTTGAGCCTTAGGTATGCTGTTGTGGTATGGTGATGTCCTGGATTATTTATGTCTTTATATTCATATTTAGGAAGCAGCACATTCTAAGTTTGAATACACTAAAATGACACACAAATATCTCTTTTTAGTTTATAGAAATTGATTATTATAAAGGTAGCAAGTTGTTGAACTTGCTTTGTCTGAAATACAAATACTAGTGTGATTCTAGCTTTTTTTGTTAATATTGGCCTGGATTTTATGTGATTAATGGGATCATTATGATTAAAATATATTAGTTAAATTACCAGTAATATTAGGCTGTAAAATGCTGATGAAATGCTGGCTTGGTTCATAAAACCAACTATTGTATAAAATTACTTTAGTGATTATCTCAAATAATTTTGAGGACAATTGCTAATGCAAAGTTAATTTTAAAATGACAGTAAATTGAAACATTAAAAAGATTTTATATTCTGTATTTGTCAAAGGACAATGCAAGTATCTAATTAGAATTGATGTAGTATTAACAGCTGACTTGATATAAATTAGAATTTAATTTTAAGTTGCTAAATAATGACTTTTCTTTCCCTTGTATATATTTTATATTTATTATTCTTCAGATTAAGTTATCTTGCTTGAGTGGTAACGTGTGATTAGTCAAACATGGGTTATGTGTAGCACTGTGAATTAGAGGTTAATAGCTCCAACTATGAAGTCTAACAGATTAGAGCTGGGATCTAGCCTCTGTTCTGCTGTGTGACTTTCTTCTGATTTTCTTTCCTTTTATTTCCATGTCTGTAAAATGGGTTCATTAATAGAACCTGAATCACCAGGCTATTGTGAGAATGAAGTGAGGAAAAAAAACATGTAAAACATTTGACAGTTGCTCCCGGAATATAGTGAGAGTTCACTGAATGTTAGATAATGTATCACTATGATGATAATTAACCTTAGCAATATTATTTAAAGCTGTTAATGTTCATCAATGGGAATGTGAGAATATTATGGACTCCACCTGTTTGGAGCCATGCTGTGGCTTTTATTTTTTTAAATTTTATTTTATTTTTTATTTACTTTTATTCAGATTAATATGAGTGTATAATTTTTAGGTTACATTGTTCTCCCTTCCAGGGTAGAACATTTGTGGAAGAGCCCCTCACCCAGGGGGTGTGTTATAACCCTCACAATGTGCACATTAGGTGAGATCCTGCCTCATGCCCTCCCTCCTTCTGCTATGCCATGCTGCAGCTTTTACACATCTCAGAATTTGAAAGCCTAGAATACATTCCAGCCACAGAACTTTTCAGCTCATTTCTCTGGAGTGGGGTAGGTAGGGCAGCACTCTTACTCATCAAGGGCATCATATTCATGTGCCTCTTATTTTGGGCATCTTGTTTAAGCCCCTCTCACAGGCCCACAGAAATTCCTCCCCAGGTCAGAGGCTAGCACATAGCATGAGTGATTGAGGGCTGATTGGCACAGAGGCCCCTAGTGCTTTCCCAACTTTCTCAAGTAATGGCATATACAGAAAATGATAATGTTTGCACGGCAATCTGGGATGAGCAGATGAAGTTGCCTATAGCTAGAGGTGCCTGGCTAGGATGGTAACATGAGAATCAGCAACTTCCCAGCATACGGGTAATCCTTTTGTGGATGGGCCTTAGCACATGGTTGGGAAGCTAGAGGGTTGAGTAGAGCCTGGGTGCAGTGGTGGGATGACAGGCCAGCCAAGGTTTGCCTACTTAGGAAGGGATGATTATAGCTGAACCTGGGCCCTTGGTGGGTGGGGTGCAGAGGTGGGGAGGTGGAGAGGTGGGGCTCAAAGGTGCTACCTTACTGAAAAGCTGCCCTCTTTACATGGATGCTGGGCTTTCTAGTGTCTTGAACTTGGCCCTGTGGTTTTGACGTGTGTGTATGTGCTCATATGTGGTTATGTGCAGTATGG
The DNA here is from genome assembly GCF_000181295.1 of Otolemur garnettii. Taxonomy (NCBI): domain Eukaryota; kingdom Metazoa; phylum Chordata; class Mammalia; order Primates; family Galagidae; genus Otolemur; species Otolemur garnettii. The sequence continues at coordinate 27,934,391 of NW_003852397.1, forward strand.
AGATACATGAAGATCACCTGAATGAGGACAGAGGTTATTTCCTCAGAGCTTGCTACAGTGAGAGAGGCAGCAGCTACCATTACTTGTGTTTGATTGAGATTCTCAGAGGCAGGTAGTAAAGTGGGAAAGGTTTGCAGTAAAAAAGGGAAGCCTTTAGGTATATATGCTTTGATTAGAGGTTGCTGGCATGGGGAAGCTACAGAAAAGCTAACTGGTAATGAAAGCATTCCATGTAAGTGGGCTGGAGAGAATATCTGGCTTCCTCTGATTATCCCTGAGTTGGAAGTGGGGGCACAAAATAGGGAAGCTAACCAAATCCTGACCTTGGCAGCTGGTTGAGACATGGATTTTAGGTCAGTGTTCTATTGTCATATCTGGTCTGGCCACATACTTTTGTATATGTAGTCTCTTAGTCCTCTTTATTTTATGACTTGTGAATAGCTGACCAGTTCAGGAAAAGTTATAAACCAGAACTTTACCTCTCAGAGATTATCAAATAGTCCCCATAGTCAGCTGTATTTCATGATCTTCTTGACCTTTTTTATTATCGTATCATCATGGCAGCCATTTGATAAAGAGACTGCAGGAGCATGTAACACTCTGAATAGACTATAGTGACCGGCTCGGCGCCTATGGCTCAAGTGGCTAAGGCGCCAGCCACATACACCTAAGGTGGCGGGTTCAAATCAAGCCCGGGCCCACCAAACAACAATGACGGCTGCAACCAAAAAA
>NW_003852397.1:27935262-27952042 GCF_000181295.1 Otolemur garnettii
AAAAAAAAAAAAAAGAATATAGTGACTAACATCACGACCACTATGATAAAGATGAGAACCACTAATAGTCTCTAGAAGTTGCTTCAGAACTAATTGCTTAACCAAGGCCAAGGATACAAATTCCATAGGCCATGAGGCTCCACCTTAGAGAGCCAAGTAACTTTTTTATTAAGACAATACTTAATCTATTCTACCTTTCCAGCTTCCTTGATTCAAGTATAGCAAGCAGTATTGGTAATGGCACAGATGCCACCATGAAATCTAGAGCCAAGCAAGGGTCCATCAGTCCTTGTGCCAATGAGTTTAGACTGAACTGTATTTCTTCTAGGGAAGAAGTGGTATCATTAACTTTGGCCAGAGTTAGCATAGGTTTCTTACAGATATTTTTATTTGTACAGTTCCCATCATTGGGAACACTGCTCTGATTGTTTGCAAAAAAAGTAAGCCAGTAATTTCCCAAGGTAGAGTGCCTGAATAATTAAAAGTGGCCTCGTTTTGGTGCTCACATAGCCTTGGTGATTTACAGAATGAGTGTGTGCATGGACAAGCCTTGGAATATTATTCCTAAAGTGTATTAAGTATTGGTCTTATTACAAAATAAGTAGTATCCAGTAGGTACCTGTGGAGATAGTTATTCATGACAAAAGGTTGGAGCCAAAGCATCACATTAGCTGGGTGACATGACTGAATTGCTAAGAGTCTTTGTCCAGGTGGCAAGTATTTGGACCATCACTCTGGGAAATTAGTTGAATTCAAGTGTGGAACCAGAGTCTGAACAACAGATTTAATAACTAGTTCTTTTTTCTGGCAGAGAGGGACACTATCAAAGCCACAGACTGATTTGTTTAAGGTCATTTGTTCAGATGGGTATAAGTGGAAATGCCATTGACTATTTCCCTATGTCTTATTTTGTGAGGCTGGAGTTGTGTGGGGGATTTCATCATGGGCATCCAGTGGTGGGTGGCTTGTCCAGCAGTCAGGAAGATTGATGGTGTGGCTGCGGTTTGGGATAATTTAAGAGTGAGTATTTCCTGACCTAACAAGTATAATGAAGAAGAAAAAACAGAAAAAAGGTCACGGAGGGTGGAAAACCACCAGGAGTCTATAGAAAATTAGAATGGTTATAAGGAAGCAGATGGAAAACAAAAGAGGAATTAGATGGGAGTCTTGGTCCAATGCCTAGTGTTGAAGTTGTCCCCTATTCAAGGTCATCAACAGTCTACTTCTGCAAATGGAGTACTTGTAGAGGATCTCTGAGAGTCCTCAGTTTGAAGTCCTATTTGGAACAGCCTTCCAGTTCTGTGTAATTCTGTATTGCTTCTCTGACTGTGAACCCAGGAATTAATTCCTTGAAGTTTCACTATTGTAATCATGCTAATGGTACTTGATAGGGTCTCTTCCAGAAGGTTCAAGAACAGTTTTGTTTCTGATTTTTTTTCCAAAAGACAAATCTCTTGATTGAAGATCCTGAGAGGCTATTTAGGAAGATGTTGTGGGAAAGGGTCCTTAACCCATTGGTAATAGGCTGGGTATAGTTTGTGAGTCTCTTGTAGTATTTTGCCATGTCTGTGTGCAGCAGGATAGAATCTAGTACTTGAGGTAGAACACATGGACCTTCCAATAATACATTCATGAGAGGATAGCCAATCTGCCCCTCAAGAAGTGGACTGCGTGACCATAAGGCCAGTGGGAGTACCTATGACCAAGGTAAAAGAATTGCCGTGGGGTCAACATCATTAGCTCTTGAATGCTTTTGAGAATTATCTCATCTAGCCTGAAAATATCCTGTAGTTTCATCTTTCTTTATTTGCATGACTGTATTATGGTCCAGTTTATTTTTATTGAAAATGTTTTAGGTATGACTTTTAGAAGAAGAATTTGTCCTACTTTTTGGACTTCTTTTGTTTTAAGTGATGGGATCTTGCTATTTGCCAAGGCTGGACTCAAACTCTTGGGCTCAGGTGATCCTCCTGAATTTTTTTTTTTAACCCTCATATTTATTGTGGAAAGAGAAATTCTATAGATATTTTTCTGGGATGGTCCAATTAGCTTTTTCTATTCAAGATTTAAATTCTAACTAATGTGTACAAGTTAATAAAGTCTGGTAATTCTGGGTCAAATGCACTCAAAAGAGTTCTATATTTTTCTATAAATAGTTGCTGGTCTTGTCTGGATTTTTGGAAATCCTCAATTATAGCTCTTCATTCAGCCTGGGTCCAAGGTTTAAATTCCACAGTGGTCTGAATACCATTCGTGGGTGGCTCATGGGTGGGATAGAACTTTGAATGCATCTTGAAGTCTTAGGAGAGTTATTGGGAAAAGATAGTGGGTTTGAAAAAAAGGGAAGAGGAGTTGATGGATGCAAAAGGGGAGAGGTCAGAAGGGTAATGGGGCAGGGACAGCTGGATGTTGCCTACATCTAGCAACTACAGGACAAAGAGGAGGAGAGTTTACTGGGGAAATGAATCTAGTTTGTGTTGCTTAAGATTATCAAAATATTCCTTAGCTTTTGCTAAATAATCCTTTAGTAAAGCATTTTTGAATCAAGATTTTGTTTGGGATGAAACTAGAGACCATTATCCCAAGTGAAATATTTCAGAAATAGAAAAACAAACAACTGTGTTCCTTCTAGTAATTGGGAGCTAAATGATGGACATTCACCAGCACAGCAAGATGTAAAAGGACATGGGAAACCAAGAAGGGGTTGGAGCAAAAACTTCCCTGCCAAGTGTGAGACCTATTTTGGTGATGGGCACACTAAAAGTCCTGACTTAAGCATTATACAAGGTATCCATATAAGAAATTATTTGTACTCCCTTAATTTTTTGAAAACAAGATAAAAATAAAATAAAAGTACTTTCGTTTGGAGGCTTCTGAATGCTAATAACAAAGGCTGCCCATTGGGCCTTAGAAATCTTATTCTTTTGTTTTCCCCTAAGGATCTTTCAAATGAAAGATTTTGTTTAAGTCACACGTTCCCAAGGGGCTCAGGATATGGGAATTTGGAAGCCCCAGTTCTCAAACTTGAGTAAACATTAGAGTCTTCCTTGGTGTTTGTAAAACTGCAGATGCCCTGGCTCCAGCCCCCAGGTCCTGCCCCAGTGGATCTTAGACTAGGCCAAGGAATATGCATTTTAAACCTATGTCCTGGTTGATTCTTACACAGATGGTTTCCAGACTTTATTTTGAGAAATACTGTTCTAAAGATTGGAAGACTAATTTGTACTTTTGCCCAATTTGATTTTTTAAGTCGCGTTGATAGATTAAATACTTTTCTATTTAAAGTGACGCAAAAGTCACTTGTGAAGTCATGCCTTTTTCAGCAAAAGAAAATTAACAGTTGGAGACTTATTTTGGTCACAGGTAGAAACACTTGGTGTTGCTATGTTGCTGCCTACACTTCTGCTTCTCACTGTATAAATTCTCTTTTTCACTAATTCAGTCATGTACACCTTATTTGTACCTAGATTTCAAGATACTTTGGGTAGAGATTCTGCATTATTTTACTCTTTCCTCCTGTGGCCTACCGTATTTGGTGCCAGAGGTAGCAATCATGAGTACTTGATTAATTGATTTGAAAACCAGGACTTAAATTTCTAATATTGAAATATTGTATATTTTCTTTCTATGCTGTGCATGGATCGTTCAAATTGAAATTCTGCAAATCTATTTTAATTTTTTAAATTATAGTCATTTTGATTCATTAGGAGTTTATTCCTAAGGTTTGATTATACGTTTAGTCTATTTCTCATCGTATTCCATTCCATTTTGCTCCATTGTCTCTCTATTCCATAATGTATCCCCATCTACAGATTCACTTTTTGTTTCCTTCTGTATCATGAAAGTATCAAGAAGAAATGATGTTCATTATACTCCCATATAGTCTGATTACTGTTTGTTTCTGCATGTGACTGTAATAAAAACCACTGTAACCGTTCTGTTTATCTCTGCCCATGAGGAGCCAACACCCTCAATTAGGCCAGTCTGCCAATTGCTGGGCTGATTTTTGAGACATATGAAAAGCTCAAACTAAAAAACCTTAAGCTATAATGTAACCAAGGAAGAGTCTCCTTCTAGCTACTAGACAGAACTGGAGTAAGGTCCCCCTCTGCTCCAGTGAGACAAGCATTGCGATGGGAGGAGGGTGACTTCTGCCAGGAACAGTGCCTGTCACTTCCTTGCAGATGTGAATAGCTAATTGTCCCTTCTGAATAGGCTTGTGTGTAATTTTGCATTTTCATATGAGAATAAATAATTCAAGACATGCTAGATATACCCACCAAATGGGAGCGGACTCTTGAGAGTGGAGCTGGAAGGGGCCATCTGTCCACCACCAAAATTAGCAGTTCAGAGTGTGGCTGGTTTACCTCCCATTTATTTCCTCCTCTTTCATTTCCCAAGAGGAGGTCAAGCCTACTGTTAGGAGGAGGAGCTGGTTTACCTGAGGACCTGGGCACTGGATCCTGGGAAAGCATGATGGAATGGAAGGTGTGAGAAGCCCTGGTTACACCACCTCCCTCTCTCTCTTACCAATGTGCCGTGTGAGGCTGGGGGCAGGGGTATCTTCCTTATTTTGGCCTGTTTTCCTTAACTATAAAGTAGGAAGTTGAACAAGCTCTAACACTTAAAATTCCTCCTTGATTTCCGGTTAGATTGTCTGTGGACTGACCTACTCACCTCCCTCCCTCCCTTCCCTTCCTTCCCTCCCTCCCTTTCTCTGGTTTGTTCAACCAGCATCCTTCCTTCCATTTAGCAGGAGATACAGTGTTAAGTCTTTACCTTGTCTTATTGGGAACTTTCCTGACTCCTCCAGACAGAGAGTTGACTGGGCTTTAAAGCTGTGTCTGTATCAATGGGAAGACATCACCTTCCTTTCTATGGAAGTGGTATGGATAATGAAAGCAGAGATTTTGGGAGAACATTTAATTCCTGAGCATGAGTCATGATTTGCAACCAGCACCACGGAAGCAGAACTGAGAATAACAGGGAAGTTGTACTGTCATTGCAGGGTCCCCCTGATACCCACACTCCTCATTTATATATGATGTATGATGCATCTTCTAGGGGAAAATGCAGAGAACCTCCCTGTGGGCATGGTACCTGTCCTTACAACAATCTGCACCCTCCCTGTTCTTTAGGTCAGCATGGCTGCCATCAGCCAAGCTGACTTGGTGCCCATTTACCTCTTAGTGTCCTTGTGTGTGTTCCATGGCCCAGTGGCCTTATGTCTAAACCAGACATACTGTGTTTGTTTTGCTTTGGAATTACTTTCAACTTCCTATTCCTTTCAGTTAAGTTACCCTTAAAACACAGAATATTGAGTCTTGGCATTTTACCTTTTGTGTTCTGTTGATCTCTGCTGGACAGTGTGTGCAGATCTCTATCGTTTTCATTTTAAATACTTTCTCTCCCTTTTTCCAAACCAAATTGCTTTTGGCTTCCTCTGTTTTCACTTACTAAATATTGAGGATCCTAAATTACTATTTCTCTATTTTTTATGGGCTGTCTTCCCTCATTGGCCCTGTTTTAAGCATATGTTATCTTTTCTTCCTGTGGTTCATATCAGCCTCTGAGGTCTTTGCCTCCCAGAATCTCCCCACCCATGAACGTGCCTTCAGTTCACCTCATTGTCCTTATTCTTCATCTTCTCTAGTCTGTTCCGCTGCAGCAGCTGCCTCGCTGGTCGCTTTCTGCCTGCAGCTGGTCTATAGAATCTACTCCACTCTCCACAGCACGACTGATGAAATTTGCACAGTCAGCGCCTGGCCTTTCTCTCCAGCCGGGTTCCATTTCTCTCACAGCTCAGGCACATAACTCCCGTCTTACTGTCTTTTACATGCGAAGATATTTCCTAACTCTGTGTTTCTGTTTGCATGGTTACCCTAAGCTGGGTACCTACCCTCTTTTCTGGCTGGCAAACTCTTGCTCACCCTCTAATACCCAACTCTCACATTGCCTCTTTGTGAATCTTCCCCCACCTCCCTTTCCTTGGTGCTCCCAGAGAGCTTGTTTTCACATTGTCATCACTACTTGCTTCTGACTTTCCTTCCTATTAACCTGTATGCTCCTGGAGGGCAAAGAGCCAACCTTAATTTCTGTGTACAGGACTAAAGAAGTGACAGGGACTGTTAGGAGAACTTGTGTTACCAGTGAGGGCAAGGGTTCAAATCCTGGCTGCTATGGTTTGGATATTTGATCCCTCCAAATCTTGTGCTGAAATTTGATCCCCAGTGGTGGAGCTGGAGTCTGCGTGGGTCATGGGAGCAGATCCCTCATGAATGGCTTGGTGCCATCCTAGTGGCAATGAGTCCTTGCTTTATTATTTCCCAAGAGCGCTGGTTGTTTAAAAGAGTCTGGCACCTTCTTCTCTCTCCCTTGCTTCCTCTCTCACCATGTGATCTGCACATGCCAGCTCCTCTGCCTCTGGCCATGAATGGAAACTTCCTGCTTCTTGTACAGCCTGCAGAACTGTGAGCCAAAGAAACCTCTGTTATGAATTCTTTCATGAGTTACCCAGCCTCAGGTATTCCTTTATAGCGACACAAACAGACTAAGTTATATGGCCTTGGGCAAGTTACTTTGTCTGTGAAATTCTTGGTTTCCTGATCTGTGAAATGGGAATAAGAATATATGCATTGTATACTGGTTATACAGATTAGAGGCAACCCCACTGAGCAGTTAATAGCATATTCGTTGTATAGCATTTCACAGTGTTTGTCATGAGAATGATTGTCTGATCAAATGGTGCTTTCTTATTACTTTCTCTGAAATCCTATTCTCCTAAGTCCGTCTTTTTCATTTTTGCTTTTTTTTTTCTGATCTCATTTCTCAGCTGTATATTCTTGGCATGGGTAAGCAGGTTGATCTGTGGGAGGGTGATGAGAAGTGGAGAAAAGAAAAAGGAAATTGAGAAAATGCCTTCATTTGGACAGCAACGATCCAATTTTAACTTGACAGTTGTTCTGTGATAGACTCCCCAGTCTGGTTAGATGCATGAGACACAATGATAATGTGGTGGAGTTTTTAGAAAATATGCCAAATTTTGCACATGTGCACACCTTTGCAACTTCATGAACATGTGCACATATGTTAAAATGAATTTCTACCACCCGAGGTAGTGTCACCTTAGACCATACAACCTACCCAGTAACTTTATTGCTTGGTATTCTCTGTCGGGTCTTCTTTTTTTTTTTTTTTTTTTTTGCAGTTTTTGGCCATGGCTGGGTTTGAACCCGCCACCTCTGGTATATGGGGCCAGTGCCCTACTCCTTTGAGTCACAGGTGCCACCCATTTTCAGCTCTTCTTTTAGAACTTGAATATTCTTCAGTATCTCTTTGAGGATATTAAATCAACATTAGTAATGGCACTAGTAATAATCTACAGATATTGAATCCTTATACGGAGTCAGGTTGCATAGTAAATACTTTATGTTGATTATCTCATTTCATCCTCACAAGTTCATGGGGCATGCACCATCATTCTGTATTACAGGTGAAGATACCACAGTTTGGAGAGGCTAGAGGCTTGCCTACATAGATGTGAACCAAGGAGTCTGGATTTAGCCACCAGCCTGAGTGAGCACCTACTGCACATTTTTGGATATAATCATCTTTTTGAAACCAAGCCATCTGTGGTCAATTATGTTAAGTTATGTAAGCTATATTGACATGGGCTTTTGATCTATTAATTATATCTTACACTTGACTGTGGATCTTGAAAGAAGAATCTAGGAAGACCACTACTTTAGATAATTCCAATATAATTGTGTCACATGTTTTTTTTTTTTTTACTTCATGCTAGTAACTATTGAAAGTTTAAAAGAATGTGTATGGAAAGTAAAACAACAGACACTATGATAGTTATACCATTTCATGTGGCTTAAAAATAAGATGCGTAACAGGAGAGAGAGGAAGATGGGGACTACTGTTTATGTCAGTTGCTTTAGAAATACTGTTTTAATCAAGAAACTGTGCCAATCATTTGTGTTCTCATTCATTCCTCATTTTAGATGAAGAACTCAAGGATTAGTGAGGTTGAAATTTACTCCAACAGTAAACTAATTTTCTTAAACTGCTGTACACTCCACGAGACAACATATCAACTATGGAGAGATTTTTTCCTTTGTTATCAGGACACATGCACATTTTCCCCTTTTCTCTGTTCAGCCAGCGTGGGGCTTATCTTTATGCATTGTTTGCAAAATTAGGTCAGAAGGAGTCTGTTGCCGGGGGAAAATGTTATAGGGTGGTTTGACACGGCAGGTCAGTGCTTCACGATAGAATCAGGCACACCTGAAGTAGAGACTGCATGTGAAGGGGCTCTGGGAAGTGATTTTCTTGATGCTTTATTTAGATATTTAAAAAATAATATTATGGGATGGGATGTCATTGATCCCTCAGATTATTCAGTACAGGGAATTTAATGGCTCATTAAAATTTAACAATGGAATATGAAATCAGGCCTTCTGAAATGACCCTTGATCTTTAGTGAGCTGAAATATGCTTTTCTGCCTGTTTAATGCAGGGAGAGGAGGCCTGTGCAGGTCTGCCTGTCAGCCTGCAAGACCTATGTCAGAAGCCAGAGGCTGTCGTGACCCCATAAATCTCTCCTGTGGACACATGTGGGTAGCAGAGCAGCCAGGAGATGAGGACTTCATCCTGGGTGCTCAGACCACACAGTGCACGGTCCAGCAACCTGGTGCATGCGGGCTGTGGAGGTGGACAGCGCAGCTCTTACATCAGGCCACCTGGCTCCACACCCAGTCCACACCCCCTCACTGCTGGAGTCACCTTGTGAAGTTCCTTCACATCTGGAAGCGCATCTGCTCACAGGAGATCAGTACTGGCCTCTGCCTTGCGGGAGGGCCTCTGCCTTGTAAGGTCTCGGGGAAACAGAGTTTGGCTTCTAACAAGTCCCTAGTAAAGGTTACTGTTCCCATGGGCTGTTTACGCTGGAGTGGGAGAAGCACTGCCAAGGGGCTTTAGAGCCACTGACTTTATGTAAGAGGATGTTTCATTCAGAAACATGGATTTTTTATTTTTAAATGTATACGCAACGTGGCTGCTTTCACACTATGAGGGTGACAGAGTTGAGAGGCTGTGACAGAGAGTGCGAGGCCTGCAGAATGTATTTGCCATCTGCTCATTTATAGAAGAATGTGCTAACCCCTGATTTTGGGCCCAAACTCTTGTCAGACAGATGTGGGTTTGCATTCCAATCTTACCACTTACTACGTGTAGCTGTGTGATCTGGGCAAGTTACTTTTCCTCTTAGAGTCTTGGTTTTCTCATCAGTAAAGTGGGATAATGACATTTACTCAGCATGGGAAAACTAAATCAGATTGGTTATATAAAATGTTGAGCATGGTGCCTGGAATATCATCTGAGCTCCACAAACAGCTGCCCTGATGTCTGGTTTCCAGAGAATATGAGACTGTGTTGGCTGGAGTTGGTTAAAGTTGGGTTCTTGGAGAAGGCGGGGCTTTATTTGGGCCACTGAGTTGTGGAGAACGTGTAGAATCTAGGTAAGGAGACACCAGTGAAGGGAGGGGGAGCCAGATTAAAGGCCCCACGTATGAGAGTAAATGCTCAGCCCATGCAGGAGGAGTGGCATGAAGAGGGGTTGGTGTTCAGATGAACTGGCCACTTTACCCAAAGCCCTGGGACACACTGTATTGCTGTTTTCTGATACTGTTTGGCATGTGCTCAGGGAGCTCAGAAGAAATGTTCACATTAGCTTAGGAAAATTATTCAAGAAGTTAGATCTGTTGTTTCAAACAGAAACCTCCAGTGAATTCTAAATTTGGCTGGTAGGTGGATAGGTCCAGCTCTCCTAGGGAAAAGGGACAAGGGTTCCCAGGTTCCTTCTCAAGGCTGCCCAATTTCATCCAGCCCCTCCCCAGTGATGGCTCTCACCTGAGGAGGAGGGACCACCCTAGCAGTGTACCACTCAAGACTTAGGATGCCAACTGCAAAAGGATGCAGAGGACTCTCCTGCTGACAGGCCGCGCAGCATGGGTATGGTAGCGTCTTGCAGGTGATTCGCAACAGCCTTAAGGCCAATTCCCATGCCATTAGCTTAAATCTACACTGTGGTCCACAGCCCCCAAGGGGCTTTCATAGAAGCTCGTGGGAGGTTCACATGCACTGTCAGACTGTGGTTTCAAGCTGACCTCTGAAACATGAAGTAGGTCCAGTCTTGGTGATATGAAACAGAACCCCCTGCCAAACCAAAGCCTTTTCTTGTCGCAACAGTGGAGGCCTATTTGTTGCATGTGGTGACTGTTTCTTGCTCTGTAAGCCTTTATCTTGCTCTTACCCTGCAAATCTGTCTTTCTCTTTCTCAATAAACTTTGTTTCTCGCTTGCCTTTCTTGGGGGATTTCTGGTTGTTCTTTGGTCAAGAGCACCCTAAGAACTGAGGACGCAGACAGCTGCCTGAAACCTCTACATTTTAGGAGACAGCTGCCTGAAAGCCAACACAACTGTTAGTGATTTGAGGGTTCTCTGTTGCTTTGAATCTCTCACATCCCCATTAAAAATAACTGTGGTTGATTGTGCAAAGCAGCCATTGTCTTTCACAACCAGCTTGGATTTGATTCTTTTGAGAGGTAGGAAACAGTGGGAGCTAATAGCCTTGGTTTTTCAGCCCTGCTGACTTGTGCGGGGTTGTGAGCCTGGCCGATTCCCTGGGCTTCTGTGTATGGCCTCACTAATTGGGTGTAATCAAGATTCTCCTGAGGAATTTCAGAGACCATGTGGTCCTGTCCAGTCTGATTCATCAGCTCCCTGTGGAAAGTACAGTGCTAGAGCAGACAGAATAATTTTGGAGCCTTCTCAGCAGTGTGGGCAGGCCTCCAAAGGTTTTAAGTTATTTTAGGATTCAAGGAACTTGTTTTTTTGTTTATCTGAGGCGGAAACAGGAACCCGGCTGTGCCCTGCGATTGGGTCACAGAGGTGTGGAAGTATATAACACATTTTCTGACTTGGTATAAAAATTCATTGAGATAGGGGGTATTCATTTGACTAAGTGTCTGAAGCATGAGTTTAAATTTCTGAATGTTGAAAAAAAAAAGCTCCTTCTCCTTCCTAGAATTATAATGTGTTCTCATCTTAATATGCATACAACTCCTACTTGTGCTAACAAATGACAGGGGCTCATTCATCATTCAGTAAATACATCTGATATGCTTCAGAACAATGTTATCTTTCCTCACAATGATTTGTGACTTAAAAGGAAAAGATCTTATTTGGACCCCAGTCTGTCTGCATGCCCTTGCCTTTCGTACATTAAAGGGGTGAATAGTTGCATAGGGAAATAAATGACTTCCAGTCCTTGGCATGTGATGATACTTCTGGATCTCTTTATTTGTCTCAGTTTCATATATTGTTTTGTTTATCTGGTGTTTCTAAACCAGAGATTTATTTTCTAATTGAAATACACAGGTGCCAGAGGCTGCTGGGGTGGGGCCGTGTTAACTCCAAAAGTTAAATTAGCCTTCAGTTAACTTAGAGGAGATGTGTTAATCATTGAATAAATAGCTCTTGAGGAAAGCCTACTGTATCTTTCACATAAATTTCAATTCAAAAAGCGGCTCTCCAACACTTGCCATGTTGGAACATAGGCACAGTGGCGAGGATATCATGCAGTCCCTGCTCTGTGAGCATACGGGTTTATCTTGGAGAATCAGGAGAAATACATAAGAAACAAGTAGAGAATTTTGCAGTGATAGACATCAGCATTTCTCAGGCTCAGCGCTATTGCCACTTTGGGCTGGATAATCCCTTGTTGTGGGGGCTGTCCTCTGCCTTGTAAGAGGGTTAGCATCCCTGGCCTCTGCTCACTAACTGCCGTTAGCATTCACTCCCCAGTGTAATAATCAAAGATGTCTGCAGACAATTGTCAAACAGCCCTTGGGAGCAGAATGGCCCCTGGTTGAAAACTGCTAATGTAGATTATAATCCACCTCTCAAAAGAATGCTGCAGGGGCCACTGGTGCCCCGCCCCGGAGCCATGTAGGGAGGGAGGCTCTGCGGCTTTGCCAATGGTCACCAATCTCCACTGTCTATGGAGAGAATAAATGTTTGCACATGTATGTACACTGCTATGTGCAAATGTGTAAAGATACTGGTGTGTTGAAAAAACTAAAAATATCTTGAAAACTGTTACTGGATTCAAAATAGCTTTTAGCTATTTCGTATTTTCTCATTCAGAAGCTCCTAAACATGTAACTGGCAGTGTCTTAGTACCTACCTGGTCTCTAGAGGGTGGGCTGTGGAGTCAGGCTGCCTAGAACCCACCACCTATTTGCTATCTGACTTTGGGTAAGAATCTTAGCCTTTTGGTGCTTCAGTTTTCCCAGGGGTAAAAACAGAAGAATATTTGTACTTAATTTAGTATCATTGTAAGGATTAAATGAGAGAGTACCTGTTTGGCTTCCAATATAGTGAGTTATATGTAGTAAACATTTGAAAAATGGTAGCTATTATTTTTTCTTTTGGAGGTTATACAGGTTTTTGACCCTCAAATTCTGGAAACCTTTACTTTGAGTTTTTAAGTGCTGTGAGACCAGAATAGAAGGAGGGGGGAACCTCCTTGAACTGGATGGTGGATACTATTCAGTATCTAGTTGCTTCGGCCAGGGCCATAGGAGGTAAGAAAAGCAGGTCTAAACGTTTCTAACTTTGGAGACTAAGTGAAATGAATGTGATGGAACAGCCCTAAGGTGACCTCATGATTCCTGTCTCCTAGATTCATGCCTGTTTGTGATCCCCCACCCTGAATGAGGACAGGGTCTGTGACTTTCATCTAGAACACAGCAGAGGTGACTGTATGTATGTGATTATGTTACACAGGATTATAATGCCTGGCTTGCAAGGGACTCTTTTTCTTGCTAGTTTCAAAGAAGAAAGCTGCCACATTGTTAGCTGGCAAAGCCCTGTCCTTGATAACCTCTCTATCCCGCTCTATCCTTCCTTGGTTATTCCTCATTTCCAGACTCACATGTCACCTCCCAAAACCCTTGCTCAACACCTCCTCCTCAAGACTAAGTTCCTAGGGTCCCTGAGATATCTCAATAATGAGTAGGATGTAGTATTAATTGACCTATTCCTTATCTGTGATTTCCCAGCAGACTGCAAGCTTCTTAAGGGCAGGGACAATGTCTGATTCCCTACAGTCCCTCCACCTTCTGGTGATGAACCATCATAGGGGCTTACTAACTGTTGGGTGCAGGGTTGTATGTGTGCTCGGCTCGTGTGAATGAATGGATCAACACCCAGTGCAGAGCTATAGTGCTACACTGGTTTTCCAGGCACCTGCCATCTCCTCTAACAAACCTCCCTAAAATAGTCCTCTTACCTTTCTGGGTGTGAACTTCCTTCCTCTTCACATCTGTTGCTTCAAGTGTGATTCTGCAGAATTTAGAAGAGAACACAGAACGAGCTGCTTGGTTTTCTGGGTTGTTCGTATTTCCTTTTTTCCTTTTTTTCAAGAATTGCTCTATTTCTCCACCTGTTAAATGAGGAACATTAGTCTTCTCAGGCTGCTATAACAAAATACCACAGGCCGATATCATTCAATCATATCATCCTTTTTCTTTTCTCCCTCTCTTTCCCTCTGCTCCTGCCTAGGGCAAGCTTTGGAACAGGTGGATCTGAATCAATTCTGGCTCTGCTCCTTCCTAGCCAAGTGACTTTGGGTTGGAGTCTCTACACTTCTGTAGCCTCATCTGTCTGCTGGGCATAATGCCCACTTCAAGAGTTGCTGAGAGGGTTGAATCAGAGAGAGCAGGTTAAAGCACTTTGCACCCAACCTTCATGTGTAAGTCTGTGGCAAACCTCATCTGCTCCTCCAACAGCTGTGGGACTAATGGTATTTTTGCCACTCTGGATCATTTCTTTATTATTATTATTTTTTCTGTTGATCTGTGCTTTCCTCTGGCCAGTTTCTTCAGGCCTTCCAACATGTAGGGCTGTCCCTTCAAGGGCTGCTCTGAGCACTGGGCTCCTCTTCATTTCTTTAACACGTCTCTTTCTCTTCAGCATATTGTGTCTCTGCCATGTGCACTGGTGCGTCACAATGTATATGCCCCAAGTGTCTTTGATTTGTCTTTATACTGAAATTTCCTGAATCTGAACTGTGACTTTTAAGATTAACCAGGTTGGTTAGAATTTTGTGTAAAATAAGGAACAACAGACTGAAGGTCCAGCAGTCCTCTGAGGAGTCCTTTGGGCATGGCCTGCCACATGAATGTGGTTCATATGCCAACCACGTGGGCTCTGCAGAGGCTTTTGTAAATTCTTTTCTGGCTCCTGGAGAGTGAGCGTGTGGGTTTGAGATAGGCCAGGTTTTATTGAAGTGAAACAAAAAAATTGGCTGTGACAAATTTCTTTTCCTTCTGTGGTAATAACGCACAGGGACATGTTGGGGATGAGGAATAAGAAATTATATGCCCCTCCCCCTAAACCCTAGCATTCACCTGCTGGCAGGTGGGTTTCATGTTGTTCTGGGCTGTTAGACATTCCAGGCGGCAGGTACCATACTGCTTTGGAGCTTGCTCTGAGGCTGATCAAGTGTAGTTGGGAAATGTAGCTAAACTTTTAAAAGGGCATGGTTTTCAAGTTCACATGTGGTAATTATAGAGCCAGTGTGTCTTTCCCTTGCAGACTGGGTAATTGTACATAGAGGGTTGTGGGGGGGGTTAAGTGGGTGCGTGCTCTTCAGGGTACCCAAATGGTTGGCTTATTCAAATGACGACTTCTCCGTTTCGGAGCCTTAGGTGTTGGTGAGATGAGCAGAGGGTAATTTATCACCAGATCAAGCCCTAATTTCATTGTCACTGTTTTGGTATGTGTATACCAGTCCTACTCTATTTGTGTCATTTAGAACTCTAGAACAAACTGTTCTGTAAATATTACTTAAAAAATAATGTTGTGCTACCACTCCTTCTAAAATAAACTTTAAAAGCTTTGCTTTAGAGAGCTATTTTCTTCTGTTAATTTTTTTTTTAAAGTTGAATCCCAGATTATCTGAGAGTTTAAATCAGGTAGTATCTTCTGTTATGCAACTCTTTCTTTCTCCTTTCCTTTCATTTGGTAGTATCTGGGAAAAATGGTAGGAAAAAGAATCCTGTTGACTTTTGGTTTGCTGTTATTGCTCAGAGCTGTGTAGGTAAATAATAGGGAATAATTTTAACCATCAAATCTTTGCCAAGAAAATGGACTATGTTGGATGCATTTGGGGCTGGCATAGGCAGTGGTAGCAAGTAGGGGATACAGGCAGGTTTTATTCAATCTGCACAAGTTATTAAAGAAAATCGAACCAATGTTTAAAAATCTGTAGATTTCATATAGCAATCTTGGTTTATTTACTTATTTATTTATTAGGCCTCTCTTGAAAAATTGAAGCTCTGGCATCAGGACACACACTCTGGAGTCCTCACTGGCCCCACCACTCACTGTTTCTCTCTGACTCCGAGACTGAAGGTATTAGAATCCCTGAGTTCCAACTGGGATTGTCTGGCTGGGTTTCCTGCCTTTCCCTGGGGGGCATTTCAGTTTATAATGTCTGGCCTGAGGAGCCCAAACTCTCCTAAGGGGCATATTTTTTTTTGAACACTGGTTCTTAGATTTTTTGATGGAGAATCAGGAGAGAAGGAAAAAGGGAGGAAGACCAGAGATTGAAGGAGGAACTAATGGTGTAAGGAATTTAGGGAAAGGAAACTCCCGAAGAGTTAGGCCTGGGAACATTTGTAGTGTTTGAGAAAAGCAGATGGGATTTTAAGTAAAATTGAGAATTATGTGTCTACTCCATTGTGTTCAAGAAATACAAATGAGGATTTGGCTTATTTTGAAATTGCCAGATACTCGTCTGTTGAGTCAGGAGACAGAAACTACAGCCATTATTCCAATAGATAGTATTTAATATTTAAAATTATTAACCAGATATTGAAGAACTGAGAAGGCAATGAGAAGACTAACGTATCAATGAAAGTGGCGACTGCTGGAGGCATTTGCCACTCCTGGGGTTAAGATTATTAAAATTTAGAAGCCTGTAGTATGGGCCAAGTGGGGCAGAACTTGTATCTCTGAGATGATGGCTGCTGCTGGGGCCTCTCAGCTCGGAAGAGAGAAGCTGATGGGCTGGTATATAGCACCCAGACTTCCGAGAGGGGAGTACTGCCCAGCTGGTGCTGGTGTCTCTAAACTCAGTTAAGGGGCATAGGCTGGGGCCTAAGCCTCAGGAAGAAGCAAGCTGGGATTGGGGTCTCTGAAAGGGTAAGTAAGAAGGTTCCAGAGAGAACCTTCTGGATTCCCTCAGGGCCAGAGGAAAAGATGTGGCCTCCAGGAGCGAAGACTTATGGCTGGGCCACACCCACAGGAGCACGAAGCCAATAGGAATCTCACAAGAAGGGTCAGGCCACACCTCCCTGCTCCGGCCTCACAGCAGCTCTAGGCAGAACCTATCAGGGAGCTGCTGACAAAACAGGAAAAATGTGATTCGCAGTCCCCCCCTGCCACCCCCCAACATTTCAAAGACTGTGTGGAAGGATTGGAGCTGGGAGTCAGTAGTTTAATCACAAAGACACATTGTCCTTTCAACCATTATAGTACCTTGAATTGTGGAGGACTTTATAAGCACTACATAAATGTACACAGTTCTAATTTTCTAAGTGTAATTTAGCAGAGTTTGGTTGTTCTTGGGGTCTCCAGGTTTCCATATTGAATAACACCAGTTTCCAACTTGGGATTTAAGGGCTGATTTCCTTACAGTATATCTG
>NW_003852397.1:27952832-27975115 GCF_000181295.1 Otolemur garnettii
TGGGGATTCGAACCCGCCACCTTAGGTGTACGTGGCTGGCGCCTTAGCCGGTTGAGCTATAGGCGCCGAGCCTAAATTTCTTTTCTTTACACATTACTCAGTCTGTAATGAGCTCTTCTGCTAGAGCAACACAAAACAGACTAGGCAGAATTGCTGTGGGGGTTGACAGACTGTAGCCCATGGTCCAGCTATGGCCCGCTGCCTGTTTTTGTAAATGAAGTTTTATTGGAATATAGCCATGACCATTCATTTATCAGAAAAGATTTGCAAACTCCTTCTCTGGGTAAATTTCAGTTTTTCTCCCTCCTTCCTTCCTTCCTTCCTTTTTCTTTAGTTCTGGTTTCAAACAGAGGACTGTGGCACATAATTTCAGAAAAGCAACTCTCATAATTATAAACACCAAACACACAGGATAGGCCTTTATTTGAAAAAATATTGTCCTTGACGTTCTTGTGAGTGCCACCAAAATTTACCTTGGTTTCCTGAGAAAATGGAAAAAATATGGGTAATTTTCCAGACTTGGTGGTAGAACCAGATAATGCTATCTTTTTCAAGGCCTGGTTTCTAAGCGCACACATATTGCTTTGTGACCGTGGGCAAGTCAACTAACCTCTGAAATGTACTTTTCACATAGCTATGTTGAAGACTAGAATCTTCCTATTTGTCCCTCTATTTCCTGGGTCTGTGTTTCCCACCCTGATACCTTTCCTGAGCTGCAGCCTGCACTGCAATTGTCTTCCAGTGGCATGCTTGTTTGTCCTACAGATGTGCCCACCTTAACACATTTCTGATGGATGTTACTGCCAACCACTGGGCTATTTCTAGGTTACTTCTAGAGAATTGCAACTTGCCTAACCCTTGCAGCTAGGCACAATCATATCTACTTCTGGCCAATGTGACTGGAAGTGGTCCCTATCACTTCTGCCTCAAAGTATTTAATTATCAGGGTGTAACTCTTCCGACGCCCTTTTCCTGCTTTTGTCACTGTCAGCTTGGGTCTCAGCAGGAGGCCTCCTGAAGTACCATGGCAATATAGCATGGATGAGTTTTAGCCTTGGTTGTTTAAATTACCATGCTCTGGGGATTGTCTTTTACCATAGTTTTATTTTATTTTTTGTTGTTGTAGTTATTATTGTTTGGCAGGTCCAGGCCGGGTTTGAACCTGCCAGCCCTGGTGTTTGTGGCTGGAGTCCTAGTCACTGAGCTATAAGCACCAAGCCAATCCCATTTTATTTTAATCTAGCGTGGCCAATACACTGTGTAAGCAGAATTTATGTTATCTTTCCTTCATGTCTGCTACCTTCTTGGTTCCTTAGGTCATAGGATAGCACTGTTACAAATTTACTTGCCAAAGACCTGGGAATTTTTTCTTTTCTATCTTCTCTTGCTCTCAATATCCATTTGACTCTCAGATTTTTCATCTTCTATTTCCTTCATAACAGTTTTATCATACCTCTCTGTTAAGTCCCACTACTATCATTTTGTTTTGGGGTGTATAACCTCTCGCCTGGAATATTCTATCTACTCACCCTTTTTATAATCTTACCACAGCCTATCCCATCTCCTATTGGATGCCAAAGTTGGGACTGGTCCCTTTATTTCTCAGAAATCTCCATGGGTTCCACGCTTTTCCCAAGAGAACATCAAACTCTTTGTGTGGGCAAGATGCTCCATGATCCACCAGTCTCCCCAGGACCTGCTCTGTACATGTGCTGTCCATACTGAACTACCTTTAATATCCTTTGCTCAGAAGGGCCTTTCTTTCTATCTGCCTATCAATCTCTCTTTTGTGTCTTCAAGTTTTAGTTCAAGAGCCAGCCCCCCCCCCAGCTTCAAAGCGCTTTTTGAATTTCCCAGGAGCACATTCTTTTTTCAATATTCTCTTTGTTCTTCATACAAACTTCTTTGCATATACCAATATATTAAATGTAATTGCTTGAGTGCCTGGTTCTCTTACTAGACTCTCATCTTCTTGGGGGCAGTTTCTGAGTTTTATTTCCCTTTTTTCCATGTAATTTATAAAATGTCCATCATATAGGTAATTGTAATTATTAATGAATAATTTGTTATTTTTAATAAGAAATAATTATTTTTATGAAATAAAACACAACTATTTAAGTTCAATAACACAAATTATTAAGACTACAGTTATTTATTCTTTTTGAAGGATGATGGCATAATTTTAAGAATCAAAAGGCTTAGGTAACTAATATGATTTTTAATATCAGTGAATACTTACTGTTATTTTTATTACAACAAGGTAAGGGATATAATTTTTTTGCATTCCCTTACATAGGTATCATTTATTTGTAATGAGAATAACTTAAAAGCTACTCTGTGAGCAATTTTTAAGTATACAACACATTGATATTGACTATAGTCACTATCTTATATAAATAAGTGCAGCTCTCTGGAACTTATTCCTGCCATCTCTCTGAAATTTTGTATCCTTTAACCATCATCTCTCTATTCCTTCCCCCTCACCTCCACTGCAGACCCTGGTAACCATCATTCTACTCTGTTTCTGTGAATTTGATTTTTGTAGTTTCCATATATCAGTGAGATGATGTAGTATTTATTTTTCTGAGCCTGGTTTATTTTACTTAACATAATGTCCTCCATGTTCATCCATGTTATTGAAATGACAAAATTCCTTTCTTTTTTATGATTAAGTGTATTCTATTGCCATTTACTTTATCCATTCATCCATCAACAACATTTAGATTGACTCCGTATCATGCCTCTTGTGTATAATCTTGTAATGAATGGGGGAGTGCAAATATCTCTTTGATATTATCATTTCCTTTCTTTTGTATGTGAAAGGACTCCGTAGTGGGATTTCTTGATCATATGATTCTCCTCACATTTTTAAGGAGCCCTCTTACTGTGTTCCATAAGTCTACCAATTTATTTTCCTACCAACAGTATACAAAGGTTCCCTTTTTTTCACAGCTTCATTTGTTATCTTTTATGTTTTTGGTAATAGTCTTTCTAACAGGTCTGAGATGATCATCTCATTGTTGCTTTAATTTGCATTTCTCTGATAGTTAGTGATTTTGAGCATTTTTTCATATACCTGTTGGCCATTTGTATGTCTTCTTTTGAGAAATATTTATTTCGGTCCAGTGTCCATTTTTTGAGTTGTTTTATTGCTAGTGAGTTGTTTGAGCCCCCAATATATTTTGAATATCCCCTCATCAAATGTATGATTTGCACATATTCTCCTAATCCCCTTCCCAGGTGGGGTAAGAGGTAGATCTTGGAAATAGTAAAGACAATAAGACTCTGAAAGCTGTGCTGGATCTCTTTCTTCTCCCCTTGATCTTGGTAGAGCTAGTAGGGTGGTTGTCTTTACTCTGTTGATTATGTCCTTTGATGTTAGGAAGCTTGTTAGTTTTATATAATCCCATTTCTATATTTTTGTTTTCTGTGCTTTTGGGGTCTTATCAAAAAAGTCACGCAGGGGTAGGGAACCTGTGGCCTTCTGATTTCAAGATTGTTCTTTTTTAAGCACAAAAGGGGAGAAGAAAAGCTTCCTCTTTCTCTGTTGCACCCCTTTTAATAAAAGGATTTGTTATGTAAAATTTGGATTTGGTCAGAAGCCCTATTCAAGGACCAGGAAGGCTACAACTTTCCCTAAGGCTATAGGTTCCCAATCCCTAGATGGAGCTTTTCCCCCTGTGTTTTCTTTCTAGTGGTTTTATAATTTCAAGTTTGTTATAGTTTAGATATTTGACCCTTTAAAACTCCTGTTGAAATTTGATGCCTGGTGTTGGAGATAGGGCCTAATGGGAGGTGCTTGGGTCATGGGGGCAGATCCCTCATGAAAAGCTCAGTGCTGTCCAAGTAGAAGTGACCAAGTTCTTGCTGTGTTACTTGTACAACAGCTGACTGTTAAAAAGAGCCTAGCACCTCAATCCCCTTTCTGCTCTCACTGTGTGATCTGCACATAGGCTTCCCTTCCCCTTCTATTACAAATGGAAACAGCAAGAGACCCTCCCCAGAAGCTGAGCCCAGGTTGACCCTCCCCAGAAGCTGAGCCCAGGTTGACCCTCACCAGAAGCTGAGCCCAGGTTGGCCCTCACCAGAAGCTGAGCCCAGGTTGACCCTCACCAGAAGCTGAGCCCAGGTTGGCCCTCACCAGAAGCTGAGCCCAGGTTGACTCTCACCAGAAGCTGAGCCCAGGTTGGCCCTCACCAGAAGCTGAGCACAGGTTGGCCCCATGCTTTTTGTATAACCTGAAGAACTGTGAGCCAAATAGACTTCTTTTCATTATAAATTTCCCAGCCTCAGCTTTTCTTTTATAGCAACACAAAACAGACTAAGACAAGGTCTTATGTTTTCAAATCTATTTTGAATTGATTTTTGTACATGGTGTGAGATGAGGAGTATCACTTTAATAATCACATTGAACTGGCCATTATCAGTTTTTGAAATATTCCAGTTGGCAAGTAGAAAGTTAAAAAATACTAACACAGCCATGGAGACCACATTTTAGTCATTTTAATCTCTAAAAATATGTTAGCAAATTCAGAAAGGGCAGCTCTTTTAATATACATAGTGTGTCTTTTTTATCCAAAGTGTTGTACTGAATTCTGTTGCACAGAGATTTTTAGTAACATGAGAAACCAAAATGAAATGGACAAAATGTACCAAAAGCCTCAAAAATATTCATATCCTATGACCTAGTGAGTCATCTTCTGGGATGATGTCCCTTTGGGTATTTTTGGCCTTTCCAGGTGGGACAAGTGAGTCTTGGAAATAGTAAAGACAGTGACTCTGAAAGCTGTACTGGGCCACTTTCTGCTTCTTGGTCTGGGCACAGCCAACAGGAAGGCTGCTCAGTACCTCATACTTAATAAATCTTGTACGCTCTGAGACATTTGCCAGATTACATGCCTGTGTGTGCTCAGCTATCCTGTAATATTCCTAAGTGTGGGTGTGCATGTGGGGAGCAGCTCATCTGAGATGGAAGCTTCAGTACTGCCCTGATGCCCTTTCTTCCTATAAGCTCACTGCAGAACCTTCCAGCTGAGCCCTGCTGTTAGTTTCTGCACGATTTTCCTTACTCTTACCATTGTTCTCTTTCACTGTCTACCCACATAGCCACCTTTTTTGTATGAATGCCTCATTGTTTTTGGACTAGATAACCTTACCTCACCTTTGCAGTCCCCCAGTGCTATTTTCTCTTTCATCATCAGCAAATGATGGTCTTCATAAATCAACCATTTTCCTGGAACAGACAGAATGAACTGTAAAACATGAACTTTACTTTTATAGTCCCCGCAATTTCTGCAGGTGGTGTTTGTCCGAACTGGACTGTAAGCTCCCCGAGGGTAGAGCCGTGCTTCTTTATTTTACTGTTGTGTCTTCAGGGCCTGATGCTCTATAAATCTGTTGACTGAATGAAAGGCATCAAAGGGAAGCCTGTACTCAGACTTTGTTGTTTTCAGGAAATATAAATGAGATCCTTGCAGTGCAGCTTGGTGCCGTCAGTGACCTTGCTGGAAAGAACATGCAAATTAGGAACTGGTATGTTTGCTTTTCACTGATGTGTCCAACAAAGGTTTGTTGTACATCCATCTACTTCTCCTGTATCATGTGCTGTACTTAGAATTAGGAAAACATATTCCTGTCCTTGAGACATCTAATGGTGAGTAGAAGATAAAGTGTTGGCATGTAATAGACACGCAGTTGTTGTTGAGTGAATGACCCACCATGACCGGGGCACAACAGAATTAACTGATGTTCCAGTAAAGGAAACGCTCCAATTCTGATTTCTTACTTGCTTTGGGTTAATGGTGTGATGGGGGTGGGTAGCTACTAGAAAAGAAGCTACTAAGGAAATAACTAATTAATAAATCCATTTTCATAGTAGGTATCATAGTCCACTCTTTATTAAAGGATGTCATTTTCTCCTTGTCACTCCTTGTGGATTTGGTGCCGGGGTGGGGGGCAGCTTCTGGCTTTTCACTCTGAGTGATAGTGTAGGCATTGATTGAAGACAGACTTCAGGGCACGTGGTTACAGTAATTGTAAGCTTTGTGCTCAATAGACCATCTGAAGACATGTTGCTGTCAGGAGCCCTCATTGTGCCAATTAGGGAAGGAGGAGAAGCAGGAGGAGGAAGAGGGAAGGCCTTTGCCAGGGCGGTGGGGGCTGATTGTGCTCCAGGGCTAAAAGACTCAAGTCGCCAGCTCACTCTAGGTTATTAGACATTCCAAGAGGCCTCTAGCCCTTTTTTCATGTTTGTTTTCTTTGCTTTTCTTCTTGCCACTTTGCCCAGGAAATATGAGCGATGAAATCCTATTTATTTTACAAATGTAAAAGGTTATTTTGTTTAATGTGGTATTTGAAATACCCATCTGCCTCTCTCTGCCTGTTTACCCTGGTAAGCCCTAGGAGCACAGACATAGGTGGGTGAGGAGTGGGGGCTATGCAGTGTGTTCTTTGGGGAAGAAAGAATGTTAAATTTCAACAGAAAGGATTATTGAAATAAGTAATCCTTTCTTTGTTATTGAATTCTTTAGGCTGGCATTACATTGTAGCTTCTGAATGCAAGCAACAGAATTTGCAAAGCTAACAAGGACAAGACTAGGGTGAATAAAGGAAATTTATGATTAAAAAACCCCCCACTTTACAATAAGGAATAATAGTTTAATTTAGACCCCTCTGTGTGGTGGCCTAATGTTTGCTGTTGATTTGTTCAGTGAATATTACTGGTGCACATACTGAAAGCCACACACTTTTGGCCCTCTATGAGCTTACAGTGTTTTAGGAGAGGTGAAAATATCTAAAAATGAAAATTCTATAATTTGACAATTATTGATAAAGTGCTTATTATGGTGCAGGCATTGGGAACACAGTGATTAGCAGGACTTGTGGAGTTTACATTCTGTTGGGGAAATGTTGGCTGTGGAGCCTCTAACAGAGACTGGTGTGGTGTTTGTGTGTGTGTATGTGTGGGGGGTGGGGTGGGGTGGGGAGAACAACCTTAAAAGTCTGCCCAAAAGGAATGGTTTTCTTAAGGACAAATCGGAATGAATGCAGTTGAAGGATAAGGAACATTTAGTATAAAGGGGGTTAGCTTGGTATAGTCTGGCAAGTATATAGATGTGATGTTTAAAAGGAAGGAATGTGGCTCGGTGCCTGTGGCTCAATCGGCTAAGGCGCCAGCCACATACACCTAAGGTGGCGGGTTCGAATCCCCAGCCCAGGCCGGCCAAACAACAATGATGGCTGCAACCAAAAAATGGCCGGCGCTGTGGCGGGTGCCTGTAGTCCCAGCTACTTGGGAGCCTGAGGCAGGAGACTCACTTGAGCCCAGGAGTGGGAGGTTGCTGTGAGCTGTGCAGCCATTGAACTCTGCCCAGGGGGATAGCTTGAGGCTCCATCTCAAAAAAAAAAAAAAAAAAAGGAAGGAATGTGATTAGCCTTGACTTGAATGGGGTCAGATGGAGGATCAGGTAGAGACAGGCTAAGGGGCTGGAACTTCACTGGATTAAATGCCCCCTTCCTGGAGAACTCATCATTCCTCTGTGAGCTAAAAGACAATGCTTATATGAGAGATCATTTTCTCATCCCACAGATCATTATTTCTGAGATTCTTAATGACATCTCTCTTCTCCACTCTATTCAGTTTTATATTCCATTGTATTCCTCTTTCTTCAATTAAGGGTTGTTCTAAAAAGGGCTATGTCTAGAATACATGGATGAGTAATTGCTCCCTCCTTGGCAGTGCCTAACATAAATCTCACAGAAGCTGTGACATTTCTCCTCCCCTACTAGAGTGTAAGTCCTCTGAGAGGAGGGGCCTGACTGTTTCATCTCTCTGCCTGTCCTGGGGCTGGACTTGGTCTGATGATGAA
Source organism: Otolemur garnettii (assembly GCF_000181295.1). Taxonomy (NCBI): domain Eukaryota; kingdom Metazoa; phylum Chordata; class Mammalia; order Primates; family Galagidae; genus Otolemur; species Otolemur garnettii. Next base: position 27,960,701 of record NW_003852397.1, read on the forward strand.
TGTGTGTTGACTGCTACACAGGAGCCTTCAAGGATTTGTGATGGGTTCTTTGGAAGTCTGTGGTTATAAAATCAATTTTTAAATAGAAATTGATAAGTGCTTAGCCCAGTAGCTGGTATATGGCAAAAGTCTAATAAATGGTAGCTTCCTATCTATTTTAATCAAAAGCTATATCACTAGGGATGTTTATTAATATGGTTCCCAACACTGAAATGTGATCATGCAGTTTTCCCGTTATAGTCTTGGAGTTCTTGCATTGCTTGGTGGAGAGAAATGTGATACGGTTTTGGGACTCCGATATTTTATTGTATGAATTTATTCTAAATTCCGTGATGATAATAAGCAATACTATTGGTTTAAAAATCCAGATAAGAAGGGGCTTGGGCAGCATTTAAAAAATGGTCTGGGACATTTGAGCTAAAATGTCTGTAGGGTTGCTTTGAGCACAGACTGCTTGGAAGAGAGTGGTGTCTCTGAGAAGCTGGATTCTGTGTTCCTCATGCGGAGGGGGAGGCAGGGCGGCAGGGCAGCAGGGTCGGCACTGCAGGTTTGCAGACTGCAGAATGATAAATGAGCAGGTTCCACGTTCATTGTTAATGCAACCACATCCTTGCTTCCCTTTGCCTCCCAACCTCTCCAGCCCGCCTGCGGGAGTGTCTGGCTCAGCTGGCGGCATGGCCTGCAGAAAGCACCTTCACAAGCCTCCCAGGTTGCCCTGTCCCTGGGATCTCAGACTGCTTGCATATGGACTAGGAGTGGGTGGTGCCCTGCTTAGGAAATAGACATAAGTGAACAGGAGGTTTACCCTGTGTTTTCAGGGATAATGAATAATTAGTAGCCAAAGGGTCACAATTCAGGGTGTTATCTTGGAGGACCAATGTCCTGGAGCCTAAACAAATGACTCAGGAATTGCTAACAGGATTAAAGGACCTTCTTGAGCATGGTGGAATGATACTTGGTGATAGGTACTTTGGTGGGCTCGAAATGGGAATGATCTATCTGGTTTTAGCTTTTTTCTGATCTCTCTGGCTTTAGCTTTTCTCCCCCCTCTAAAAGTTGGTAAGCTCATGACACCAGCCCTTCACAAATGGACGCTCTTATCTGTGGTGGGTGTTGCAAATGGGAACAAAAAATTTCTCGTCCTAATAGGTAGTTATCTCTTCTCCTGCTAGCAGGAAGCTGGACCCTTTGAGGATACTTTATAGCTCTGCACAAGCTCCTCTTTTCCAAAATGGAAGGCTTGGCTCCCAGGAGCTCCAGGCCCAGTGCGCTCCATTTTTAATTGGCAGAAATATCCCTTAAGCCAACAGTGATACATTGTGTCTGTTCCAGAATGACTTTCATTATAAGTTCCCAGAGCTTTATGTCAGCCCCAACTGGTTCACCTTACAGCAGCCTCTGTAAGATGGAGGAGGCTGGAGGGAGGTAGGAAGAAGGTCTCCAATAATAGGTCTAATCCTTTTAAAATAATAATGACCTGTTACATTAAGTATTAATTGCAAATCTGTTTTAATTTTTAAATAACATTCAGTTCTTTAAAGATTTACACCGACTCATCTAAGTTCAATCAAATAAAATTTAAAGCAAAGGAAATATGATCAATTTCTAGGTACTATTCAGGGTGCTAAATTAGTTTCAATACTTCCCCCCCCCCCAAGAAGTGGGACATTTATTTTTAGGACTTAGGTGCTTTTTTCCCCTATTGAAAACTCTGCTCAGAAGGAGCACAGGTCTATCTTATGAGGTCTACTTTTATTGTTTTCTTGCAGACAGCAATAGGTTTTAACTTGTGCACCATCTAGAGAGAAAGAGATGCTTTTATCTATAAATCTGGCTTATTCTTGAGGCCAAGCTATAAACGAATCTGTGGAGAGTATTTGGACTGTCTGCTTTACTATTAAAAAAATTCCCTTGGTTGTCTTCTGGGCATGAGTTTGGTGCCACCTTGTGGGCAATTGCCAGACTATTATGCATGCCATTAAGAGAAAACTTGCCCCACGGCAATTAATAATGCTCAAAAATATGCTCTGTAAATTAGTTAGGTTAAAAAAACCTCCTCAAAACCTCATTGACTCTCCCACTAGGTTTTCACAGCTTCATCTGAGAAGCAGTATTGCTGCCTAATTTCAGGAAACATCTGACTTTGTCTTAAGGGATTTTGATACCCTGCTGAGGTACCAGGGCTTTATTAAATGTGGAAAACTTGTTGGGATGTCTGTGTTCTTTTCCTAGACCTGTATTTTCAATATATTTTAGCTTTTTTTTTTTTTTTGAGATAGAGTCTCCCTCTGTGGCCCTGGGTAGAGTGCTGTGGTATCATAGCCCCCAGAACTTCAAACTCATAGGCTCAAGCAATCCTCCTGCCTCCGCCTCACAAGTAGCTGGGACTATAGGCACCCAACACAACACCTAGCTAGTTTTTTTTTTTCTATTTTTATCAGAGACAGGGTCTCACTCTTGCTCAGGCTGCTCTCAACTCCTGAGTTCAGGTGATCCACCCCTTTTCGCCTCCCAGAATGTTAGGGTTACAGGCTTGAGCCCCCTCTCCTTGCCACATTGCCATTTTTATTTAATTTTGAGCTAAATATTAGGTATCTATCAAGAAATATCTTTTATTGGTAGTATTTAATACTGTTCCTGTTAGAATATAATAAAGTCAAAATGGATTACTTCCAAGACTATAATAATGGCATGTACAGGTCTGAGAAATCCTTGTTAATTTATTTGAAATAAAATCTAGATACCATGTTTGTATGTATTTACTAACTCATAGGATTTATGTACTTGTAATTAATAAGAGAACAAATAACACGTGCTTTATGATGCTATATTGTATTAGGACACCACTTTACCTAAGGCTTTTGGTAGATTCAGGCTGCTGGCGTTGTGATTTTTGACCCATTTTATCACACTTCTCATAACAGCCCTTTGAGGTTTGTAGACTAATCTTATTATGCTCATTTTGCTGGTGGAGACGCTGGGGCTGGAGGCCATGGTGGCTTGCCCTGGGTCGGAGGCCTGGCAGTGACAGAGCAGGATTAGAACCCAGCTTTCAGGACAGCTGTTCTGCTGCTGTGAATCTTGTAGGACTAAAGGGAGTTTTAGAGACTAAGGGTGCTGGAGAGACAGTGGGGCAGGGGAGAGGGAGAATGGGACAGAGATCTCTTCCTGCTGTCAGACAGTGAACTTCGAAAATATCTCCTTGATCTTTTAAAAAGGGCAATTAGATGCCTGATTAAATCTTCCCCTGATTAAAGTTTTTCCAAGGCTCCCTTTGCCTATATGATGAAGTTTACGATTCCCGTGGCTTCTCTTGCCCGTTGTACCGCACTCCAGCAGCACTCCCTCCGGATTCCATTCTTACCTACCTGCCTCCGTGTGAGCTGCACCTGTTGCCTTGACTGCTCTGTCTTCTCTCTTTTTCCTGCTCACAGGTCACTTCTCCAGAAGTCCTTCCCTAACCCTTCCCTTCTGTCCCTGAGTCTGGTTAAGGTGCACCAGCTCTGCCCACATACTCCTGTAATGCTGTATAACAATCAGGTGATACATCTATTTACCTGATTAAACTACAACTTCCTTAAGAGGAAGTCCTCATGTGATTCTCCTGCTAGAACTGAGTATAAGATCTGACCCATATCACTATGTCATATCTGGAAAGGACCAAACTAAGGCTGAGTTGTAGAAACTGGGATGTCAGGGGTGGAACTGGGAACTCAAGCCTTCTAAAACCCGCTCCTTACCATACCAGGACCATTTCTCTTGGTGAGGCACCATTCTCAGGCCCTTCCCTTCTCTCTCTCCAACTCCCAGCCCTCATGCCTGCTTCTGTCTATCTGCAGACATGCTTTCTCCATGAGACTGGTGGAAGTAGCCTCCTGAAGACTCAGAGTCATTCTAGTAGCTTGCAGCCTCAGGGAGAAAAGTGCTTCTCTCCCCCAATATCCCAATATAGATTTTAGGGAAGGACGTTTGCCCTGCTTGGGTCATGTGCCCGCTCCCAGAACAATCTGTGTGCGGGCACTTTGTACGTATCAAATGAATGATTCACGTGGCATTTCTCCTTGTTTCCCTCATTTCTTGCTTGTGCTAATTATAGGCCTCTTTACTCTTTGTTTTCATGTCTCAAAAATGACATGAGACATGACAAGGGCTGGCTCTGGGTATATCTTTTGAGACTGGGATGTAAAGGTTGGACAGTTTTATCAAAACAATCTTGGGTGGCAGGTCCACCTCCTCATCTCTCCCGCATGCCCTCTTCCCCTCACGCCCCCGCTAGGATTTGGGCTCAAGTAGACAGAGGTGCAGAAGCTAAGCTAGCTTACATAGACCACAGTCCTCTGAGGCTCCTGAAAAGAAGGCCTGGATTAGAACGGGCAGGCAAGACTGATTATTTTAGATCTATTTTATTGTGAAATATCATACGGTTATAGGAAGTGTACAGATGTAAATGCACAGCTTAATGAGTCATACCGACTAATAGGGAAGAGATCCCTGTCCATTCCTCAGTCCTTGTACTCCAAGGTGCACACCTGAGTCAAGTGCAGACCACGTCCATGAAGAGAAAAGAACCGCAAAGCTCGGCATGTAACCATCATCAGCGTCAGCAAACAACCTAGAGATTTCTGTGTTCTTTCCAGTCACAACCCCCTTCTTTTCCTGAAATCTAACCATTAGCCTGACTTCATGGTAATCTTCTTGCTTTTATTTATCCTTTTGTCACTTAACTGTGTATTTTTTTTAAATTTAAACTTTAAAGAAAATTTTTTTAGAGATTAGTGGGGGGGGGGGTGTTCTCTCTATGTTGCCCAGGCTGGTCTTGAACTTCTGCCTCAAGTGATTGTCCTGCCTCAGCATCCCAAGGTGCTGGGATTACAGATGTGAGTCACTGTGCCCTACTTAAGTACACGTTCTTAAACACTAGAGCTAATTTGCTTGCTTTGGAACTTTATACAAATGGATCATCTGGTTTTATTCTTTTCTGACTGGTATCTTTCATTTAGCATCATTTTTTTTTATTGAATGTAGCCATGATTTGCACCCTGTGGTTGGTATTCTATCATGTAGATATACCATCATTTCATCATCTATTTTTCCGTTCTACCATTGGTGGCTATGTGGGTCGTCTTCAGTTTTGGCTCTCATGGGTGATGCTGCCATAAGCTTTGCAGTTCTTTTCTCTTCATGGACGTGGTCTGCACTGTACGCAGGTGTGCACCTTGGAGAAGAAGTACTGAGGAATGGGGCAGGGATCTCTTCCCTATTAGTCAGTATGCCAAACATTTTTCCAAAACAGGGAACTAATTTACCAGCAGTGGGTTTTTTTTCCACTCTGTACCTTATTTATTCCCCCATTTTGTAGGATGGTGAGAATCACAGATGTAGAATAATCTTAACTGCCATTTATTAAGTGCTTACTCTGTAAAAGATGTGCTACGTATTCATAGATAGTATATGAGGTCATCCTCAGAGCAACCCTGGGAGCCAGGTGAAATCATTCCCTCCATTTTTCAGAAGAGGATCCTGAGGATTAGGGAGAGGTTGCATAACTTACTTAGGGTCACATATCCAGTGTATGATGGAGCCAGGACCTAACCCTGGGTCTGATTATCTTTGACGTCACAGTCTGAGCTTTTAGCCTCTATGCTGAACAGCCGGGGCTTTACCTGGTAGTCAAAGCCTGGGAAAGTGTGGTTTGGCACAGTGGATGTGTTACATGCCTTCCTGCCTCTGGATATGGGTCAAGCCCATTGGCAATTGTTCCTTTAAAGAAAGATCCTGTTTTCTAGAGGGAGAAAAAAAGATGGAAGAAAATGGGGTTTCTGGGAGCTCTGAATCATTTCTTAAGTCTTCTTTAGTGTATGTGTCATTAGCGTCCAGTGTTAGCTAGTCTTGGTACTGAGACTTTGCTCCAGGTATATATCAACTCAAAACTGGTTTTTGTGAAGTGTCACAAAACTGTGCCTTGACCATACTTCTTATACCTCTATCAAAATTCCAGGGTTATAAAATATTTGTGTTTTTCTAGTAAGAGTTATGATGATATTTGATGAGTCAGCATTTAGCTTTTCTATTAAGATTTTTTCTATTGGTGACAAAATTAAAATCTTAAACATGTAGAGAAATAGTATCATATAAACATTTTACAAGACTTGGGCGCCAAGGCTGGCGGGTTCAAACCCGGCCTGGGCCAGCTAAACAATAACAACTGCAACCAAAAAATAGCCTGGTGTTGTGGCGGGCACCTGTAGTCCCAGCTACTCGGGAGGCTGAGGCAAGAGAATTGCTTAAGCCCAAGAGTTTGAGGTTGCTGTGAGCTGTGATGCCATGGCACTCTACCAAGGGTTGATATGGTGAGACTGTCTAAAACAAATAAAAACAAACAAACATTTTACAAGGCCTCAGCACTGTCTGTGTCAACGTTTTCTTTCTTCTCATCCATATACCACAAAAGCTTTCCTACTAGTCAGCTGCTATGTCTGTATTCATCATCACACCCACTAGGTTGTCCTTATAACAGCCAATAGGAATTTTTTAATTTTAATTTTTTAATGAGTCACTTAATTGTTTTTTTAGAGACAGAGTCTTACTATGTTACCCAGGCCAGACTTGAAATCTTGGTGAGTTCAAGCAATCCCTCCACCTCAGCCTGCAGTAGCTGGAACTATAAGTGTGTGCCATCATGCCTGGCCAATGAGAATTTTTTTAAAAGCCCTAAATTACTTCACTGTCTTCTCACCAATGATTTGGGCCCGCCATTCTTATGCTACTCTTTCCCTTTTCTATGTATGCACCAACCACAATATTTAACCATGTTCCAGGTATCATTATAATAATCATATTATATAGAAATAATTATTCCTTTTTTTTAAGTTTATTTTTTATTAAATCATAGCTATGTGCATTAATATTATCATGGGGTACAGTGTGTTATTTCTATATACAATTTGAAATACTTTCATCTAACTGATTAACATGGCCTTCATACCATTTTCATAGTTGTTGTGTTAAGACATTTATATTCTACATTTAGAAAGATTCACATGTACCCTTATAGGATAAATCATAGGCATGATCCCACCAATCACCCTCCACTCATTCTCCCCCTCCCCCTCCCCTTTTCCCTGTATTCTTGGGCTAAAATTGGGTTATAGCTTTATAGAGAAAAAGCACAGAGAGGTTTAAGTAACTTGCTCAGGGTCATACAGCTACTAAAGTTGGGCAGAGCTGTGATTCATACCCACGTCCACTCGCTCCAGAGACCATCTCTCATCTCTGCACTGTGCTACCTTCCCTTCCTAGATGTCTCTCGGTACCTTTAATACACACCACTCCTTGCCTCAAGGGTTTCCCATGTGGTGTTCTTTTTGTCTGGGATGCTCTGCCCCTCTCCCTTCACCCCCAATTTAGCATTTCCTTCCCTTCAGAGCCCACATTCAGCATACTTGATTGAACTACCTACAAACTAGGGCAGATACTTTTGCATTTACTTACGTTTTAACATCTTGCTGTTATGATCACTTGTGGGCTGTCTTGCTCTCCTTTGTAGACTGTAAGCTCCCTGAGGGCTGGAGTCCGCCCACCCTGTTCACCCCGGAGTATCTTGCACACTTGGCACACAGCGCAGATTTGCCTATTCATTCAGAGAATGAATGAATGGAAGGGCAGCTCGCAGCAGGGTGGAGAGATGGTGTTGTATTTCTGTCCCTAGATGCATTTTTCAAGGAAGCCCTAACTTAAATGAACTCACCTTCTAATTATTGTTTAAATGGTTTTTTTGGTCTGATGCCCGATTGATTGGGATTTTTAATATATATTTTTAGTTCTCAGCCTATTTTCTTCAGGCTTTGCCTTATAATTTACAAAGCTCCATTAACAAGAGTCGTCTTCCTTGTGGTATTGTATTTCATCTTCTGGGTTATGGGTCACTAATTGCACTTAGGCAAAATGTCCCAATCTAAAGATAGCACATACTGGAGTTGCTGCTTATCGGGATACTCCCCCTTCCATTTTTTTTTTTAATCACAACTTTCTCAGTTGACTCAAAACAGTTGTTTTAGTCAAGTATGTGTGAAAATCTTGACCTCTTTTTGGTGAAATCATGGAAAAATTGCTGCTGACAACTCTGTGTGTGATATAGGCCTGTTAGGTGCTAACTCAAGAAGTTGGGACCCTGAAATAAAATGAGTTTTCAGTTGGTTCTTTAATTGTGCACATGTTGAACAGTTTTCTTACATTAATTAATTGAATGGACAATCTACCAGCCTGTTAGAAGTCACTTCTTAACCTAATGTGTTAGTATAAATTCTACCCTTCAATAATTATATAGATTTTTTTTTTGGAGACAGAGTCTTATTTTGTTGCCCTTGGTAGAGTGCCATGGCATTATAGCTCACAACCACCTCGAACTCTTGGGCTCAACTGGTTTTCTTGCCTCAGCCTCCCAAGTAGCTGGAGCTACAGGTGCCTGCCACAATGCCCGGCTAGTTTTTCTATTTTTAGAGGTGGGTTTTGCTCTTGTGCAGGCTGGTCTAAAACTCCTTAGCTCAAGCAATCCACCCACTTTGACCTCCAAGAATGCTTGGATTACCCCTGTGAGCCACTGTCTCTGTCAATTATATAGGTTTTCATGTTCTAATCCTATAAGCTTTGCCTCATATTCAAATTTGTATGTGAGATTTTTATCATCAACTTCATTATCAGTATCAATCAGCTTAGCAACTTACCAAATGTTTTTTGCTCTTCTAGTAAGTAAGTTTATCTGGCATGTTCTTGCCCTACTGCCTTGGAAACAAAGCAGTGTTCCCTCCCAGCACCCTGTGAAAAATTTATTCATGATTCTGACTTAACATTTATGTGTTTATAATTCTTAGAGACACAAAGAATGTGTATGTCAGTATAGCATTAGTTGCAGATATAGACACTAGATCAAATCAGCCTGAGCAAAATGGGAATTTATTATCTCATCATAGCTGAAAAGGACAGAATTGAGGTTAATCCAGGAATCAGGTCATAGGGTGGAACCCAGGGCTCAAGGCTCCAGAGTCTGCTCTCTGCCTTGGCGAGTCTCTGGTCCTCTTGGCCTGCGGTTCTGTTCTCCAGCCCTTGCTTCCTGTCTCTCCATTGCGCAGCCCTCTCCACCTCTGCCAGTCAGGTCGGCCTCCTTTTTCTCCTGCTGCAGACTTGGCTTCCATGTGACTAGGAAGGTGATCCCTAGGTTCTTTAGGTACTTGCAAGGTGATCCCTAGACACTTCAGGTACTTGCAACGTGGCATCCATGGGGCTGCAGGGAAGTGCTTCTCTGCTCCCAAAGGGGGACTATTGACAGAAGAAGGGGCATAGAATATTTGAGGGGGTGATGACACTGTGGCTCCCACAGTCTACTAGGAGGGTGCTTTTGAGAATAAATACTCATTGAGGGATTCCCCTGTGTCAGGCATGATGTTAAACCCTAGGGATTCAGAGACGAATGAAGACGTTATGAACCAAATTAAATGGACATAAAACACAGTGGGAAGGAGTGGGTTAAATGTTAGGAAGAGCCTCCTGAAAATGACTGGAGTTAGACTTTGGAATATGTTTCATTTTATTGTTGAGAATTTTGTTTCATTGTGCTTTAGTGAATTGTCACTTCCCTGGCGATGATAGATATTGCAAGCCCATTTCCTGTAAGATGAACATAGATTTTAAAAAAAATCATTCATTGAAAAATTACCTTTTCTCTTGAAGAATATATGCCCATTTGGAAAAGATAAGATCCTATAAAGAAGAAAATGAAAATTAATTCTAGTAGTCAGAAATAAACATTTTAGATTATGTCTTCATGGTCCTTTATGTGGATACGTGCAAAAATAAAATAATAACTAACTTTCGTCTTAAATGGGTTAATATTGTTTATGTAGTTCTGAATGCTACTTTTTAATTTAATGTTGGATTGTGAGCATTTTTCATTGCCATGAAGTATGTTAGTGATGGGATGATTCTTACTCCTTGCTTCATAATTTAATTAGGGTGACCAGATTTTAACTTCGGTAAGGCGGGACAACATGGCCAGGGGGCGGGGTGGGGCAGTGGACGGGGCAGGGCAGGGCCTGACAACAATGCAAACTTTGATAAGCAGTTCTTGATAATCACTTCTCAGCAATTATTTGTTATTATTACAGTTTAACATTATAAAATTAACAAAAATAATATAAAACTCATATTCTGGAGAAATAGCCACATGGCAGCCGAAAACCGTATATTCCCTTCTTGTTCTTCCGCCCATTTGTGCATTCTTTCCAAAAATCAGGACTTTTTTAAAACGCTGCAGAACGCGGGACAAATTCTTGAAAAGCGAGACTGTCCCCCCAAAAGCAGGAGGTCTGGTCACCCTATTCATAATCCACAAACGGCTAGGCAGCAACTGATTTAGCCAATTCTTTTAGTATCACACTTGAGGTTGTTTGCGACATTTTGCTAACATGAGAAACTAAAGAAAGCCATTGAACTTAAATTCTTGTCTGCTTTTCAGATAATTTCCTTGGATTCCGTTCCTAGGATTGCACTGGCGAGATCAAAGGGAAGCCACACATTTAAGGTTCTTAATCCTGATGGCCACCCTGACCTTGGAGAGGTTTCAGTTTACATTCTTAGCAGCTACAGAGGACAGAGAGCTAAAGAAGTAAAAGAAGTTCGTGTGTGGACTGCTTCTGACAGCTCAAGTGTCCCGTTAGCTGACTTGATCCTGTCTGTGAGGGAGCACTTTGTGAGAACCAGGTGCAACCATGTGTTCGATATTGGAAAAGGCTCTGGCACTGTGAACTGAAAACTCTAACTTTTAATTGAGAAATGAACATATGAATTTCTCCAGATGATTCACTTCTTGGTTCAGAAATGCCTTATTATTACTTTTAAGGCCAAGTCAATGGAAATGCAGCATATACATGTTTTCCTTCTCTTTCCCCCTTTTTTCTTCTCGCCCCTCCCCTTCTTCCCTTTTCTTCCCTCTTTCTCCCTCCACCCCTTCCCCCAATAAAAGAGCCTCTTAGATTACCTCCTTGGATCTGATTCTTTGGAGTGTAATTTTGGGATTGAAGAAACACAACAGTTTTTGTTGTTATCACTAACAAAAGCAGAGAATTCCGATCAGAAGCACTGTGAAAGGAAAGGTAAAGCTGACATTAAACCAGAAATATGGCTTAGGAACCTAAACAGAGTCTTTCATTCAGCAAATATTTACTGAGCACCTACTATGTGGCTGTAGCATGGTACCATGTGAAATAGGCCCATGGAAGGATTTAACTTTGGGACACAGAGTGTTGTGTCCCACTCATATATTTGATGGAAATCATTCCTGATGTAATGTAAGAGATGGAGTGGGAAGAGCACCAGCCTTGGAAATGGGCAGATCTGGGTAGAAATCCTGGCTCTTCTGGGTGCTGCTGGAGATGTTACTTTATCTTTCTCAGTCTGTTTCCTTGTTGGTAAAGCTTCCCACTTCATAGTGCTGTTAGGAGTAAATGCAGTGTGTCAACGATTAGTACAGTGATAGCATCAGTAGGTGCTCAGTAACTGGTAACCGCTATTATTGTTAGGATTATTATCATCCTGATTACTCAGAGAATATGAGGGATGCTTTGGCAGTAGTTCCTAATCCCTTCCCATGGATCTTACCTCATGGAGCAAAAGCGGCTCTGTGAGTGTGTGTCTATGTGTGTGCATGTGTGTGGGGGGCTGAGAGAGAGGAAGTCTTTCCTCTAGAACTGCTTTCAGAGCTTGTATCAGGAGGATTTGTATAGGCATCTGTTGACCCCCAGCCTCCTTGCCCTGCTTCCTGAACCCTGGAAGTTCAGGATGGAGACATATGGGAAAGGCTCCCAACTAACCTTCAGCACGGACTTCGTGGACTCTCTCCAGACTGAGTTTGCAGGATTCTTGCTAAGATTGGCTATGCAGGGCAGTCTTGGCAAGGGTAGAATGGACATGGAGGGCCAAGGTCAGTAAGAGGGCTTAGAGGAGCCTAATTAAACTAATTAAAGTTTGGTCAAAGAGATCTTTGTTGCCTGCTGTGAATAGAATGAAGCACAAATGGCAAATGGTTGAGGGCTCACCTTTGGAATCACACTTGATGTGTGACCTTGAACAAGTTACTGGCCTCTATGATCCTGAATTTCTTACTGGAAATGGACCAAACGCTGTATGACTCATACATCCTTCATGAGTCATACAGTGAGTGTCAAAGGAGATAGTGCCCTGGAGGGCGTGCCACAGTGCCTGTCCTAAAATAAGGACAGGTATTTGTAATAAAGGTTGAGTATCCCTCACCCCAAATTTGTGGGACCAGAAGTGTTTCAGGTTTCAGATTCTTTTCAGATTTTGGAGTCTTTGCATTATCCCTAATCTGAAATGCAAACTGTTGTAATGATCATTTCCTTTGAGTATCATGTCAGCAGCCAGAGAGTTTTGGATTTTGGATCATTTAGGATTTTATAGTGAGATTAGGGATGCCAAAATTGTATAAACTGGGGACTTTAATTAACTTGTCATCTAGTACATTTAAGTTAGTGAATCCCTTTAAATCTAATAAGTAATATAGGAGAAGATATGGTTTAGTAAAAATTGCTGTGGAATGAGGCTGAATCACTGGATTTAAAATCTGGCCCCACCAGTGTTTAACATCTTCCTAAAGCCTTAGTTTCCTTCTTTCTTTTTTCTTTTTCTTTTCTTTCTTTCTTTCTTTCTTTCTTTTTTTTTTTTTTTTTTGAGACAGAGTCTTACTATGTCATCTCGGTAGAGTGCTGTGGTGTCCAGGTCACAGCAACCTCTAAGTCTTGGGCTTAAGCGATTCTCTTGCCTTAGCCTACCTAGTAGCTGGGACAACAAGTGCCTGCCACAACGCCTGACTATTTTTTTTGTTGTAGTTGTCATTGATGTTTACCTGGCCTGGGCTGGGTTCGAACCTGACACCCTTGGTGCATGTGGTCGATGCCATAACCACTGTACTATGGGCACCGCCACCTTAGTTTCTTATCCATAAAATGGGACAATGTCTTCTTTCTTGCCTGTCCCACAGGTTGCTGTGAACTGAGAAAATACAAGTGTAAGTACCTGGAAAAGCATAGAGAACTGTAATTAGCGCCTAATCAAAACATATGTGTCTAAAGTTCTTTCTGGTATTGTAGGATCAGGTCTCAGTCTGTCAGGGAGCCCGTGCTCTGGGCTTCGCTAGTGAGTCTCACTTTTGTCTGGTTTTTCCCCTTAGGAGACACAGGAAAACTAGAGGGGCTAGGGCTAGTTTCCTTTGAGGGCAGATCTTGTTAAGAAGAACAGAACGCCTGGGTACATTTCGAACTGGAGACTTTCTCCAAACCCCCTCTTGGAAGAATCGGGGATCTTCCTGTCATCTTTACTGTGAGAACCTGGAGGAAAGACTGGTTCTCCCCGACACCAAGTTTGAATAGTGTTATTTCTTTCAATTTTAAGAAGTAAAATAACAATGTATTTCTTGCTCTGTTCTCATCAGCCTATATAGATTGGACATAGAAGGAAGGGGGTTAGTGGCAGTTTAAGGAATTTGCTTAGAATAATGATTAAAGCTGGCACAGAAGTAGAACCGTTTTATGGATACAAGCAGCTGCTGCTAACACAAGCCTGTGGTCTGAAAGGAAAAGCGAGTGGATGAGAGGAGCATGCTGTCTGGCTGTGGCCCCCGTACTTGTAAAATGGACTGTATTTTACAAACTAGAAAGCTAGAAGTTATATGTATTTCTGACATGGTGGGTCTTTATCAGTTTACCAAAGCTATAATAGGTGGTCATAGAAGTTACCAGCTTACTTTAAATGTTAGAAAATTATTTGAGCAGCCATTGCTTTGTAAATTTCTTTAAAATTTTTTTTTTTTCAAAAAACCACCTTGCTAAGTGATTTTAATTATTGGACATTTTATATAACTGGATTTATTTCTAAATGAAGTTAGGTTAAAAGAGTAAAAAATAATGTAAAGGAAGTTCTTAACCCTCTCCTGAATCAGAGTTTATACTATTGATTGATTGATTGAGACTGAGTCTCACTCGTTTGTTCCAGGCTAGAGTGCAATGGTGTCATAGCTCACATCAACCTCAAACTCCTGGGCTCAAGTGATCCTCCTGCCTTAGCTTCCTAAGTAGCTAGGACTATAGACATGCACCACAATGCCTGGCTAATTATTTTATTTTTAGTAGAGATGTGATTTCTCTCTTGCTTACACTGATCTTGAACTCCTTAACTCAAGGGATCCACCCAGCTCCTTGAGTGCTGGGATTACAGGTGTGATCCTAGCCTCAGCATTTACAGTTTAGAATATTTAACCGGCTAAGGCGCCAGCCACGTACACCTAAGGTGGCAGGTTCGAATCCCCAGCCCGGACCCGCCAAACAACAATGACGGCTGCAACCAAAA
>NW_003852397.1:27976174-28035650 GCF_000181295.1 Otolemur garnettii
TGGGGATTCGAACCCGCCACCTTAGGTGTACGTGGCTGGCGCCTTAGCCGGTTGAGCTATAGGCGCCGAGCCAATTCTAACAATTTCTATTTGTATCTTAGACTCCTCTAGTATGGCTGTAGGATATTCTACTCATTTTCAGCTCAGTTTTGTTTAATACACACACACACACACACACACACACACATTTCTTTACTGAGCACCTGGAGCGTGCAGAATACTCTGTCAGATACTAAGGATGAGCTTCCCAATTTTATATCTAGTGAGAAAAACATGGATGATAATGAGTCAGGTATGAAATCATTCCGTTCAGGTATGAACTATGAGGTAGTACAGCCAGGGTACAAAGCCATCCTGTGAGGTCATAGAAGCCTTCTGAATGAGAGGACATTGCAACTGAGACTAGAAGCCTGAGTAGGACCTTCAAGAATTAACCCAAATTCTGGTTGGCAGCGATATCACCACCATGGACTACCTCAGCACTCCTGGTGTGGCCAGAGCGAGTCAGGTTCTCTAAACACTGCTGAGGACTGTCTGAGTATGTTAAATCATTGGATGAGGAAGCTGAGCCTCAGGGTTGCACTGCTGTGATCCATCACCTTCTCCTGAAGATGCATCCTGACTTATCTCCACACTTGCACACTCAAGAATGCAATATCTTGATTAACATGCTTAAGGAATGTCATGAAAATCACAACATTCTGAAGGTTTTTGGTCATTGCAATGATCTTGATTGGAAGATGAAAAACGCTTGAAGAAAGAGTGCATTGAAAAGAGGACCCGGAGAAGGGAGCACAGCAATGCCATGTGAGACTTTTTAATCCTCCTCAGATTCTCCGAGGAATCTGAAAAATACGTTCTGTTTCCACTGGATGCCTTGGTGGAGAGAAGACTCTGAGTAGATAGCTGAAAGAAGCCTATCTTATTTGGTCTCCAGAATCCTTTGATTGGAAAGTGACCCAAGAAAAATTGAACCATGAAATATGAAATATGAAAACTCTGGATTCTAAGTATTTGTTGGGTAAAGCTTTTAGTATTATCTTTCCTCTATCAATAAAACTGAGTCCTACTATGTTCCTTCCCTTTGTTTACAACCAGTTAACATTTGAGTAACTTATCTCCGTTAATAAAATTATTTAAGTAATAAAACAAAAAAGAATTAACCCAAATTCTATAGTATCTTTCCCATGGAGCACTCCCTGGTAATATTTGGACCCTGACTTAGGTTACTGTAGTACTTTATTTCTGCCTCAAGAATATCATGGGAAGAATGCCTGTCTTGGCATATAAATATGTGACTCTGGGTCTCTTTCACTGAGTTACAAGGGCCTTGAAGATGAAGACCAGCTCTTACTCATCTTTGTACAGTCACAGCTTTCTGAATGACAATGTTTGCATTTGCCTTCAGTTAATGTTTTCTGAAGTGCCTCACATGTGCTTTGGGGAGAGTTAATCTTACCAAGGAATCCTCCTTACTCACGCTTGGCTCATTTGGGCTTGGGTTTCCTCCTTGCCTTGTGATGACTCAGTTTCATCATATGCAAACTAGAAGGATTGAGTTAAGTCCTTCTGGTTAGGGTTTCTGTGATTCTCTTTAATCTGGAGGGGGATCTGTATTGCATGGATGAGTATGAGTAGTGATGTGTCGATATGAGTTCATTATCTTTCAGTTCAGTGGTCTTCCAAGGGGATGTTTTGACTAGGACCAAGCTAAAACTGGTCATAAGGTAGAATCAGGCAGCGGTACCTACTTTTTTCTGCTCCTTGGCCTCCTAGGCATTATGAAGACATATGTAGCCCTAGTTTGTTGGGCCAGGGATCCCCAAAGAAAGTCAGATTGTAGAGAGAGAGATTATAGAACTTTTGAGAAGAGAAGTCATTGTCAGTAAGGAGAGTTTATAGAGAGCAAAGGAGCAGAGGAGTGATGGAGTAGGCACCTACTGTGGCCTGGCATAGCCCCTAGCCTGCTGCTTCCTAGGAAAAGAAGGCTGCAGTACAAAGAGAGGTGAGTCACCAATCACCTACCAGCTCTGCCAAGGGAACCTCATGTTGAAAGGTCTGGCCAAGTGGGACAGCAGGAGCCTTTCTTCCAACTAGAAATGGCTAAAAACAGCAGTTGTTGGTGACCTTGCAGGTCAGCAGTGGTAGAGAGAAAATCTGGACTCTGGAACTTTCCCAGCTCTCACGCTTGCCTATGCAGGCTTAGTAAATAATTCAAGGTGGTTCTGGAGAGCAGCTTCAGAGAGGGTCCTGGTATGCCAGAGTGTCAATTCTCTTCATATATTTTATTTGTTCTAGTCTGACCAGTTTATTTCAATGTGGTTGGGTGGGTGGGTTGAAACAGTTGGAGACACCTCAGGGAAACAGAAACTAGGATCTGAGTGTGCTGTTCTATCAGGGCGTTCCTCCACCCCCTGCTCTGTGCACCTTTCTTCACTATCTGCTTTCAACAGTTGTCATCTGTGTGCATTGTGCTTCCTCTGAACTTGGGCTTTCCTGTGACTTTGGGTGCTGAGCCCCAATCTCCTCCTGAGCAGTACATTGCAATTTTGCTTCCTTATTGACTAACTCGGGCTCTCAGTTTCCAGTTCTGATTTTCTGAGTGAGGCATCTGATGGCCTAGCTAGGTTGTGGCTGAGAGTCCCATCTTTTGGTCCATTTAGCTGCTGGAATGGGGGTGTGAGAGTAGGACCACATGACATGGCTGTTGGCCGTGGATGGACAGAGCTCTTAAGAAGTGACTGTGGCCAGAACAAGTCATGAAGGACATCTTTGGTCACAATTTAGTCATTAATTCCTTCTGCTTCCTATCTGGTAGTACAGTGTTAGGGTTAAAAGCCTGGGTTCCAGAGTCAGACTCAAATCCTGTCTGTGACCCTGACCAAGTGACTTCTCCCTGGAGCCTCACTTTCCTTGTCTTATCTATAGGAGGAGGTTGGTAATCGTATACACTTCATAAAGTTTTTGGGAAGCTTTACAATGGGTTTATTGGGAAGAATGCATAAAAGAGTTTAGCACAGAACTCAGTGCAGAATAATCACTTTACAAATGTTGGTTATTTTTACATGGAGTCCAGAAGTGTGTAAGACAGGTAGGACTACAGCTCTACCTGTCTTTGTAGAGCTTGTAATCTAACAGGGAAGTGATTTTCATGAACCACTCACATAGAAAACTACAGGTGGTACATTTACTGCTGTATAGACAATATCTTAAATCTTATACTTAATAAATTCATTAACTGAACAGATATTTATCGACTGTCTAGTAGGTGTGTAGCACTGTTGTCAGAACTGGATGTATAGTTTTAAATTAACAATCACATCCCTGCCCTCATGGAGCCCACATTATAGTTGGAAGATAGACATGTACATTATAGATAGATAGATGGATATATAGTGGCAGGGGTATGTGGGAGTCCTACTGTCGATGGAATGGTCCAGGAAGACCTTCCTAGTGAGATGACTTTTCAACAAAAAATTGAGTAAAGTGAGGGAGGGAGGGACCCATTCCAACATTTAGGGAAAGGGGCATTCTAGGTAGAGGGAAGGGCAACGGTAACAGCCCCAAGGCAGCAATGTGGTTGGCAGAATCAAGGAACAGCAGGGAGGCTGGTGTTGGTAGAACCAGATGAGGGAAGGTGAGAGCCATGGGAAGTGAGGTCTCAGAGGATTTTTACCCTTCCCACAAGTTTAGTAATGTCTTATTTCTGCCGCTCATCTGGGCTCTTCAGTTTGATTTGAACTCATGGTTTGTCGGTTTCCACTGTGCCCAAGGGCAGCTGACAAATGTTTATTTTGAAGCAGCCTGATTTTGGAGAAGCACGGAGGCTCATTGGAGTTTTGAACCACAAAACTCTCTGATGATGGTTTGACCTAATGATTTTTCAACTTTTAAATTGTGCATAAGCGTATGCATCGCCCAACTACAGGCTAATGGAAGTGTTGTGGGCATATTCTAGGTAAGTGAAGCCAGCTGTGATGGTCTATATTATACAGTTAGATGTATTACATTAAATGCATTTTTGAATTATGCAACCATATTTTCAACTTATGATGGGTTTATTGGGAAGTAAACCTGAGGTTGGTTGAGGAGCATCTGTTTATTATGGTCTGTTGGCTCTTGAGACTGTATTTGGTATTTCTCCCCAGCAGGGTGGGGTGAGTCATGGGGAGGGAGGGGTCTAGATGCATTTAAAACCAGCTCCCTCTGTCACCCCTACCACAGAGCTGCTTTCTTAGTCATCCTTTAATCCTGTCTCTGTTTTCTGACCTCTTTCTTCAGGATTGAAATAGCCCAGCATGCTGCTTCCAGTGTGGTTATTGTTTAGGGAGAGGGACTGTGCTGAGTGACTCATCACCCATAAGGGGTGAACTGCTTTGCAGTGCCCAGGACGGGCTGCCGCTGAGGATCAGAAGCCCACAGAAGACACCATCATAGGTGCCAGTGCAGGGCTGTCCTCAGTACTCCATGGAAACAAGAGGAAGGAGTGATTATTTCTGTCAGCACAACCTTAGGAGTACCTCATAGTGGAAGTGACATGTGAACCCTGATATTTCAGGATCCTGTGATTCAAAGCATGTTTTTCCACAATGGTTTTCACTTCTCACAAGTGAAGAAGGCTGTCCAGTTGGGCTACTGCCCTTACATATTGGTACTTCAGGCTGATGGGCAATAGAGATGGGCCATTTACTGGACATTATTACTTGCCTTCTGTGTATACATCATTGGTTTTAACATCTGTGTATCAGTTATCTACTGCAGTGTAATAATCAGCCCAAAACTTGGTGACTTAAAGCAACCACTGTTTTATTTGCTTATGATTCTGAAGGTCATTTTTAATTTGCTCTTGATTCAGAGGGCCAGTTTTGCTGGGAATGGCTGGGTACGTTGGCCAGTTCTGCTCATCTCTTCTAGGGTTCATGAGTCTGCAGTCATCTGGTAATTTGACAGAGGCTGTTAGGTTTTAGATGGCCTCTGTCACATGTGTGCTAATTGGTGCTGGCTTTTGCGTGGCCTTCTCTCCTCATGCTGTCTCACTTTCAGAGAAGAAGCTCGGGCTTCTTCATAGCCTGATACTGTGTTCAAAGAGGATGAAGTGTGGGCCCTAAGTACCATTTCCTGTATCCTTATGGGTAGTTATTTTTCCTGCCTCAAGTAGTTTCTTCACACACACGTGATGATTAATGGCTGAATATGCAAAGGAAAATATTTTAATCTATTTAGTATTGCTATATACCATAATACCTGAGGGTGGGTAATTTATGAAGAAAAGAAGTTATTTGACTCATGATTCTGATGGCTGGAAAGTCCATGATCAGGCAGCCTATCTGCTATGTGTCCCGTGATCCTTCAGCTCAGGGTGGACAGCAGCAGGGTGCACGTGGCATGTGTGAAGAGACCCAATACAAGAAGTAACAGCCCACTTAAGGTAACTAGTCCAGTCTTAGAAGAGTGAGAACTCATTCCTGTGAGGCGGCATTAATCTATACCTGAGGGACCTGCCTCCATGACCCAAATACCTCCCACTAGGCTCCACCTCCCAACTCTGCCACATTAAGAATAACATTTCAACATGAGTTTTGATGGGGAAAAACCACATAGAAACCATAGCAGGTACCCTCTGAACCTCTCTTCCCTGTGAACTCTAGCTAACTTCATCTCTCTAGACTCCAGCCTCATCTTCTAAAATCAGGAGGACCACTGCTCTTTGCCTGGGTTTCCCCTTCTTGTACTGCTGCCTGGGCACTGTCTCCAGACAGGAGGGTGGGGCAGTTATAATGCTCACATCATTCTATCTCTCAGTTATATGTGTTGTCTAGTTCTTTAATTGTTTCAGTCATGAAGGTTGTTCTGTCTCTCTAACTCCATCTTGACTTTCTGCTTTTTGGAAGTATAAATCTCAAGAGTACAAAAGTGAGGCCAGATGCAGTGGCTCAAGCCTGTAATCCTAGCCCTCTGGGAGGCCATGGCAGGTGGATTGCTTGAGTTCAGGAGTTTGAGACAAGCCTAAGCAAGAGTGAGACCTTGTCTCTACTAAAAATAGAAAAGATTGGTTGGGTGTTATGGTGCATGCCTATAGTCCTGGCTGCTTGGGAGGCTGAGGCAAGAGGATTGATTGCTTGAGCCCAGGAGTTTGAGATTGCTGTGAGCTATGATGCTGTAGCACTCTACCCAGAGCACAGAGTGAGACTTTGGCTCAAAAACAAAACAAAACAAAACAAAAACAACAAAAAAGAAAGTACAAAAGTGGCAATGCCTCTTGAGGTGTAGGTATGGAATTGATAATCATTCTCTCTGAATT
Organism: Otolemur garnettii; assembly: GCF_000181295.1. NCBI lineage: Eukaryota > Metazoa > Chordata > Mammalia > Primates > Galagidae > Otolemur > Otolemur garnettii. The sequence continues at coordinate 27,982,476 of NW_003852397.1, forward strand.
CTACTCATCAAAGCCAATCGAAGGTGAGCCTAGATTAAAGGGATAGAAAAATAGACAAGACCTCTTAATGGGGGTTGTGGCAAAGTCGTATCACAAAGTGGGCACACGGCTAGGGCTGGGAGGAATGTTTGCAGCTTTCTTCTTTGCACTCTACCCTACTGTGTGTGGCTGGGCAAGTAGGGTTTTTAATATGATAGCTGTTATTAGACAAGCAGTTGCTGTAAACAATCAGGCCCTGTTGGAAGCACCTTACACACAGCTCATCTACTCCTACTGATGTTGTGAAGTATAGTTGTTAGGTCATTTTACAGATGAAGAAACTGCCGCTTCTCAGTGCTGAAGTGATTTTCCTGAGGTTATACCTAGGACTGTATGACTTCTAGGCCTGTTTGACCCAGTGTTTCATGCCGGTACTTCGAATTGATACTTTACTTTTAGCTTTTCTGAGTTCTTAAGTTTTTGGTACATTTCCTGTAGATAGATTATAGCAGCATTAAAAAAATACAAGCAGACGATTTCTATGGTTTTCTATTTGGATTTGCTGTGTACTGCACATTTGCTCCCCTGTATCGTTAATGAATTTTGGATTTTTTAGCATTCTGTACCTCACTGACACTTTGAATATTGTTTGATCGCTGGGAATCTATGTGGTCTGGGGCGAGGATTGTCTCCCAGAGGATTTTTCTGTTTGTTTTTGGCAGGTATTACCTTGGGATCCTTTTTTTTTAAAAAAAAAAAAAATTGGTAAGAACATTGAACATGACATTGATCCTCTTCATAAATTTTTAAGTATGCAGTACAGCATTGTTAACTATAGGCATATATTATGCCCCAGATCTCTAGAATTTACTAATCTTGTGTAATTGAAACTTTATGTCAGTTGCATGGCAACTGTCTATTTCCCCATCCCTGGCAATCACTATGAGTTTTACTATTTTAGATCTCTCCTATTCGTGGAATCATATGGTATTTGTTCTTCTGTGTCTTATTTTATGTAGCATAATATCCTCAAGGTTCGAGTATGCCATCTGTGGCATACTGCAGGATTTTCTTTTAAGTTGAAAAATATTCCATTATAGTATGTATGTATATGTGTATATCACATTTTCTTTGTTCATTCATCCATTGATAGACAATTTGGGTTGTTTCCACATCTTGGCTGCTGTAAATAGTGCTGCAGTGAACATGGTCTGTAAATATATCTTTAAGGTCCTGATTTCACTTCATTTGGATAAGTAACCAGAGGCTGCTGGATCATATGGTAGTACTATATTTAATTTTTTTGAATCTTCATATTGTTTTTTCATAGTGATGACACTATTCTACATTGCTATCAACAGTGTATGAGGTTTCTAACTTCTCTGTATTTCGCCAACACTTTTAATCTATTTTTTGGTTTGTTTTTGGATAATAGTCATCCTAACAGGTATGAAGTGACTTCACTCTTTTTCTTTTGGTAAAGATAGGGTCTTGTGTCTATCTTGCTCAGGTTGGTCTTGAACTCCTAGTCTCAAGCAGTCCTCTCGCCTCAGCCTCCCAAAGTGCTAGGATTCTAGGTCTGAGCCACTGTGACTGGCCCTGAAGTGATATCTCACTGGGACTTTGAATTGCACTTCTCTGACGATTAGTGATTTTGAACATCTTTTCATATATGGTAGCTATTGATATGTGTGTGTGTTTGAAAAATGTCTATTTGCCCATTTTAAAATCAGTTCATTTACTTTTTTTCTTTTTTGCCTTTGAGTTGCATAAGTTCCTTTTATCAGATATATGATTTGTAAATATTTTTCCCCATTCCCTAGATTGCCTTTTAAAGATAAAGCACATTCTTTTAGACCCTTAAGAATGTGTGTGAGAAATGTGGAGAAATAAAATCTTATTTTTTGAAAATACCTTTCAAATATCTTCCTTCTTTCAGATCTTTGCTCAGATGTCACATAATGGGGGAAGTATGGCTAACATTCCCCCATTTCACTTTCCACTCTCTTGCAGTGTTAATGTTTTATTTATCTGTGTAGCACTCACTGTTTCTTGATATACTATGCTTTTATTTATTGGTTACCATATTACATTTTGACTTCCCTGAGGTCGGGTACTTTGTCTCTTTTGCTCATTATTATATTCCCAATGTCTTGTATTGTGCCTGGCACACAGGAGATGTTCAGTAAATGTGTATATATACATGTATATATGTATATATATATTTTTGGAGACAGAGTCTTATTCTTGTCACCCTGTGTACAATGCCATGGCATCATAACTCACAGCAACCTCAACTCCTGGGCTCAAGTGATCCTCCTGCCTTAGCCTCCTGAGTAGCTGGGACTACAGGTGCTTACCACAACACCTGGCTAGTTTTTCTATTTTTATTTATTTTATATTACTTTATTTTATAGACGGACTCTCACTTTAACCCTTGGTAGAGTGCTGTGGTGTCGTAGCTCACAGCAAAATCAAACTCTTGGGCTCAAATGATTTTCTTGCCTCAGCCTCCCAAGTAGTTGGGACTACAGGCACCCACCACAAGACCTGGCTATTTTTAGAGATGGGGTCTTGCTCTTGCTCAGGCCGGTCACCAAGCTGTGAGCACAGGCAGTCCCCCTGCCTTGGCCTCCCAGAGTGCTAGGATTACAGGCATGAGCCACTGCACCTGGCCCCTAGTTTTTCTATTTTTAGTAGAGATGGGTTTTCTTGCTCAGGCTGTTCTTGAACTACTGAGCTCAGACAATCCGCCTGCCTCCGCCTCCCAGAGTGCTAGGATTACAGGCATGAGCCAGTGTACCCAGCCAATAAATATTTTTCTGAATGGATGATTGAAATATTAAATGATCAACACACAAAAATCTTAATTTTCAGATTATTATAAAACTTATTAAAATTGAAATATTTCAAATTTTTATAAAGTGGACCTCTGAGAACATATTCATAAGCCCACTTTGTAACATGCAGTACAAAACACTCCACTTACATCGCTCCTTGCTTTCTGCAGTTTATATCCTTTTTTGGTGGTACTTTGGGTCTTTACCTGGTAGCATGGCTACCTTGTAGAGGTTCATGTTTGGCCGTGAGATTCTGTGTTCTTTTTCCACCCAGCATATGATGCTTTTTTTTTTCTTTTTTGAGACAGAGTCTCAAGCTGTCGCTCTGGGGTAGAGTGCTGTGGCATCACAGTTAATAGCAACTTCCAGCTCTTGGGCTTAAGCAATTCTCTTGCCTCAGTCTCCCAAGTAGCTGGGACTACAGGCGCCATCCACAGCACCCAACTAGTTTTTGGTTGTAGTTGTCATTGTGTCATTGTTGTTTGGCAGGCCTGGGCTTGATTTGATCCCACCAGCTCCAGTGTATGTGGCTGGCGCCTTAGCTGCCTGAGCTACAGGTGCCGAGCCCATATGATGCTTTTAAAAATATACGTCTAAGCCTTTGTTTATGCCCTTTACCTTGCCTGGAATACCTTTCTCTCTGCCTCTGGAAAAATTCTCCTTCATTCTAGGCCCCACTCAGGTTCACATGCTCTGTGGACCCTTCCCCGTGCTCAGACCAGATTACCGCCCACTTTGGTGTTGTATCCTGAGGACCTTACATAGTGTTTAGCACACTAAAGAAATCCTCAGTCAAGGTCAGTTGAGTGACTATCACCTGTAGGCGGCTGCAGCAGAAACGAATGACCAGCTCATATACTCTTACTCTCTGAGAGGACTCAAATGCAGGAAGATTCTTTGTAGCATGATGGTTGTTCAATGAGGGTATAATAGGAGAGTGTATTATAGCCTTGAAAATGTTTCTTTAAAAAAAAATACGAAAAAGTCTTCTATCTGAGGAAGTGAGCTAAATGTTGTACTGCCTGGAGTTCATTGAATAAGTTGCTAAATTCTCTTTGGTAATATTTCTCAGCGTAATGGTTGTTTTTATTGTTAATGCTAATAATATTGAGAGGTTATTTATTGAGATCATAGACTATAATAAGCTATAAGTGTGTGTGTGTAAATTTATCCATCACTACAGTCTATCATCCCTATTTTACAGTGGAAGAAATTGGAGGCAAATAACTTGGCAAAGATTAAAGCTGGCGTCCTCAAACTATGACCCGCGGGCCACATGCAGCCTGCCTAGGACATTTATCTGGCCCGCTGGGTGTTTTTGCCACCGCTGCCTGTCCTGCTTAGCAGTTGACTTGTCCTGGGGCCCGCAGTCCGGCCCTCCAATGGTCTGAGGGACAGTGAACTGGCCCCCTGTTTAAGAAGTTTGAGGACCCTGGATTAAAGAGTGCAGAGAGAAACAGTGGTGGAGCCAGACTCAGGTTCTTAACTAGTCTCCTCCATTGGATCTCAGGAACTCCTACCATAACAGTGTTCTCTCTTCTCTCCCTTTAAAGGTGATTGAAAAGCTTATTTAAAGGAATAAGTGAGGCATCTCTCCACAGACACTGTAAACTGTAAAATCATCTTCTGTTTATTTTTTCGTTCTTTCTAAAACCATAAGGCCTGCAATTCTTTCCACTCTTATTTCCCTTTGGAATTCTGAAGTAAAGAAATAAAATGTTCAAAGATGTAGCAAAAAATTCCACTCCTTTCATGGGCCCTTGTCTCCAATGGCTTTTGTGCCTCAATCTTTTCCTAGTCCTTAGCTAAGGACCCAAACAATAATGAGAGGGACAGTCATTCCTTTTAAATAGGGTACAGGTGCGTGGATTCAAAAGGGCCTTTGGCTTCCCTGTAACTTAGTGAAATTTATGTAACCCAAGACTAATAGTACATCTTACTAGGAAAAATGCCAGTAAGACCTGGAGTTAGTAAAGGCTTGCTTCGATTTAAATTCTTCTTCCATTCAATAATACTTTTCTTCTGGGCACAGGCAGTGTCTGCACTGTTAGATACTTTCTTTATATCTCTGTTGGACTTGATAGGTGAGCTTCATTCCAGACTCAACTTTGAAAGCCATTTTTATCTCTTCCATGCTTTAAAAAGTCTCAAGCGAACTGTAAAACAAAATAAACATCCAGGAATGAGAGAAACACTTTACAATTCCTTGTTTAAAAGTCCCTTTTACTGTACTTTTGGAGAAATGTCTATTCTCTTTTACTGGTTTAAAGATTTGAAAAATCTTCAAGCCCGTGAAATGTATCTGTATGCTCACGAATGTCTGCAAAGATTGTTGAGTGTTTGCTAAGGACAACTTTTGTTGTTGATAATAAGTACATAATTATCCAGATGAAATAAAAATAACCTCAAACTGACATTCTTCAAGATTAGTATCAAGGGATCTTATTTCTCAGTGATGTAACGTATTTCTTCAATGATGGTGTCTCCATAAGAACTGTTTCCTTCTTTCTGGTTTTTGCTTTGGTTTATCCAATGGTAACATGGATCTCCTGTGACTTATCTTTTCCAGGTTCCTAAGTGGTCCCTTCATTTTTGACATTTAATTCCACAGAGTTTTCTTTTTGGGAAAAAAATTCCACTTAACCCTTTTTAACAGTCCTTAAGCTCCCAGATAGAAGAATGTTAAATCTGAAAAAAATCCCTGAAGGTATTGTTTAAGAAGTCGTTTTAGAGAGACGAGTTGCTCTAACATGACATGTTGCTGACATGAATTATCTACTTCAACTCCTGAAGCCTTGGAACCGCTGGGGTATAGATTGTGGTTATGGCAGCTGTACCAGTGGTGGCATGTGGTGGAAGGATCGTGCCTGGGCCAAAGATGTTTGACTCCAGCGTGGAAATATGGCTGGTGGCAGCTTTTGCACATGCCCTGATGCTAAGTATGAGGTAACAGATCCCTCTGTAGTTCAGTGACCAAATAAGACTGGGCCATCAGGTTAGAAGGGAAGGAGTGGGCAAGAGCAGTGTGCTGGGACTGATAACTGGTGGTGCTGCCATCCTGCTGTGACTTTGGGTGAGCAGTGGTCAGTCTCTTGGAAACTCAGTTTATGCTCTTGTAAAACAAACACAAGATTATCCTTCTGACACTGGCTGCCACTAATGCTTGATTGTGCTGGAAAACATTTGCTTTCTTTTTGAAATGCATGTGAAAGGTCCAGCAGCACACTGGCTCAGGCCCTTAATCCTAGCACTCTGGGAGGCTCAGGGGGGTGGATTGCTTGAGCTCAGTAGATTGAGATCAGCCTGGGAAACTAGCCCAGCCTTGTGGTGGGTGCCTGCATTTGCTGCTACTTGGGAGGCTAAGGCAAAAGGATCCCTTGAGCCCAGAGTTTGAGGTTGCTGTGAGCTGTGATGCCATCAAACTCTACCCAGGGTGACAGAGTGACACTGTCTCAAAAAAAAAAAAGGAAAAAAAATTCCATATGGCAGCATGTATCAAAAATCTAGGGTTATTCTTTCCAATTATATTATTTGCCATTGCTTTATTTGCTCCAAGTTAGCATTTGAAATGGACGAACTAAAAAGTTACTCTAGATGAAAGATTCTTTTTTCTAAAAAATTATTTTTTTATTTTTGAGACATAGTCTCAAGCTGTCGCCTTGGGTAGAGTGCCCTGGTGTCACAGCTCATAGCAACCCCAAACTCTTGGGCATAGCGATTCTCTTAAGATTTTCTTTATATAGACACAGCCAAACCTTATTTCACATTTTTTTCTCCCTGCTCCAGTTTCATCTCTTTCCGTTGCATTCTGGAAAGGTTTGCAGTCTGGGTTTGCGTATCAGTAATATTAGCAGCTTTAAAAATGATGACTTCTATTCCACCTGAGAAAGCTGATTTAAAAAAAGAGATGATTTCTTTTTGGCTGTAGTATTTACCAAGTATCAGACTAAGTATCAGTTATCTGTTATTTAATCTTATCATGGTTCCACAAGGTGTCTATTTTTAATAGCTTTTATTTTTAAAAAATTTTTTTTTTTTGAGACAAAGTCTCACTATGTCGCCTTGGGTAGAGTGCTGTGGTGTCACAGTTCAAAGCAACCTCAAACTCTTGGGCTTAAGTGATTTTCTTGCCTCAGCCTCCCAATTAGCTGGGGCCACAGGTGCCTGCCAGAATGCTTGGCTATTTTTCTATGTTACAGTTGTCATTGTTGTTTAGCTGGCCGGGGCTAGGCTTGAACCCACCAGCCTCGGTGCAAGTAGCTGGTGCTGTAACCACTTATGCTATGTGCACTGAGCCATATATATATATATATATATGATTTTTATTGTTGGGGATTCATTGAGGGTATAAGAAACCAGGTTACACTGTTTGCATTTGTTGGGTAAAGATCCTCTTACAATTGTGTCTTGCCCCCAAAAGGTGTGGCACACACCTAGACCCCACCCCCTCGCTCCTGAGCCGTATACTTTTAATAGCTTTTAAAAGAGTCAGAAACTGTGGTCTAGAGGAAAGAGTAACCTACTAGTTACTCCTACCAGGTTGACTGACCAGATTAGCACCCTACCCAAGGTGCCTGAGCCCCATAGCTTATGAGTGAATAGGATGGAGCATGACCCAGGGTATCTGATATTAAAGTTAGAGGTCTGAATTTGGGATTTTATTTTTGTTGTTTACAACCCGGAGAGTATTAACTGAACTAGTAGTGATGAGTACTTACGTTATTCTTGGGAAAAATATTTGCTGAATGAAAATGGGAAACAGAAAGGAATGCATCCATAGTGCTCCCACCTCCCACTTTTTGAAACAGCTTTATTGAGATATAATCCATGTATCGTAAAATTCACCTTTTAAAATTGTACAGTTCAGCTATTTTTAGTATATTCACGTAGGTGTGAAACTTTCATGACTATCTTTTATAATTTAAAAACATTTCATCACTTCTAATAAAACCCTTTAGCAGTCATTCCCCACCCCCACCAATTAACACTGTAGTGTATTTTCTTCTAGTTTTTTTCTTGTCAATTCATTGATTTCCTATTCTTCCCTTCCTCCTTCCCTCCCTTCTTTCCTTTTTTCTTTCTCTTTTTTCCCCTCCTTCCCTCCTTTCTCCCCCCCCCCTTTTTTTTTTGCAGTTTTAGGGCAGGGCTGGGTTTGAACCTGCCACCTCCGGCATATGGGACTAGTGCCCCACTCCTTTGAACCACAGTGCCACCCCCTTTTCCCTTTCTTATTTTAGATTAATATAGGGATATGTACAATTAGGTAAAGTCTAGGTTGCAGTTGAGCTCTTCACCTAGGAGGTATGCCATATACCCCTATGTTATACCTGATAGGTAAGAACTTACCAAGCCTTCTCCCGCTTCCCCCTCCTCCTTTTTGAATTTAAATATGTACTTCTCTTGCGTTGGCATAGGGTTGTTTGTATACTTGTTTCATATTAATATTTAGTACATTAGAAGCTTGCTTTTCCATTCTTTTAATACTTTACTTAGGAAGATGTTCTCTACATCCTTCCAGGTAAATACAAAAGATGTGAAATCTCCATCTTTCTTTATGGCTGAATAGTATTCCATGGTATAAATATACCACAGTTTGTGAATCCATTCATGGGTTGATGGGCACTTGAGTTGTGTCTGTATCTTGGTGGTTGTGAATTGAGCTGCTATAAACATTTGAGTGCAAATGTCCTTATGGTAAAATAATTTTTCTTCTGGGTAGATACCTAGTAATGGGATTGCAGGATCAAATGGAAGGTCTACTTTTAGTTCTTTGAGGATCCTCTATACTTCTTTCCAAAAACGCTTTGCAATCACATATATATTCTTTCATTCTTTCATTCACTCATTCTCTTACTCCCTCCTCTCACCCTTTTTATACATATGCACTTTTACCTAATAAATGTTAAAGATCATTGCCATTGTATGGATACAGTAGTAGGTAGGTGTCTTATTTTCATACCAGTCAAAGAAATAAAAAAATACAAGTCTTTCATTCTAGTTCATTAATAATAAATGGAAAGATGTAAAATATTTGAGTGATTAGGCTACTTAGGAACCAGTACATTCACATTTTTCCTGTACATTGTTCAAGTTATAATTTGAAAAAGGAGGAGACTGATCACAGATGACTCTTCATGGCTTTTTCAGTCACTGAAAATTCTACCAAGAGCACAGACACACACGTGGAGATTCTGTTTAAGAAGAAAATGCGTAACACAGTCAAGTGCGAAGCCTGATAGTGGCATTTCAGGTGACTTTTTTTTTTTTTTTTTGAGACAGAGCCTCAAGCTGTCCCCTTGGGTAGAGTGCCGTGGAATTACAGCTCACAGCAACCTCCAACTCCTGGGCTCAAGCGAGTCTCCTGCCTCCGCCTCCCAAGTAGCTGGGACCACAGGCGCCTGCCACAATGCCCGGCTATTTTTTGGTTGCAGCCGTCATTGTTGTTTGGCGGGTCCGGGCTGGGGATTCGAACCCGCCACCTTAGGTGTACGTGGCTGACGCCTTAGCCGGTTGAGCTATAGGCGCCGAGCCTCAGGTGACTTTTGAAAAGGTCCTCTCAGATTATCTTTTATAATGATGACAATAAACATGAACAGTACAGAATTAAAATTCAGATGTTTACGTATGCCTTAAAAATAGATGAATAGCATATATAGTCATCCCTAAGTATCCATGGGGGATTGGTTCCAGGAGCCCTGCACATATGAAAATCTGTACATACTCAAGTCCCTTATATAAAATGATATAATATTTGCATATACTTTAAATCATCTCTAGATTACTTAAAATACCTAATAGAGTGTAAATGCTATGTAAATAATTACTATTTTTTAGTTAAATCATAGCTGTGTACATTAATGCGATCATGGGGTACAATGTGCTACCTTTCCATACATTTTGAAATGCTTTCATCAAACTGATCAACATAGCCTTCATGGCATTTTCTAGGTTATTGTGTTTAGACATTTATATTCTCCTCCTAGTAAATTTCACATGTACCCTTGTAAGATGCACTGTAGGTGTGGTCCCACCAATTACTCTTCCTTCACTTGTCCTCCCTCCGTCCCTCTCCTCCCTCTTATACTCTATTTTTTCTTTATATTATTTTTATTGTTGTATTATTTTTCCCCCAATATTTTCTTTTCTTTTTCTTTTTCTTGGCTAGGGCTGGGTTTGACCCTGCTACTTCCGGCATATGGGGCCGGGCGCCCTACGCCTTTGAGCCACAGGCACTGCCCTCCCCCAATATTTTCAATCCATAGTTGGTTGTCTCTGAAAATGTGGATAGGGAGAGCTAACTGTGTGTAATTAAATATACAAATATATAATATATATATTTTTACCAAGCTTTCTTCCTCTCCCCCCTCCTCCTTCTTGAATTTAAATGTGTATTTCTCTTGTGTTGGCATATAGTTGTTCATCTACTTGTTTCATATTAATATTGAATACATTAGGCTGAAACCTTTTAAATATATAAATATAATAATGTATGTAAAGATATAATATATAAAAATATATTATTTAAATATAATATATATATTTTACATATATATACAATTTTATATATATAAAATTTAACCTGGCAGGATTTCTTTTTTGACATGAAAAGGAATCTTCATACATATGTCTGTCAAATAATGCATAGTTCGATAATGGTTGAATGAATGATTATTTATCTAGCAATGTTCTGTGGGGGGTCACCACTCAGAGTTTACTCAAACTTTATCAATCATACAAACTGACTTTTCAGCCTGTTCTCTAGGACCATACTACAGCATGATGTTCCTAGTGCTTTTCTTCCCCATCTTTCCGTTACCAAATCATCTTTTCTTAAAGCAGTAGAAAGGGTGAAACCTTTTTTTTTGTTTGTTTGTTTGAAGTGTAGAGAGGCATCTCTCAAACTTTCATGTGCCTACACATGAAAGTGGGTCTTTATGTGTGGGTCTTATAAAAATGCAAATTCTGATTCAGCAGGTCTAAGATGGGACCTGAGATTCCACTTTCTGGCCAGATCCTGGGTGATGCTGATGATCCTGGCCCAAGTTCACTTGAATAGCAGAGAGGTCTGTCATCCTTCCTCTCAGGTGTGAAAATTACTCAAAAAGGAGACCGGAGCAGGAGAGTACTTAGGGAAAATTTCTCCTTTGTAAGGCTTTGAGCACCAAGGACTAGAGTTTGGCTGAGAAACCCATGTAGCTCAGAGGTAAGGGAAAATTAGTAGTTCAATGCCTACTTTCTCGCTATTTGAAATGATATTAATTTAGGTAAAACCTCTTACCTATTCTAAAAATACTTAGATGGTTAGCAATTTTGTTAAATGAACACGTTGGGTGATGGAGAAGAAGTAACAGAAAGGTATTGAGATAAAGATTTTAAAATGTCATTTGCATTAATAATTTGCTAAGTAATTAAATAAAAGAGCTATCCTCTAGTAACTGTGACTGTTAATATTGGAGAAGTTTCAATTTTAGCTATTGTTTCTGTGATTACATGTTTTGGGTTGCTTTTCCAAACACATTTTTAAAGTATCAATATTTCTAAAATGTTAGTTCTTTTATCTGTATTGGGTTGAACTGTATTGAATCTGTATTGATGGTAGGAGATGCAGCTGTCCTTAGCTTGGGTATGGATTACTGGCTAATAACAGGGAAAGAACGTTGACCTTCAAGATAGAAATAGTTGATACTTCTGAGAGCTCTTGGTAGAGTTATTTATAGGCCAGTTAATGAAAAATTGATTATATCCATCTTTGAATTGATCCTAAAAAACTATTTCCTATTTTCTCTTATTAAAAAAAAGTCAAAATACTTAGCATTTTGCTAAATGCTGTGTTTATTTGATGATCAAAAATGTATGTTCATAATTCCCATTTCTTTTCCCTAGGAAGAGAGAAATTTTATTTATTAATTATTATTATTATTATTGTTGTTATTTATTTATTTATTTATTTGCAGTTTTTGGCCAGGGCTGGGCTTGAATCTGCCACCTCCAGCATATGGGGCTGGCACCCCCCTCTTTTGAGCCACAGGTGCAGCCCAAGAGAGAAATTTTAATTCTGGGCCCCTAGCCATCGCTGTCTCACAATGACGATAACTGCAAACATTAATTGAGCATTCATGACGTGTTGGGCCCTGTATTTCATCCTTTCTGGGAGCTTATGCACTTACTCAGTGAGCATCCTGGTATCCGTATGAACCTTGGAAGTTAGTTATAATTATTATTTCTTGTTTCTGGATGAACAGTTTGATGCTCAGCATACTTAAGTAATTTGTTCCAGGCATCATAGGCTGTCATGGGTAGATCTAGGATTCAAAACCCAACTCTTCACTGCTGTTCTTGGAAGCCCAGAGAAGTTTGATGATTTTCCCAAGATCATAGTTCCAAAGCTAGAATTAGAACTTAAGTCCTTAATTCGAAGTGTAGTGCACTGTTCCAATACTATGCCACCTTGGAGTATTGGTCTGTAATGAGAACCAGAACTCCTCTTTGCTTACAAAAGCTACTGCTGGTGGGCTTTCCCACGTGTCCTCCTCTTGGTGTTGTGAATCTTGGCAAAGTGTCACATATTATCTACCAAAGTGAGTTCTGACGTTATCAATGACAGCATACCTGTGTGAGGAACCTATAGTCCCAGTGTTTTTAAAAATCACTTACTCATATTCTCTATTTAGCTATATGTTCTTTTCCTTGGGGTGTATTCTACCCAAAGGAGAAAGCTTAAGACTGTATGTCTAAATGTTAATTTTTTTAAGGCCTTTTGTTTTTAGCAAACTGACTCTTCTGGCTCACAGGGGCCACATGCTTTTAGCTATCTGCTATTTGTCTTTTCACACACCTGACATGGCACAAGGAAGGTTTGAAGCCATGAAGAGTGTGGCACATCCTGTACATGAGATTGCAGAAAAAAGAATCAGAGAAATTGCCCTTAAAATTTGATTAGAGACAAACTGGAAAATGATTAATAAGAAAATAAAGTCACAGGAGAAGAAAAGCAGGCCAAGTTGTCTGCAGAGATTCTGTTTTCTTTGAAAGAGTTATGGTAAGCCCTTGCTTGAGAAGCAGTATATGGATTTATTTAAAAAAAAAAAAAACAAACTTCTAGACTGTTGGGTATAAGCCAATTCATATTTTTATATAGCTTGGAGACAGTTTTCATAGCAATGAAACTATGAACTGCTTTACAGTGCAAAACTTTATCATTTTTGTTTTTTCCTCATAGTGTGGAAAAGAGCTTAAGGTCACAAATTTTTTCAAACCTGCCAGAAACTCATATTTTCCATGTTTGGGGATAAGACACAGTAGATTCTAAACATCTGGCTAGTCCCTATTTAAATAATTGTGTGTTCCATGCACATCATATGTACATAATTGTATTTTCATTCTAGTTACCTTTTTGTGTTTCAGACATTCTGAAATCTGGATTAGATTGTGACTCCAGTAGCTATTAGAAGTTGCTCTTCTAAAATGTCGGCTCAGGCAAAGTGTATTTTTCCCCCTTTTTCGTATAAACTCAAGTACAGCTTAGTTTCTTATATTTTCACTGTTCTTTTTTTTTTTTTTCCCCCAAATTAAGTGAATATGGGAGCTTATAGGAGTTGTGCAAATGAAGTTCTGTAGTATTTTTAGAGCAGGGGAAGTCTCCATTTCAGGCCTGGGCCCATATGTGTTAATGATGTGATTGCAGTTAAATCCCTTAAGCCACCCCAATTTATCCTCTTGTGAAGTGGACATAATGTTGGCAGCTTTGGAGAAGTATTGTCAGAGGAGTGAGCTGGTGGATATGAAGCATTTGAATTTTGAGGGAAAGGACAGGACGGAGCAATCAGAGGGCAAAGACAGTTCTCTGTACCCCTCCCCCAGCCTAACGACAGCTGAGCAAAGGGGAATGGAAACCTGTTTCCCCTCACCTTGTTCCCCTGGGCTGACTGTCCAGTGAGGTAATGTCCATTCTGGTCCTATCATTTTTCTTTCTATAGTTCATTCACTTGTTTATTGAATACTTATTATATGCTAGATTTGAGGTATAAGGAAAATTAGGAACTGTCCTTGAGACATATACACACTATTCTCTGTGTATATGTGTGTTCATGTGTGCAGGCATGCCAGTGCGTACGGAGTGAATACATGATACATGATAATGTACTCCCTTTTTTTCCATGACTCCCCTAACAAAATACATATTCACAGCCTACAGAATTCTGTTCCGGGGAATATACTTTGGGAAACACTATTGAAAACAATCTGGTAAAAGCCAAGGGGATGCTTACTGTCACAGTGGCCTGATTGGTTAAGAAGCCCACTGGTCTTTGTGTTCTGGCCCCAGTGTTACCAGGGTTTGAAGTTGGGGACTCATTCTTGTTGAGGCCGTGTCTGGAGGAGGCAGCAGTGAATCCTTCGATTGACATTTTATGGATGACTAGTAACTGAGCTGTGCTAACTGAGAGAATCTCAGCCAGTTGACCTCAAACCCGTGCTTTCCTCTCTGCCCTGTCAGTGTGCACTGTGTGAGAAAGATTGAGAGGAGAGGCAGAGACGGAGCCCGCTTCTTTACCTTTGATCTGAAAGGTGGTGATGTCAGGTGCTGCGGATGGAAGTTGGCCCCTGACTCCTCGTGAAGTCACTTGAGGAACACTGTACAGAGATTTCCCATCCAATCCTCAGGATCATAGATACTCTCCCACCCCGCTGCCCTCTGTAGAACTGCTGCCTGTCTGGATGCTGTAATAAGCCTTCAATGTCCTTCCACCGCAGAGCTAGTGTATCAGAGGGCCCTGGCTCTAGCCTCTGACTGAACCACTCAGGGCCAGGAAGATGGCTCTGGAGACAGGCCCTGCTGGTACATGGGGAGTGATGCCTAGCACATTCTGAGCTCACACGTGCCATTGAAGGAACAATTTATGTGTACTCAATGATGTAAGGTAGTTCTTTCAAACCCATTTCACAAATGAGGAATTTGAGACTCAGAGATGCTAAGAAACTTGCTCAAGACGACACAGGTAGAAAGTGACAGGGCTGGGATAGCAACCAGACAGGCTGGCTCCCGAGTTTTTAAACTGTTACACACATTATACTGTATTCCTCCCATGGAATCATCTAAGGAGATTATTATGTGCTGGTAGACAATACAAAAGAACATGTATGTAAATTACAAAGTATAATACTAATATAAACATTCCAGACCCCCCTTACCTCCCCCTCCCCCGGAAGCATTACCAATCCCGTTGATATTATATGTGTATTCCTCCTCCCAGTTCCTGTTGAGTTATGGTAATCATGCCCTTGAACCTTCCTAAGTGGAATGATGTTGCATATATTCTCTATTTTGACTTCTTTCATTCAGTGTTATTTTAATATTAATTCCTGTTCCATATGGTTGCCATTTGTTCCTTGCTTAATAGTATAAGTGTATATTATAATTTGTGTAATATACATATTTCAGCACATGTATATATCATTACTTATGAGTATTTGTGTGTTTTCCTGTCGATGGATTATTTCTAGTTTTTGCTATTAGGAATGGTGCTCTACTAAATGTTCTCATGTGTGTCTACTGTGCTAACGGGCAAATTATTTCTTTAGGGCGGGGTCTGCAAACTTCTTCTGTAAAGTGCCTGATGGTAGACATTTTAGACTTCATGGGTCATATAGTATCTACTGCTATACTCAACTCTGCTTAGATAATATGTAAATGAGTGGGCATGGCTGTATTCCATTAAAACTTCATTTATAAAAACAAGCAACAGGCCACATGTGGTGTAGGCCATAGTTTGCTGTTCACTGCTTCAGGCTTGCACTGAAGAGTGAAATTTCTGGGTGGATATACACATAACCATTTATTAAGGCTGATTGCATCAGTTTACCTTCTTAGCAGTGATTTTAGGAGTTCCTTTTGATCCATGTCCTTGGTAATATTTGCTATTGTTAGATATATTGTTGTTGCTGCTTTTATCATAATAATTGTTAAAATACGTATGTGTGTGTGTGTGTGTGTGTGTATGTTTGGCTGAAGGAGTGGAGTATAAAATGGTTTCTCAATGCAGTTTTTATGTATTTTTTTCTGATTACTAATGAGGTTGAACATCTTTTCATATGCTTATTGGCTGGTCATATTTCCCCTATGAAATGACTTTTCATTTCATTTGTGCATTTTTCTATTAACTGTTGGTCTCTCATTAGTTGGTAGGAATTCTACATATATTCTGGATAATAATCCTCTGTCATTTTCATATATTGCAAACATCATCTCTCATTTGTGGTATCTTTTTTCACTCTCTTTATGGTATCTTGATGAAAAGAAATTCCTAATTTTAACATTGTTAAGTTTGCCGTTCTTCGCCTATGGCTACATTTTTTAGTGCCCTATTAATAAGAAAATGATTTTTTTATTTATAATAATTTACGGATTCTTATGGAGTCTCTAAATAG
This sequence comes from Otolemur garnettii, assembly GCF_000181295.1. NCBI lineage: Eukaryota > Metazoa > Chordata > Mammalia > Primates > Galagidae > Otolemur > Otolemur garnettii. The sequence continues at coordinate 27,998,720 of NW_003852397.1, forward strand.
ATAACCACATAATTAAGTTGATAATGTTAGAATTTTTCTTCTTTTCAATTATTATTCCTTCTGCTTATTTTCTGGTCTTACTGTTCTAACTCAGGCCTCAAGTAGAATGTGGATTAGAAGTGGCACAATTTCATGCCTCATTTTAAAGGAAATGCATCTAACATTTGCCATTAAGAATGATATTTACTGTCAGTTTGCAATAGATACACTCTATTAGTCAAAGAAGATATTTTCTATTTCTAGCTTACTAAGATTTTTTAAAAACATGGAGATTTTATACCTTGAGCTGATTGTAATTTTTCTTCTTTACTCTGTTAATATAGTTGGCGATTGAATCCTTTTCCTAATGCTGAACTAGCCTTTAATTTATAGAAGAAACCATTTTGGTCACATTATATTATCGTATCTTCTTTCAATACTTCTGGATTCTATTTGTTAATAATATTCATTGTCTAAGTGTAGAGTTTGGCCTATAAGTTACCTTTCTCGTGTGGTTCATTTCTAGTTCTGGTGTTAAGAGTAGGTGATCTGGAGGAAGTTATTTCCTCTCTTTCCCCATTTTCTCATGCATCAAGTGGGGATCATAAGAGTGGCTACCTCACAGGGGCTTTAAGGATGAAAGGAGCATAGAACCAGCATGGCATGGGGAAAAGGCTGTGCAGATTTTTGCTTTTGCAGTTCCCTAATAGATCTGATCTGTCTTTACCTCTGAGTTTTCATACTTCCTCTGCTCTTTCTTCACAGGGATAACTCTCATTTGCCCTTCAAGTAAAACACAGCTCAGTGTTGGTCCCTTGGTTTGGATGTTTCCTTACGTGGCCCTTGCTGGGGCCCCATCTTCTCTGTGTTCCTAGCTGCCTGGTTATGGCTTCTGTCATAACTCTCATGGTAGAGTATTGCTACTAAGAGTTTACTTGTCCATTTGGGCTGTGAGCATGGATTATTTCTGACTTTTTTGGTATTTTTTGATATAAACATGAGGGAGATACTAGGTGATATTTTGAATGGATAAATGGACCAATTTTCTCTCCATTCCTTTCTTCTTTCCTACTCTTCCTTCTTCTTATCTTCCTTCATTTCTGCCAGCCTCTTCCCTCCCTTCCCTGTTTCCTCCTTCCCTAATGTTCCCATTTCCTTTACTATTCACCTGGCACTTGTTACATTCTCTTAGTCATTCTTCACAGAAACCTTGAGTGGACCTTATGATGATCCCATTTGTAGAAGTGGAAAGAGAGGATCAGGGCAATAGGGAAGTTGCCTATCCAGAGGGACAGTTGCCTTGCAATGTTGTCCTTCAAATGTTGCTCTCGGTGCTCAAAGCATTTTGGCAATTTTTTTGGAATCTCCTTTTGGCCAGTTTCTGAATCACATAAGAAAACCAGTCTTATTTTTGGTTCACTTTCAGAGAAGATAATTTCCATTCTGATTATCCCAATTCATCATGTTTGTTTGTTTCTAGATAAACTTGGACGGTCTTCGAAATCTAAGCCACTTCCGAAGGACAAAGATTTGCCATTCTCAAGAACATTTAAATGACTCAGAGACAGTCGCCAGAGCACACTCCCGAGAGGCTGTGCAGCCCCACGTCTCTGGACTAAAGACTGTAGATGTCCCTGTGGACTTTGTTGAAATGGTTTAGAGAGAGGGACCTGGTAGAGGAAGGTTGTACTACCTTATAGACCCACCTCACATTTTTTGATGACAGTTTATTGAGATAAAATTTATATAACATGCAGTTCACCCATTTAAAGTGTAAAACTCATTGGTTTTTAGCATAGTCCAAAGATATTGGCAACCTATATCCCTGTCTAATTTGAGAACATTTTTATCACCCCAAAAGAAATCCTGTGCCATTTAGAGTCACTTTCCCTGCTGGCAATCATTAATTTATTTTCAACCTATGGATTTGCTTATTCTGGTATAATTTTTCTTTTTTTTTTGCAGTTTTTGGCCAGGGCTGAGTTTTGAACCTGCTACCTCCGGCATATGGGCCCGGCACCCTACTCCTCTGAGCCATAGGCACTGCCTGGATTTGCTTATTCTGGACATCCCATCAGTGGAATCATATGATATGTGGTTTTTTGTTCTTACCAAGTTCTTCCATGGCATAATGTTTTCAGGGTTTATCCATGTTATAGTGGGTGTTTCATTCCTTTTTATGGCTAAATAATATCCCATTGAATTCATATTGATATGCCACATTTTATTTACCCATTCACCAATTTATTTACCCATTCACCAAGTTGTTTCTACTTTGGGGTTAATGTTAATAATGCTGCTATGAATATTTGTATATGAGTCAGCTGATGATTGGATACATAAAATGTGGTACATGCATTCAATGGAATATTATTCAGCCCTAGAAAGGAATGAAATACTGATACATATTATAATATGCATAAATAAATATGCTAAGCAAAATAAACCACTTATTGCATGATTTCATTGATGTGAAATGTTCAGAATAGGCAGTTCCATACACAGAGAAAGTAAATTAGTGGTTACCAAGGCCAGAGGACAGGGAGGGGGATGAGAGAGACTGCTAAAGAGTAAAAGATTTCTTTTTGAAGTAATGTTCAAAAATTTGTTGTGTTGATGGATGCACAACTATGTGAATATGCTAAAAACCATCGAATTGTACATGTTTTAGGAGAGCATTGATTTAAAAAATTTATAATCTCCATCACTAAATACATACCAATTGCTTATTCTACATTCAGTGCCCTGTGAGGCACACAGATGAGAAAGAGGGTACTTGTTCCCTGTGCTCTAGAAGTTTCTCAATGGACATTTTTAAACGAAAGATGAAGCAGATTCCCGTGAAGAACCATCCCTTAAAGGTGGTGCCTCACTTTCTGCTAGTTTTGGGTGCCACGCTCAGAAATTATCTCAGCCCCTCAAAGTGTCAGCTAAGGGATTTCAGAAAGATTTGAGAATGTCACCTGCTTACACATAGTATAAGTTATGTCATGCCTCACAATACTGCAAGTTCCCTGTAGACAGGAGCTATGTTTTACGTCCCTCTTGATTTCTGTGCTTAACACTGTGTTTGATCCACAGGCGGAATTATGTTTGGTGAATGTCTAACTGCAGCTTTGGAAGCCTGCTGGACTGTCCCTACGACAAAAATTCAGGCTTATGGCTGCCTTCTCTGACCAGCCTGGGGGTTTGCCCTGGTTTGGGAAAAGTATTGCTGAATTTACCAACTGTCGTCATGCAAAGGTTTCTTTTCTCATAACCGACAAATATTGTGTTTCTCTGGTGTTTTCACTCTGCTTACAATGACCACCTGAAAGAACGTGTGTGTTTTTCTCTTTGCTAATACATCGAAGACTTCGGGTTCCTGGGTCTGTGAGATTTAGGAAAACAAAAGGTGGAATAAAACTCATGTTTGGTTTTTCTTTTCTATTTTTTTTCATGTCTACCAAACATCAAGGCTATAGATTCTGTGTAGCTTACGGGTCTTTGCTGTAATTAGAAATTTTTTTTTTATTTGTTTGTTTTGTTCTTTCTTCCGTGGAGGTACTTTATGTTGATTAAGTTCTTTCTGTTAAATACCCTTTGCTTGCACTGGACTTTTCTTTGTGTTGATTTTTTGCTTCATTTTTTTTTCATTTCCCATGCTGTTCAGTTACTGGATGCCAGAAGAACCAAGGTTTGTCCACTCTCTGTGGCTCGTTGTGCTCTGCACAGTCTCACCTCCTTGTGTGTCTGCGTGCGTTTGTCTGTGCCTGCGTTTAGTCCCTTTTGCTTGCAGATGCAGTAATCCTGTTTACTAAACCTGTTCACAGCTTTATTTGTAAAAATAAAGTCCTTGTTTGTGTCTACTTGTAGTGGATGCTATTATTTTCATTTTTAAATTAATAAGCATCGATCATAGAAACTAATGGTCAATATAATAACAAACACCTTGGGAAACAAGGAATACTGAGTCTGGAGCGTTGTGGGCATAAAGAAGGTGTGTTTGTGAAAGTTTCCCTCTAACCCTTGCCACTTCCTAATTAGAACTCCGTAGATGTATAATTTCCCTTGTGATTGACACTAATATACTGTTTCTGTGTATGTGTACATTTCTCTTCTCCTGAGACATTCAGAATGCATCATTGAATTAATTTCCCCCTCTCCATGTGCTGTCCCATGCTTCTGAAGTCACCGTGGAGGACTTCATGGCTGGCCCCCGGACTTCATGATTAACATTCCATCTTCATGGTGTGGTGGCAGCGAGCAGCACTCGGCATTTCTATTAACGTTCGCCCTTCTGTCCCCTCTCCGGCTCCATCTTTCTCATTGCAGCACCTGCAGTTGACTATCCAGGCCCTTCAGGATGAGCTGCGGACCCAGAGAGACCTCAACCACCTCCTGCAGCAAGAGAGCGGCAACCGAGGGGCCGAGCACTTCACCATCGAGTTGACCGAGGAGAACTTCCGGCGGCTCCAGGCCGAGCACGACAGGCAGGCTAAGGAGCTGTTCCTTTTGAGGAAGACATTGGAGGAAATGGAGCTGAGAATTGAAACACAGAAGCAGACCCTCAATGCCCGAGATGAGTCAATTAAAAAGCTTCTTGAGATGTTGCAAAGTAAAGGCTTACCGTCCAAAAGCCTGGAGGATGACAATGAGCGGACGCGGCGGATGGCGGAGGCCGAGTCTCAGGTCAGCCACTTGGAAGTGATTTTAGACCAGAAAGAGAAGGAAAACATACATCTTAGGGAGGTAAGAACATTCACTTTATCTCCCCCATTACCTTAATTTACAAGTTAAAATATGTTACTGAGTTATTTTCACAGGTTGGAAGATATCTTATAGCTTTAATAAACTTCCCTTTGTCATCTGCTTTATAACCTGTCTGCTTGTAACCGTTAAACTTGAATTTTTTTTTTTTTTTGATACAGTCTCATTATGTCACCCTTGGTAGAGTACTGTGGCATCATAGCTCACAGCAGCCTCAAACTCTTGGGCTTAAGCGATTCTCTTGCCTCAGCCTCCCGAGTAGCTGGGACTACAGGCACCTGCCACAATGCCCAGTTATTTTTTTGTTGTAGTTGCCATTGCTGTTTGGCAGTCCCAGGCTGGGATTGAGCCTGCCAGTCCTGGTGTATATGGCCGACGCCCTAGCCACTGAGCTATAGGTACCGAGCCTAAACTGGAATTTTGTATTAGTTTTGTCTCCGCTCACTGTACATTTGTTCCATTATTATTCAACATGGGATTCAGGATCCAAGCATGCACAGCACGGGTCAACTCTAAGGTGGTTTACAAATGCTTTCCCGAAAAGTGGCTATAGTGTTAGAGTCTTTTAAGTAAAGTATTATTAAATTGTTTATCAAATATCTCTTTAAAGAAAAAGAAAACAAATAGATGATTAGCAACACAATAAATCTTTAAATATTTTCATAACCGAATTGGCAGGAGGAGTTGTAGAAAGTGAAGCATATGGATGTTTCTGGAAAGAATGATGCGCAGACCAATTCTGAACATTCAGGTTTAAGATAATCTTTGTCTGAATTTCCATTCATCTAGGACAGAATGTTTCAGGTTTTCCGAGAATGTGTTTTGCCCAGAGTAGATTCAATCATGTGAAGTCCTTCAGAGGCAGTCCTGGCCTGCTACTGCCATTCAGTGTTGGGATGCTTAGATATCTGAGAACATGTGGTTGAGTGGAGCTTAGGAAAAATGTGGATGACAGCCAAGGTTGGAAATTTGTACAGCAGTTCCTTGCCACTGTGGTGAATATGGATCTTAAAAGTACTGTGCATTCAAAACTGCTGTGAGGTGACATGGATCACACAGAAAATAGCAAGCAATAAAATGGCATTAAGTATATTTTCAAAATATTCTACAGCAATAAATAAAAATTCCACAAGATATTTGCTTTGAGATCAAATGAGATTTCTTGGCATGAATATACCTGTTTCAACGGGCAGTTCTCCTTGTGGGTCACTTGTTTGCTTGGTCACAAGACCTGGCTCCGTGTTAGAATTTGCTCAAAGGCAGATGCTCCCACATAGTTTTTTTTTGATGTGGATTATATTTCCTTAGAACATTTGAATGGGCTGTCGTGTCTTTAGACTTAATGTCCATGACTCTTATTCTTCCTTATTTTGTTTTTACTAGACTTCAGCAGCAGGTTTAGGAAACTACAGGGCTTGGTTTCATCAAAGAGATGTTTTATTGGGCCTGGTCTTCCCATCTATATTCCAAGGGATGATGTAGTGGGCATACTCACAAAATGACCTCCAATGATCTCTACCTCTTGGGATTTATACATTTTTGGTAAATTTATTTCCTTGATTGTTGGCTGATCCTCACAAATAGTTTTTAAATGAAAGAATATGGCAAAAAATAATGGAAAATCAATGTCACTTCCATGCTTAGGTTACATAAGACTGTTACTTCCATCTTGCTAGAAGCCTCTACTGGCCTTCTTAGCTTGTGTGCTTTGATGGAGCAAGCTGCCATGTGGAGAGGTCCATGTGGTAAGGAACGGAGAGCCAACACCCAGTAAAGAATGGAGGCATTCAGTCCAACAGGCAAAAAACCAGAAAACTTCCTACAGCTACTTAGTGAGCTTGGAAGTGGATCTTTCCCCATTCAAGCCTTCAGATGAGATGACAGGACCTGGATTGACACCTTGATTGCAGCCTGTGAGAGATCCTGGAGGAGAGGACCTAGATAAATCCTCCTGGATTCCTGATCCACAGAAACTATGAAATAATAAATGTGTGCTGGTGTAAGCTGCTGCATTTGGGGTGATTTGTTGCCTAAACAGATAACAAATACAGTAGAACAAAAACTAATCAGTTCCCTATTTACTCCACAGACCTCCCATCTAGTTAACAGAAGGGGAACAATAGTTGCTGGCATATTATTACTGCCATGAAGACTGACTGTGGCTTTTGACATTTTTTGTGTGATCCTCTCTGGAGGATCACTGTAGTTGGGAAAAGCTATTGTTTTATTTGGGTACTAAGGGGTGATAGGGCATGTTTGACAAGGGTGTGATGCCAGAGAAATTACCATCTGCCGCACCATCCCTCACTCTATGTTCAGATCTTATGGTCAAGATGGAGTCACTCTTCTCTTACTAGACTCTGCTCCTTGGTAGTAAGTCATAGATGGTATCTTGAGTGGCTCTCTCCATTTAAATTAATCTAAAGGCTCGGTGCCTGTGGCTAAAGCTGCTAAGGCGCCAGCCACATACACCTAAGGTGGCGGGTTCGAATCCCCAGCCCGGGCCCGCCAAACAACAATGATGGCTGCAACCAAAAAATGGCCAGGCGTTGTGGCAGGCGCCTGTAGTCCCAGCTACTTGGGAGGCTGAGGCAGGAGACTCGCTTGAGCCCAGGAGTTGGAGGTTGCTGTGAGTGTGATGCCATGGCACTCTACCCAGGGGGATAGCTTGAGGCTCCATCTCAAAAAAAAAAAAAAAAAAAAAAAATAAATTAATCTAAACACAATTTAACTTGTGTTTGTTTTCACATTGGTCTGGTATAAATATAGATCATGTCTAGACCCTTAAACATCAGTTTGAAAGCACACAGTGTTTGTACAAAAAAAAAATAATGCAGCCCAACATATTCAACTGATTTCTGTGGTCTGTGGCCCATTAGAACAAAATCAGTAGCCCTTATTTTGGCTCATCAAGAGGGAGAATATGGAAAATGTGTCTCTTCGCAAAAAACTCATTTTAAATTTGAACTCAGCAAATAAGATTTGGAGGCTAGATGGTGTGTGTATGTGCCTTAATTTCTTAGAGATGGAGTCTTGGTCTGTTGCCCAGGCTGTAGTGCAGTGGGACCATCATAGCTCCCTGTAGCCTTAAACTTCCTACCTCAAGCAATCCTCCTGACTCAGCCTTCCAAAGTGCTGGAATTATAGGTCTGATCCACTATACTAGGCAATATTTGGAGGCTTTGGAGGGACACTTCCCAAGAGAAGAGTTGTATTGGCTTACAAGAATTATTTCTCAAATTTTCAGGCACGTTATGGGCCTGTTGTTAAACCAGTGACAGCTTGAAATGGGTCATATTGGAGTACACCATACAGATTGGTAAATGCTATTCTCAGGGTCAACCTCCTCCATTCCCCTGTCCATTCCCTGCAGCCTATTTACTAGCACATCTCTGAATAAATGCTGTGAAATGTTTAACCTTGATACATCAAGGAGGGGGACCATGGAGTCAGAAAGTTAAATACCAGAAGAATTATGATTATGAGTGCATTAACCACTCATGATTCATCAGATGTTTCCAAAATAGGATCTGTATGGAGGCTTATGTTTCATGTACCATGTAGAGCCCTTTACATTCATTCATACTGAATTCTCACAAACCACCTCACTCATCCATCCATCCATCCATCCATCCCTTTATTCACTAATTGGAGGAATACACATTGAGGCTCTGTCTTGAGTACTACAATGATAACCAGTGAAGTTTAGCTTCATGGTGCTTGCTTTCTATTGGGGGGGAGGGAGAGATAATAACTTTATAGTTAGGTAAATGTTATGAAAAGAAGAAGAGGGTAAAGCAGAAGGGACCTGAGTGGGGCCTATTCATAGTGGGTGGTCAGAGAAGGCCTCTTGGGAGGGGTGGCCTCCTGCACTGAGGTCTGAATGACAAAAAGGAACCAGCACAGGAGGATGTCAGAGGACCATTCCAGTGAGGTGGAAGGGCCCGTGGCCTGGGAGGTAGGTGCTATTACATTTCCCATTTTACCTGGGGAGCTGAGGGACGAGCGACATTAGGAAGCTAGCTGATGCAGAGGCTGGTGTACATATTTGAGTCAGGTTGACTTCAGAGTCTCAGCTCTGAAACCATTTTGTTATGGCCCTTTTCCAGAAGAATTTCCCCCAGTGTGCTCAGAGGAGCAGCCATGTTGTGGGCCATTGATATATATTATGAGAGAAAAAGGGCTTCAGTGCCAGATGAACTTGGGGAAGTGCTGTATTCCGCAGAGTTTACTGCAGGAGCCTCAGACTTTCGAACATGCAGATGTGTATTAGTCATGTCCAAGAAGGGGACCACGGAAGGCAGAGCTTCTCAGACTTACTGGACTTGCTTTTCTTACTTGACTTGCTGCTGTGGTGTTCTTTGTAAGACAAGGTTGAAAAATGTGCTAGAAAATAAAAATAATGGTTTAAATCTGTGACTTACAAAGTGTGTGATAATATACAAATAGTTGTTTCCCACTGCCAAGTGACTGGGTAATTTCCTTCATTAGTTATTCTGCAAGGCAAAGTTTATCATAAGTGGTTTCCATATTCTCTACTGCGTTTTATAATTTACTTCTGTTGGGGTATTTTTTAATTTTGTAGTTGAAAAATATATCTGACCATTTTTGTTATGAAAATGGTGAGGATAACTCAGCTTGTCTAAGAAGTTGCCTGACCTCTGTTAATTTAAATGAATCTAAAACAGACTTGAAAGTGTACTTGAGGGTTTAAGTTCAGCATGTTCCTGATTTCTTTCTCCTTATGCACGGTTCAAGTAGGTTGGGGCTCGGTGGTGTGCTGGTGGGGAATGGCGTGCCAGTGGTTTCCTGATTCATTCTCAGGCAGAGGTGCTGGACCTCACATCTATTGTTTAGAACATTTGAAATTGGCTGGAGTTACATCTGGGGTGGGTTGGGCTGCTTTAGTGTCTAGTCTTTCAGTGGTCTCAAAAAGGCTGAGGGTGAAACCACGGCTTTGTCTGGCAGGAAACGACAACAACAAAAAGGTTATGATCTCATCGTATTTGGAAGATCAAAACCATTGCCCAGAAACTGCAGCCGATGTGCCAAGGGTTGGCTGAGACTCACTGTGACTCACTAGTGTTGTCTGATGCATGTGGATACAGGTTAATTTGATAAGACATTGCTTGATGTGGTAATAGTTTACCTTGTTCTCTAGCTTTTTCTGCAAAGAACATACTGTTCCATTTTAAGGTTTTAGTGTTCGAGTGTCCAAAATACTACTGATCTCATTAAAGAAAAAAAAGGGGGGGGGGATTTATATACCAGGATCCTCTTATGCTTACTCTGCTTAATCTTTTCTTGATGGGTCCTTAGAAGAGAGTTAGGGGTCTTTGGACTTATCTCACTATAAGATGCTTGAAGGGAAAGAATATATGTTCTGCCGCTAATCCTATTGATCTCCTATGCTAATCCCTTTGGGTAGCCTTCCTTTGTTTGGTAGCAAGGGCAGAAGATCACCCAAGTCATTGGGGACCACAGTTGCTAAACACCCAGGTCAAGGAAATCCCCCAGGAGACAGGACCTGGACTTTCCTCCGTGCTCTGGGGCGCAGAGAAGAGAAACAGGTAACTTGACTTCTTGGTCTCCTGGTTTATTTATTTATTTGGGAGATCTACCAAAGCAAAGGCTGTTAGCTACAGGTTTTTGAGCTTTTAGATCTGTTACTGATGGCTCAAATCTCCCTATATAATCTCTGCCCAGACTTCTAAATGCTACGCCAGTCTCGCTTCACAACCGTATGGCTTCGTTCTCTTTAACACACACTTGTCTCTAGTTCTGCTGACTGAGCCATGATTTCGCTGATGCATGCATTTCTAATTCTGACTCTACAGATTCAGTATACTCTATTTCTATCAACAAAGCTTATTACAGAAAATATTCCCAAACATATATTTTATATACATGATCTTCTACAAAGGCTGTTTCTTGTACATATTACAGAACTTGAATAGTTGGTCCCTATTTTAATCTAGTAAATAAGTTTCCTATGGGATCAGTACATTCCATCAGTATTCCTAGACCTCAAGTATTGCCTGTAGGTGCTCAATGAACATTTTTGTGAGTTAAACAATGGTTAAAAATATCTAGAGAATTGCTTCGTAGTTTAGTTTACAATATTGGAAAAGTTCGTAACGACTGTACAAGCTCCATGTTCTTTTATGTTTTCTCCAGCATGGCTCTGTGTTTGAAGTGCAGCAGGAACTTTCAGAGTAACTTTCACTGAAAATTACTTTCATTTATCCAATTCGTGTTGGACATCATTGGGCATATGTCGGGCATCCATAGGCAAGATGCTCTGGGAGCAGCAGTGACAATTTTGAGGTCTTGTGCAGAGATTCAGGTGGACAATGAGAGAAGCAGCCAACACTTACCAAGGCTCCTTCTGTGCCAGGTGCTGCACTAAGTAAATTCTGTTGTCATCATCCTCATTACATGGATAAGGAGACTGAGGCACAATGGGATAAGTAAGTCCTCCCATTCACACATAGCTAATGCTGGAGCCCTGATCAGGAAGTGGGCATTCTGGCTCTAGAGTTTGTGGTTGGCTCCACTGCATGCTCCTGCTTCTTGGGGTGGTACATGAAGGGGAGCTTGAATGGTACACAGATGCTGGGCAGCATAGAGGCAAGGGAGCTAATGACTGGCTTCATCCGTGGCAGAGCTGGTCTTCATAGGTAAAAGAGAACTGGGGGTGGTAGGGAAGCACACAGGGAGAAGAGATGGCTGAGTCAAGCCACAGAGAGGGGACTGGGTTCTGTGGTGGGTTGGGGTGTGGTGAGTTTGGAATAGTTTGCACATTGCCTTTCAGGAGGAGAAGGGAATAAAGCTGAGAGGGTAGTTTAGGATCAGATCACTGAAGGATCTAAGTACCAGATGCAGGGAATTGGCATTTACTCCGTAGGCTCTGGGGAGGCTTGGAAGGCATTTGCCCCGGAGAATGACATGACCAGAGAAGATGGTCAACTTGTAGATTGGATAGGAAGAAGTTAGAAGGATACTGTGGTTGTTCAGGTGACCAAGAGTCTGAATCTGGGTGGTGGCTGTGGAGGTTGAAGGGAAAGGTCACCTCCACCTGCAGGCTGGACCATGGCAACTTAAGAACTGAGTGCTAGGAGCTTTGAGGGACAAACAACTCCTGCGGACCTCTCTGTGGGCAGATGGCACGACAGTGCTATAAATGGTAAGAGTTGGCAGCGGGAGGGTCTGAGGGTGAGGAGAAACATCGGATGTCTTGAGTTTGATAAAATCCTGGTGCAACTGTCCAGCCAAGGTTAAGAAGTGACTGTGAAGTTCTTCCCAAAGTACTAAGGCTTCTCTGACTATGGCTCCCTTTTATTAAGGCGTGCCTTGTCACACTCCTCATCGCATTCACCTCAATACTTCTCCTTAGTGCCTCTTTTCTGAGTAAGAACCTCATTTTGAATATGGAATCTCCTTAGAGATTATGTGGAATTTTCAGTGACTGATGCCAGCTTGAGACAGGGTCCACTTGTTCTTACTGAGTTCTATTTTCTCCACGTGCTCCATGTAGGACAGATGCCAGTGAAACATCTTTACAGAAAAGAGCTCACTCTGGGCCCTGATTGGCAATATATCCAAAAGTGGGGTTGCATAATTTTTACCCTCAAGTTTCTGATGACATAGGAAATATATTCATTTCTGTTTACATTATTTGCCCTGTCTTTAAAATTCCAATACATTCTTTAAAGTTTGAACACTAGATGCTAATTTGAAATTATTTAGGTTTTACCGCATACTCATTTTAATGACTGTCATTGGCTACTTTTTATAGTAACAGGGACTGGTGGAGCCCCCAGGGAGCCACCAGACACAAGGCATTTTGGAATCTACTCAGAAAAGAAAGTGATGGGGTGGGGGTAGGGGAGAGTTACCAGGGAAGGGTGAGAAGGTCAGGAGGTTGTGCTGGGAGAGGGAGACATTGCTGTTCTCGTCACCCTCATCCTCCTGCTTTACCTTAGGTGAGACAGCTTTCTGAAAATGATTTTTCTGGTAGTTGATATAATTTATCATTATTGTCATTTGGTAAAACAGTGCTCCAGGCTGGGTGCAGTGATTCACGTCTGTTATCCTAGCACTTTGGGAGGCTAAGGCGGATGGATTGCATGAGCTCAGGAGTCTGAGAGCAGCTTGAGCAAGAGCAAGACCCCATCTCTACTAAAAATAGAAAAATAAGCCAGGCATTGTGGTTGGTGCCTGTAGTCTCAGCTACTCAGGAGGCTGAGGCAAGAGGATCACTTGAGCCCAGGAGTTTGAGGTTGCTGTGAGCTAGGCTGAGGCCATGGTACTCTACCCAGGATGACAGAGTGAGACTCTGTTTCACACCTTCTTTCCCCCAAACAAAAAAACAGTGCCCCACAAATAAATCCTCAGTAGTGAGAAAGGACTCCAAGTACTGGTGGTGCTGTGGATATTTTAAGTGTGTTTTCCAAGCTGCAGCCATAGGAAGTTGAGACAGACTCAGCTATACTGCAGTCCTGTCTGTCTTGAGTGAAACATTAATATCTTACACATGGAGGAAGCTTGGTAGTTTATAGAGTACTTTCTATTTTAATAATTTCCTCTGATGCTTCTAGCAGCCCTGAGAGGACAAGAAGATTCAGAGAAGTTAAGCAGTGATGACATGTAGCATTTACTGGGCACTCACTAAGATCAGCCCAGGTAGCTCACTTTCCCTGGAGTGCCGTCTACTACTCTGAGATACTCTGAGATGGGGGCTAGGTTTTCTGCCTCTCAGGTGGGGAGGTTGAGGCCCAGAAGGGTGATGTGACTGGTCCAGATTCTCAGAGAAAGTAGCAATGGCTTTGGGATTAAAATTTGGCCCTGCTGGTCCTAGGTGCCTTGTTCCTAAACACGCCTTGGTGATGCCAGGGATTTCCGGGCAGACTGGAGACCAGGATTCTGGGCTTCTGCCTTCTTGCTCAGGGTTATTTTCTCCATAAATGCAACAAAAGAAAAAATGCAAACTCTCTGATTCATTTTCTTGTCACATTTTGTCAGGGCCTGGTGAATTGGGGATTGTAAATCTGAGTGGTCACAGAGCAGTGGAAAAAGATTAAACAGTGCCACGTAGAGGCAGCACCAGGGCTGGGTCTCTGTTCCATTTTCAGCTCATGAAGATGAAAGTACTTGGACCTCCATAAATTCTTAGGGAACAGGAAGAATTTTTATGAGCAGAGACTAAGGATGACACTTAGAATTGGGGCCTTTCCCATTTCATCTGTTCAAAGTCAGCTTTCTTTTTCTTTTTTTAATTTCTTAATTACCACATTGCCAGAAAGAATTGCCTTGACTCCCCAAACTGACATTGCTTTTTATCTAGTTTTCATTGGGTATTTTGAGTTTATTTCTATGTCAATGGTGAGATATTATTATAAAATTATATTTATAACTCCTAAGAGGTATTCATCTCATTGGACTAATTTGTTGAAATTTGGAAAAGCAGTATCTATTCTGCTACCCACCCTGGCTTGGATGTGAAATGGGGTCCTTTATTGTGTTTTCAGTTTGGCATATAGGTTGAAGGACCTTTTTGGAGAGAGTGTTACAAAGCCATGTGAACTGGGGGAGGCTGTCATTCAGGCAGCGGTAACAAATAAAGAATAAAATCCTCACTAAAGAACAAAAGTAGTTATATATGAGTAGTTTGTAGAAAAAAAGGAAAGAAAGGTGAATGAAACATCAGACTTACTACCCATTTAGATCATGGTGTATGCATACCATGGAGTACTACTACTCAGCTATAAAAAAAATGGTGAACTGATACCTTTTGCAACAACCTGGATGGAACTGGAGACCATTTTTCTAAGTAAAGTTTTGCAAAAATGGAAAAACAAACCCCACATGCATTCACTATTCAATTGGAACTAATTGATCAACACCCACGTGCACATTTGGTGGTAAAACGCAACAGAAAGTAAGCAGGTGGGAGGGACTGACGGGGAGGGGTAAAATCATACCTAACGGGTACAGTGCACACCATCTGGGTGAGGGGCACGCTTACAACTTTGACTCACACTGTACAAAACAATTCATGTAACGCAAACATTGTACCCCTGTAATATTCTGAAAAAAAGAAAAAGTGATAGAAGTCAGTCATCAGGTAGCAAATAATAAAAAAAAAATAATGATGTTTACTTTGAAGAAACTGACCTGGGAAAGAAACTACCTATGTATACATACAGGTCATGTTAAAACATATTTATACGTGGTAATTATTAGTGTGCAAAGGACTTGCTGGGTTTTCTTATGGAGAGTGTTCTTTTTTGAGACAGAGTCTCATTATGTTGCCCTCGGTATAGTGCCGTGGTATCATAGCTCAAACTCTTGGGCTTAAGCAATTCTCTTGCCTCAGCCTCCCAGTAGCTGGGACTACAGGTGCCTGCCACAATGCCTGACTATTTTTTTGTTGCAGTTGGCCCTGGCCAGGTTGGAACCTGCCAGCCTCAGTGTATGTGGCCGGCACCATAACCATTATGCTATGGGTGCCGAGCCATGGAGAGTGTTCTTAATCAGGTAAGCTACAACCTGGTCAAGAGACAGCTGAAAGGTCCTGTACCACCCTCTGCCTTTCTTCTTGCCTCCAGGCTGAGGCTGAGCTGGGTTGCCAGACCTTTGAGCATTTTTAGTATTAGAGAAAGACTGGACGATTCTTTGTGTATGTGTGTGTGTGTGGGGTGGGGGCTGGCCCTAGTACTGTAGGGTATCACTGAGCGCATCCTCCACCTCTATTTAGTAGGTAGCTGAGCCCCCACCCTTCCCCAGACTGTCACAACAACAACAAAAGTGTCTCCAGACATTGTAGAATATCTCCCCTGGGGAGGGAGGGAGGAGGCAAAATCATCCCAGCCTGTGAACTGCCTGTATTCACTGAGTGACACAGGTTGCTGGTGGCTGGCCTGGGGCTGTGGCAAGTACAGTAATTCTTAGCCCCACCTGCTTGAAACTAGGTTTTACTAAGGAAGCAGCCCAGAGCAGGATTCCTCAATTTTATGTAATTGAAACCTTTATTTTATTTTATTTTGGCTGGGGCTGGGTTTGAACCTGCCACCTCCGGTATGTGAGGCCAGCACCCTACTCCTTGAGCCATAGGCGCTGCCCGAAACTTTTATTTTTTGACCCATTTGACCAGGTTTTCTATCTGTTTTTTTCTCTTTTCCTGACTCTAAAACTTTAAGTTCAGACTATAGGATGTTGTTTGCACTTGGCCCACCCCAAGACTGACTGCAGGGGATTGAACTAGGAAACAGAGATGCTGAGGGGAGGAAGGGATGGGGGTTTGAGCCTGAAAAGAGACAGAAGTGGGGTGTGTGTGTGTGTGTGTGTGAAGACAGAGAGAGAGAGAGACAGAGGGAGAGAAGGAGAGAGAGGCTTCCTCCAGTTGCCTCCCCTTCTTACTCTTTCCCTCTTAGAAAAAACGTAGGGCTAGAAATGAGGCACATCCTGGAAAAGAAATCTAAGAGGGGTTTTGGAAGCGGCATTGTGATCTGAGATACCACATAGGAAGATTGGGACTTTATGAAAATAAAAGAGAATTTGATTCTCAGGTGTATTTATGGGGCCAATAATTATGGATCTGAGAAGATACATAAATCTCATTTTTTGACTACCAGACTCTTACTATTAATTGGCAGTTTTAGTGTACAATAAAGGTTGTTGTGGCTGCTTGCCCCCAAATGGCCTTTGAATCTCCCTTTCTGTTTTTTAAATAAACATTTCTCTAGGTGAACTGCCCTCGCCCCCCTCTCAGCACAACCAAACTGCAGAATAATTTTGGAGTACAGTGGTTTTATCATGTGGAAATGCAGTACAGATGTTCAGAATTACCTTTTCTTCCCTCCTTTTAAAATGTCATGACCACACATGCTTTGCTCTAAGTACTATTAAATATTTTTATTATTGCTGTGAAAAAATCTCGCCTCAGGCAGAGTCCCATTGCATCTCAAGGCAAATGTTAAAATAGCAGTGAATACTTATGCATATCACATTAAAAATCAATTTTATGCAAATGAAACCTTTATTTTTTGACCCACTTGACCAAGTTTTCTATCTGTTTTTTTCTCTTTTCCTGACTCTAAAACTTTCAGGATGTTGTTTGCCCACCTCTATTCTCTATAGACTTGAGTTTTTCTGTTTTTCCTGTGTATTTCTTTGACCTCAGTCTGATCACAAGGATGGATTTGATGGGGAAGATTTTGACTGCCAGCGTGAATTAGTTAGTGTCTGTTCTAAAAAGTTATTAATGGATATGCATAAATGTATTCATGATCTATGTGTATATGACTTAATAAAAAATAAAAAAATGCTAAAAAAATAAATAAAAAGTTAGTAATGGAGAAAACCAATTTCTTGTCTTATAGACAGTCTTATAGATTTGTGGTAGGATTTTTTTTTGTTTATTGAGTGCCGCACACTGGGGCCAGCAGTCACTTACCAAGGAAATGCTTTATCAACGTTTAACACACCTTCCACCCAGAAACCTATTTAGCAACATTAGGTGCCATTCATTGTAAACGTAACTTCTTTTAGGTTTGTTAGTGCCACTTTCTTTCTGTATCTCTCGGCCAGCCTTAAAAATATTTCTCTAAAGAGTTGCTTAAAAAAACAAACAAACCCTATTTCGATATAATCATTTCAACCTGGAATCAAGAGCTTCCCTCACCATCTGTGTGCGTTTATTAGTGCACTGGAAATTAATCTGGTTTAGACAAATAATCTCCTTTAAAATGTTGCTTTCCCGATCCATATCCAAATAAGAATGTAAGGTGATTTTTTTTGAAAGGGTGGGGGAGGCCTTTGTCATCCTGGCAGTAACCACATAGCAAGGAAGACGCAAAATCTGTGCCTTGGATTGCAGAAATGAGTCTTAATGTAGGTGCGACACCGTACCTTCATGATACTCGGTGGTGTTCCTGCCACTGGTCCCTGTTGCCATACTTTTATGATGCATGTCAAGGGTTAGACAATTTTAAGGGCTCAAGCCTTTGTTATTGTGAAGGACAGAATGCTGCACAATGATTGAGTCCTTGCCAATTGCACCCTGGAAACTTGAGATGCCTTAAAAACCCACCAGGCCCAAACCTCAGTGGGGATTGTTATGATGCCTCCTTAGGAGTTCGTACAGGGAGAGTAGTCATGGGAGTTTAGTGGACATTCAGGGATGCTTGTGCCTCGAGAGCGTGTCTAAGACTGTGTCCAGGACATGATGACGCAGGCTTCTTCAGAGGACGGAAAAACTTTCTGGAAAGCTCGTCATCTTTTCCCTTTTTCTGGGCTGTGATAATCTTAGCATGCTGCCTCCTTGCTTTGTTGTCCATGGCATAGAGGACTCAAGGAGGTTGGTCCCAAATGGCCTCATTTTCTCAAATCATAGCAGCCTCCCAGGGAGTCCATGTGGGTTTATCATATTCACAGGGCCCATGGACGCTGGTCTTGGAGGTCCTGGTGGAGTGCTGGGTAGTAGCATCCATCCTCCTCAGCAGCAGCAGCACCACTGTTTGATGGGAGGTTACCCGGTGCGGGCAGAGTACAGCTCGGTGCTGTACTCCGTTACTTCTCAGAACAACTCTGTGCATCGCAGGTGCTGACATCGTCCCATTACTTAATCAGGGCAGTTAAGTAACTTGCCTGAGACCTCACAGGGGACTTGACCGCAGAAATGAGAACCAGTGTACCATCTACTGTTTTGTAGAAAGTCAAAATAACGTCCAGCTTCTTCTTCCCACCCAGTTCCTCTCCTCTCTGGTTTGTTTTCTTTAAAACTTTCCTTTTCTATTTAGGTTTCTCATCTGGTTTCTATTATGACTTCATTTAAAATCTTATTATGTCTCCTAATATGTTGATTTTCCTCTTTTATTTTAACCTTAATCACTTTCTTCCCATCATATTTTCATCTGCCTTGTTTTATGAGGTTAATTGTCTTTGCTGTCCTGCACTTTCGCAAGAGATCCACCAAAGCTACGGAGCTTCTGGCCTAACAGAATTGTAATGAGCAGTGTCCTCTGCCTCCTGCAAAATCTTTGCATTCACCTGCATGAGTTCATTCTTTGGTCTCCAGGGACATGACCTATGCAAAGCACTTTGCACAGGGCTTGGATCAATGAATGTCATTTATGTTTCCATGAAGAACCATGAGCAGAGATAAGCAAGAGTTGCCTTTACACCAGTTGGTCTCCTTGTAAAGCAGTTCCATGCTCCCTGTGTAAACCACTGACTTCTCTTTTCAGGATCAGACCTTGCCTGGTGGCATTTTACAGGTCACTTGTTGGGGTACAAGTGTTTTTACTGAGCTGTGCAAACTCAAAGGTAGCCTTTTCTCCACCATCCTGGTTCCCCTTTGGAATTGCTTCAGAGGTGTATAGAGGTGATTAATTTGCCTGGGAAATATCTGATCTCTAAGGCTTGAATCAATTAAATGTAATGCGTATTAAATACATGTAAAGCTTGGCATTTAGTAGGTGCTCAGTAAGTGCTGGTCTGCCATTATTTATATATCTATCTGATCTCAAGACTGTGCATCCCTGAGAGCAGGAGTCAAGTGATCCTCATCTTCAATATCACCAGCACCTTGCACACACCTACCTCCTGTGAAAACTCTGCACAACTCATGAGGCGAGATTGTGTCTTCTCCATCTTTACTATCAGATAGTAAGGGAGCAAAGCGTTTGATGTATATAGAAAATGGCTGGAGAAAGAAAGCATGAAACAATTAGAAGTTGCTACAACTTTTTAGGTGACATAAGAAATTATTATGATTTATCAAACTGTTTTTGTGAGTTGTGCAGAAGCAGTACTTAATAATAGCTACCCCTTACTGATTACTTTGTGTTAGGCACTCAACTAAGTGCCAAGCACTCATTATAAATTTAATCCCAGGTAGAATGCGTTCCCTTTTTACAGATGAGAAAATTGAGACGCAGAGAAGTTGTGGTGTTCTCAGGGTAACATAGCCACCATGCTGTTAGAATTTAAATATATAGTTCTTTCCCTTCCCCACTCTTGCCTATAGAAACAGTCAGTCCTTGTGGTATATATCATAACCATAACAATAGTAACGGTAGCATTCCTGCATTTAACCTTTTTATCAAAAGATGAGAATCTGGTAGACATAGTTAAGTATATACCAAGTACCAACTTTGTGGAAAATTCTAGCCCCAACCTGGATCTCTGTCCTAGGCACAAACCTGGATCTCTGTCCTAGGCACAAGCGTCTGTATATGTTACTGCCTGTGTATGGTGGACTTCTTGTAGGTTGCAGAAACATCCTAAGGTTGGCCTGTGGGAATGGAACTTCTTGCCTTCTTCCTACCTGCTCTGCTCCTGTGGCCTTTTCTTACTGTCTGCCACCACTGTGTACCTCCAAACCAAATCAGGTGCTAGGAGTTGTCATCCATTTCTCTTTCTCTGTCGCTCTTATACTAGTTTCTTATTTTTGCTGGAAGAAATTACTACAAACTTAGTGGTTTAAAACAACAAAAAACATGATTCAGTCACATTTGGGGGGGTCAGAAATCTGAAATCAGTTGCACTGTGTTGAAATCAAGGTGATGGCAAGGCTACATTCCTTCTAGAGGCTCTCACAGAGGTGTCCAGCCTGCGACTTGGGGGCCATATGCAGATTATTTGAAGACTGTTTTGTTTACCTGTGATGTCAGATATCCCAAGAAGAATTCATGGATCTTTTCTTTTGCTCATCAGATTTTGTTAGTATTTGTCTATTTAAAATGTGACTCAAGATAATGCATATTCTTCCAATGTGTGGCAGAAAAGAAAAAAGGTTGGACACTCCCGTGGGAGTAAGTCATCGCTGTGCCTTTCCCGGCCCTTTGCAGTCCTTGCCTCATGGCCCCGTGGTCTGTCTTCAAGCCAACTCCAGTGCGTCTTCAAGTATCTCACTCAATGACCTCTGCTTCTCTTGTCTTATTTCTGTCCCTCTGACTTTGACCTCTTATCTCTCTTTTTGTAAGAACCTTATGATTACTTTAGGCACACCCATCTAATCCAAGACAATGTTTTCATATTAAGATCCTCAATCACATCTGCAAAGACCTTTGCCATGTAAAGTGGCATGTGCAGGTTTTGGGGCTTAAGTGGTGGATGTCTTGGAGGGCCATCATCCAACGTACCAGACCCTCTGTATTCAGTGTATCACTAGATCCCACTTATCATTAGCTCTCAGCAAGTGTTTCCGTCTCCCTGTGTTTTTTTCATTTCTCTTGCTCTTACCTTTGCCTTATTCCCCTTAACCGGTCTCCTGGCTTTGTCGCTCTTGCAGTTCATTCTTCATGCTGCTGTCAGAATCATCTTAGAGAAGTGTAAGCCTATCCTTTCAGTGCCCTCCATTACTTAAAGGACAAGGTCAAAATTCCTGAGCCTGGCTCTCAAGGCCCTGCCTGCTTTGGCCGCCTCATCTCCTCCTCTTTCTCGTTCCCTTGCCTGCCACTCAGCTCAGATTTGGCTTTGCTGAACAACCAGTCTCTGGACTCTGTCCCTGTGTGGTGCCCTGTTGGCTCGGGCACCATTCCTCTTTACCTTCATGTGACCAGCCATCCCTTATTTGGGGATAAGTAGTTCAGGTATTACCTCCTGAGTAATACCTGAAAGAAAGGCTCACTTTACTCCCTCCTGCTCCACACTGGATTAGGGTTCCTGCCTGTGCATATATTGTGATAGCAATTATTACCGCATTAACCACCATGTGAATTGTATTTAACTCATGCTAGTTTTGAGCTCAGGGTCTTGTGAAGCACATGTAACTTACATGCCTCTTGACCTAATAAAACACTGTAGGCCCAAGGAAAAATGTGTGTATGTGTGTGTGTGTTTTCTAATGTGACAGTCTAGGTGTTAAAGGTCCATTTACTTGACTGCCTTTCTCACTGGACGGTAAACTATCCAGAGGAAGAACCATGTCTGTTTCATGGATGCTTCCATGGGGCCTAGCAATGTTCTGGATGTGGAGCACCCCATAAATGTTTATGGAATGATTTTGGAGTGGAACTGCATTGGGGCTCCTTTGTGGAGGATCAACTTTCTATTTTGAATTGTTTTTAGACTTATAGAACATTTTCAAAAAATAATGCAGAGAGTTTCCATGTGTCCCTCCTCTAGTCTTCCCCAGTGTTAACATCTTACATCACCGAGGACGAGTTATTAGAACCAGGAAATGACCGTTTCTGCCTGTTGTGCTGATGGACCCTTAACTAAACTAAGGGCCCCATTTAAGTGTCTATCCTTTCTTTACCAATATCCTTTTATTGCTGTTCCAGGACCTTATGTGGCATTTAGTTCTTATTTCTCTTTAGGCTCCTGCAGTTCCTTAGTTATTCCTTATCTTTCATGAGCATTAAAGAGTACTAATAATTAATTTTGCTGAATTTCCCTCACTTCAGACCTTTCCGACATCTTCCCATGGCTGGACTAAGGTCAGGCATTCCTGACAAGAACACCACAGAAACGGTGCCCTGTCCTCCTCAGTGGATCAGAACATGGAATTCCCAATGGTGTTGTGTCTTTTTACTAGTCACTGGTGATCACACCAGTCTGCACTCTGCTTTGGGATATTGCTCTATCAGATGGATTATTGTCATTGTCATCAACATGGCTGACATTTATCAATCACCTGTGGTGAGCCAGGCATTGTTCTAAACTCTTGACATATGGTAACTCATTTGATCCTCGGAACAACCCTAATGAAGCTGAGTCTATTAATCCCTCCTTGTACAGATGAAGAAACTGAGTCATAGTGAAGTGGATTTCCCTGCCCAAAGCCTTACAAAGAGTGGCAAAGTGGTGACAAGGCCTGTCTCCTCCTTTGTGTGTGTGGGGAGAGTCAGCCAGTGCTGCAGCATTATAGGTGACAAGGTGGCAGGTGCAACCATTCCCCTCTCTACATCCAGCTTCCAGGCCATGCCCTTACTTCTGAACCTACCACAGAAGAGTTAGTTCTGAAAGTCTAGGGAATGTTCATGAGGTGGCATTAAGGCGATGACAGTGGTAACAGATAAGGGAAGGAGTAAAAGAAGATGCCTTGAAACAGGGACCACAGCAAAGAATGTAAAGAATGAGGAGGGTGATGCTAGAGTTGTCAGCTTTAGGGACAGGATCAGTGATGACGCCCATGAGTCATGAAGGGGGCAGGGTTTTGGAAGGGGACGATGACTTGACACTTGAAAATAATGGGTTTGCATTTCAAGGCAGAAGTTAGGTGAGAGATGTAGGGGAGATCACAAGAGATAGGGTTCAGAGCCTCCCCAATTGTCCTGTAAGCAAGGAGGGTCCAAAGATAGAACTGGGGTGTATCTGTGTTTACCACAAAGATAGGGGAGGGGGAGCAGTGAAAAAAAAACTGGCAAGAAAGTGATTAGAGAGGAGGAAGAACCCAGAAAGTTGACTGGTCTAGGGCAAGAGAGTTCATTCACTCATCCAGTTGTTGAATGGAGAGCCGTTAGCTCTACATTGTGTCTTGAGAGGGACACTGGATGACAGATACTCTGATCTAGGGGGTGTTAAAGGTGGGCTGTTTGGGCTGGGTCCCTAAGGATGAGGAATAGTTCACCGATAGGTAAGTAGGACAGGGGGTTGGGGTAGGGCCTGAGACACTAGCATATGTAGCATCCTTTCTGAGACCTCTCTTCCTCCCAGAAAAGCTCTATGACTTCAACCAAACCTTAATGTATCCCCCAAATTATATTGAAATTTCTGGCTTTCCTAAAAACACATGCTGTAATTAAACAATGAGGCATTTCAAGAGTCTCTTAACACTACAATGTAGCATGGCTACTTAATCCACAATTTTAAACTTGGACCAATTTTTTGGTGTTGTGAACATTAAAGATCCATATGAAAGACTTTTTTTTTTTTTTATTGAACGGTAACTATGTACATTAATGCACTTCTGGGGTACAGTGTGGGGTTTTCACATGCAATCTGGACTTTTTTTTTTTTTAAACTGAGTTTTGGGAATCGAGTGAACGCTGGGTGCAAAGCCTGGCGATATTCTAGCAAGATATTGACGACAGGGAGCGATCACTTCTGCTGGATAATAAAAGACAGTGTCACGTGATCTTTGCTAACAGGGTAAATGTTTGAGCTGCCAGAACAGGAAATTATAAAATTTATACCTAAAAATAATCTTATCTTTTGCCTTTTCGGTTGTGACCTGCGGTGCTAAGAAACAAGAACCTTACAGAAATTCTGGGCAATTTCTAAAACCCTTGTTTCTGATCAGCTGATTTTATTTTCTTCAGTATAATGGCAGAATATTTGTGAGGAAATTAAACTTCTTCATATTCTAGCCATCTGTTGTATGGCATCAACATTTCTATCAAGATTTATGGAGACTTATTTAAGTACTGAGCTACCTTTGACCCCATGTGCAAGTTTGCAAAACGATACAGCGTTGGAAGAAGTCTAAATGAGCTTGGGACTGGGGTTTCTTAACTGCACCAGCTCTGTTGACATTTTGGGCTGGATAGTTCTTTGCTGTGGGTGGGGGCTTGTCCTGTGGGTGTTTAGGAACATCCCTGACCTCCACCTACCTTATGCCAGCAGCAATAACCCCCCCCCACCAGTCATCACTCAAAAGTGTCTCCAGACACTGCCACGTGTCCCCTCAGGAACAGAATCATCCTCTGTTGAGAACCAGGTCCAAAACCTTGCTGCTCAAAGTATGGTCTAGCAACCTGCAGACCATTGGGATCTTTTGGGAACTTGCTGGAAATGCAGCAGCTCTGGCTCTGCCCCAGGCCTCTGGAATTAGAAGCTGCATCCCCAAGAGACCTGTGGACACAGGAGGCTCTACCCAGACTAGTGTTCTGTAGCAGGAGGCCAAGAGCCTTAATACCAGACATGGCTTACCATTAATAGCTGTGTGACCTTGGGCAAGTTTGCAAAATTATGGCAACTTTGGAAGAAGTCAAAATGAACCTGGGGCTGGGGTTTCTCACCTGCACCCGCTCTTCTGAGACTCAGTTTTCTTCTTGTCAAATGGGACTAAGAAAACCTCTTGTGTTATGAGAATAAAAGGAGTGAATCCAGCTGGAGCAGCAAGTGGGGCATCTGGCTCTAATTAGAGTTTCAACTGGGCTGTTTCCCTCCCCTCTCTTTATAAAGCTGTTGTCCTTGGCCGTGCTGCGCTCACTGATACTCGCAGTGACGATATAAGAGGGTGAGGAAAAGCAGTACGTCTGAGTTAGTGCTCTGCATGTAGAGCAGGTCGTAAAAATTCTGCTTGTTTACGGATTTTTATTTTTGAATTATCTACTCCCTTTAAGCTGTGGCTCTTGTGGTAACCTGGCCCTCCCATTGCTTGGGAAACTGGGATTGCGTTTCTGGAAAACTCATTATTCTAGGCCTTGTGAACTCTTAATGGCCTCATTTAAAGGCCAGAATCTGAAGGTGGGAAAGGTGAAGTTGATGGTAGCTAAATGTAAAACGATTTAAGAAGAGGCTCACATGGTGAACTTTATTCCTGTGCTATAACAACGGGATTTTGAAATAGTGCAATTATTTTTATGACCATTAGTAAAACTGGTGGTTATACAAGATAAAAATAAATATTTTTGCCTTGAAAATGAACTGATTGCTTCAGAACTTCTGGTTTTTCCCTTTTCCTCTTCCTCCCATCATGTCATTGCTTTAGTAGAGCACGTATTTTTAAATTTCTCTTCCTGAAATATCATGAATATCTATTTTCATGACTGTGGGCCAGTAATCTAGATACTGGCATAGATAATGGTCCTTTTAAGCAAAATTTAATTAAATATTATACACACATATGAACATATACCCACACAGACAGTATTTGAATCTGAATTGTTGGGATAATTTTTAGGTAAGGCACAAATCATTACAATTGACCGTTGAATAACACAGGGTTAAACAGTGCTGGTGCCTTTATATGAAGATTTTTGTTCGACCAAATGAGAACAGAAGATCACAAATACAGTATTCCAGAGGACCGGGCCTGGTGGCTCACGCTTATAATCCCAGCACTCTGGGAGACTTGCTTGAGCTTACAAGTTCAAGACCAGCCTGAGCAAGAGTGGAACCTCATCTCTAAATGTAGTTGGGAGTTGTGGCCAGCACCTGTAGTCCCAGCTACTCAGCAGGCTGAGACAAGAGGATCACTTGAGCCCAAGAAGTTGCTGTGACCTATGACACCGTAGCACTCTACTGAGGGTGACAAAATGGAACTCTGTGTCAAAAAAAAAAAAAAAAATCCAGTATTCTTGGGATGCAAAGCCCACATATACACAGGGGTGACTTTTCATCTGTACATGTGGGTTCCTTTGGGCCAACTGTGGGGCATGAGTATGTGTGGATTTCGGTATATGCAGGGGGTCCTGGAAGCAATTTATAGCTTATACCACGGGAGAGCTAATTTCTCTGAAGTGCTGTGGTGCTCTAAGTATGAAGGCACGCCACTCAGAACCAGTGGGGGCACTGCACAACTGCACAAGGTGACATTAGTATCATGCATGTGGTAGAGTTGCATCTATTTTATGACATTTTGTCAGAAGAGGGTAACACAGGCCCTCACTCCAACAAAATCAGTACTTTGCCACAGTGCTCCGGCAGATGGAAGTAACAGATTTTGAGGAAGGGGCTTCCTTTTCTGATTTGCACCAAAGGGGCTACGTGGGCTAGTAGCAACCGCGCCATATCACTTTGGTCTTTTGGGTGTCTATGGTAATATTATTTTTGCAGCAGTGACTATGGCAGGGTTCCCAACTGAGAGTATTAGTTGTGAGGTGGGTGGGGAACAATTTGTTCTTAATAATAGTTAAGACCATGGAATTTGTAAATAATGTGCTAAAACCAAATTATGAGATTATAATATAATGAGATGGTAATAACAGGTCTGATAATAGATAGCTTATATAACAGAAAGTTTAGTTTGGGCCCATGGGCACACTTAATTCTCAAATGATTCCCTGTTAGAATTATGCTGTCTTGTTATCTCTGTCTTGTAGATGTAGAAACTGAGGCTTAGAGAGGTTAAGTTCATACTGCTGGAAGCAGGAGGTTTGGGATTTGAACCCAAGTCTGACCAAGAAACCCTCAATTGTTTAAATTCAGTTGTGTCTTCCAAGAGACTGAGCAAAACCATGTATGTGAGTGCTGCCCACAGTGGTGTGTGAATGTCACTGATCCTTGGGTGCCCAACCATCATAGTTGCCTGAGAGTGAGGAGTTTCCCAGGAGGTGGGAGTTTCATTAAAACTGAAAAATTCCTGGGCAAACCAGGAGTTGCTCACCCTATTCCTGCCTGGCCTGGTGGAGACAAGTAAGGATGAAGTGGAACCACTGGATTGCTTCATCTGTATTGTGACCTGTATTCTGGACAGTTTGGATGGGAGTGTGGCTTTCCCATGAAACTTTCAGAACATAAAGAAAATACGTGAAGAAAGCACGGAGCTGGTCTTTTAAGCCCTGTCTGCAGCCTGGATCTTCCTGTCTTTCCAGAAGAGGTGAAGAAGACATTACAAAGAACTACACAGATAACGAGACCGCCCTGTTGGAGGGAACCACCCTTACGGCAGCTCAGATTTGGTCACAATGGTTGCATTAGGCCCGATTGTCTCTCCTGGTTTTTGCTAAACTGATGGATTTTTGGTAATTTGGGGGTGCTCATCTCTTGAATGACCCCACTCTGAACGTGGGCTATTCTTCCACCATTCCAGAAGTTTAGAGACTAGAATTTAATGTTTAACCACCACATTCTTGAACTGGAAAAAATAGCAATAAATATGCTTATTTTAAAATGGAAATTCGCTATTTGGAAGTGTCTACTCTCTTGGGGAAAGTCTTCAAGTTTGATCATCTCATGCTGGAAGATCTGCCCATAGGCCTGGCAGTTGTTCAAGGAGAAATTTGTTTCTTTTCTTTTGGTGAAAATTACAATGATTTATCTTTTTTTTTTTTTTGAAATAAGTTTCTTTTGTGTCCTTGTTGGAAACTTGGAAATTTGCTTTTCAACTAATTGACAACTTTGTCTGTCTCGTCACACTTTTGGGGGGGGGTTATTTTTTCCTGCTTAAACAGTTTGGGTGTGGGGAGGAGATATCGGGGCCTCCTCTGGACATCTGCTGTTTGTTGTTATAGCTGACTCTGGAATGCTATCCTTGGAACGGCTTCCGATGTGGGGCGTCCACATGCAGTGCTCCATTAACTGACCGGGTGGGAAAAAGGAGCTTTCTTCATAAGACTGCTCCCCAAGCGACCAGAGCCTCACCCTTTCAGTGTCAACACTTTCAAAAATGATTAACAATGCTGAGGGAAATCTTTATAAATTACAACGATTTGAATTTTCCTGGCTTTATTACACATTATCTTGAGCAGACTGGAACCTTTTCTTCATAGCTCAGGGTAAAGATTAGCAGCATCTATTATGACTCTTTCTTGTGAAGGGGTGGGTGCTGTAGATGGACTTGGGACTTGGGAATATAGAGTTATTTGACTCCCTCCTAAGTGGTCTCTGATGATTTCCATTTAATGTCCACTTTTGGTGGTTCCTCCCCACCCTCACTCCAATTTCTTTTACCCCGTCAGAGTTCACCTCTCATTGTTGACAATATTTGTATCTCTAGCACTTTTCTCTCATTTTAGCTTTTGATTATTAATTTGCTATAGGCTGAGAGTCAGATTGCCAAGCTTGTTAGGATTGTATAGGGTAACTCGGGTCTGAGCAGACTTACCCTTGAGTAAGTTGAGTGTGTACGTAATATGTTGAATTTGGATCATCTAAGATAGGACTTCTAGATACTGGTAATTGTGTTGCTAGCTTGTTTAGATAGCTCTGTGTGGGTTTCTACCCTGATTAAGTAAAGATTGTGATGAACTGAATTTGAGATCAGAACCATGAAGGATCTGATCCAGGGGTGGGGAACCTGCGGCCTTAAGGTTCCCCACTTGTGATCTAGTTCCTCAGAATGTTAACTTTAACTTCAGTTAACTTTTAGTCAAAATGGGGCTTGCAACTCTCCATTCTTTTCAGAGACCATTTATCACAGTTCCACGTGTAACAATTTTATTCAAAGTGTTGGAATCTTGCACGTTTATAATGTTAACCGAAGTAATAACATTATTACTAGCAACATTTCCATTGTTTTATTTTTAATGATGGAATTGAAAATATTTCTTTACTTTTTATAATTTAGCCTCCTATTTATATCCCCCAAATAGGAATGGCCTCACATAAATACCCACATTTGGAGAAGCCCCATAACAGATTAAAATTCACATTCCTGGATACCGTGAGGAAGTCAGCTAAGTGTATAGTGTGGAAAGGTCTGGGGCAAGGTGGGTGAAATTAGCACTTTTAAAGCAATATATTTTATTAGACTGAGAAAGTAAACCTTACCAAATTGCCAGCCTGTATATTTTGGTTTTTCAGTGTTTGATTGAAATTTTAGAGTTATTAGACTTGCTTTAGAATTTAGATGAAGTGGGAAAGCCAAGCTACTTACATCAATATAACAAGCTTAGGGTAATCTGAAAAGTTAAACAAATGTAACAAATTAAAAACTGTTTTTATTTGTACAATAGAAACAAGAAATTTTGGATTATTCTGCCATACTGAAAATTTCTTAAGTTCTTACTTCCTGAGGGTATATAAGGGGCTAGAAAAAATATGTATATTTAAAATTACTTATGTTGTATTTATTTAGTTTTTTAAAATATATATGTGCTTTTCTTTATTTTAATTAATTAATTGATTTTCTTTTTTTTTAAGAAAAGGGGTTATACTTTGTTGCCCGGGTTGAAGTATAAAGGTATCACTATAGCTGTAGCTCAATATAGCCTTAACCTCCTTGGCTCAAGCAGTACTTCTGCCTTTGCCTACCAAGTAGCTGGTACTACAGTCAAATATCACTATGCCTTGGCTAAGTTTTCTATTTTCTGTAGAGATAGAGTCACACTATATTATTCAAGTTAGTCCTGGTCTCAAGTAATCCTCCCACCTCTGCCTCCCCAAATGTTAGGATTATAGGCTTGGGCCACCATGCCTGGCTGTTTATTTTTAAAACTGGTTTATTCAATTTTTTGCTTTTGCATTGTGTGAGTTCCTTTTATATTTTGAGTATTTACCCCTTGTTAGATAATGTAGTTAGCAAATGTTTTCTCCCAATCCATAGGATGTATTTCATTTTCTTGACTCTTTTCTTTGCTTTGCAAAAGCTTTGTGGCTTGATGTGATTTCACTTATTTATTTTGTTTTTGTTGCCTATGTTTTTGGTGTCCTGTCTAAGAAATCACTGCCAAGGCCAAAGTCAAGGAGCTTTTCCCCATGTTTTTTTCTAGGTGCTATGTAGTTTCAGTCATTACTATTAGGTCTTTAATCCATTTAAGCTGATTTTTGATAAGTTAGAGGTACAGTTTCATTCTTCTGCTTGTGGATAACCAGTTTTCCTAACAGCATTTATTGAAAAGACTATACTTTTCCCATTATGTCTTTTTGGTGTCCTTGTCAAAAATTAGTCGACCATATAGGATTGCGTTTATTTCTGAGCTCTCATTCTGTTTCATTGGTCTATTTATCTGTTTTTATGCCAGTATCATTCTGCTTTGATTAAATTAACACAGCTTTGTAGTATAATTTGAAATTAGGAGTGTCTATCTCCAACTTTGTTTCTGTTTCTTAGGATTGTTTTGGCTATTTGAGGTCTTTTGTGATTTACACAAATTTTAGAATTTTTTTTTCTGTTTATGTGAAAACAACATTGGAATTTTGATAGGGTTGCATTGAATTTGTAGATTGCTGTGGGTAGAACTGACATTTCAACAATATTCCAATCCATGAACATGAAATAGCTTTCCATATGTTTGTGTTTTTTTCAATTTCTTTCATCAGTGTTTTACAGTTTTCAGTATATAGATTTCTCATCCCCTTGATTAAATTCATTCCTAAGTATTTTATTGTTTTTGAAACTATTGTAAATGGGACTATTTTATTGATTTTTTTTTGGATATGTTGTAATTGGTAAAAAGAAAGGCAACTGATTTTTGTATGTTTATTTTGTAATTTGCAAAGTTACTAAATTCATTTATATTTATTTGTTTTAATAGTTTTTTTTTAAGTGGAGTATTTAAGGTTTTCTACATATAGGCTCATGGAATCTACAAGCAGGGATAGTTTTATTTCTTTCTTTTCAATTTGGATGCTTTTTATTTTCATTCATGTGTGGTTGCTCTTGCTAATACTTCCATATTATGTTCATAGATGCAGCAAGAATAGGCATCCCTGCCTTGTACAGGATCTTACAGGAAAAGGTTTGCATTTTTCCCCATGAAAAGTTGTTGAAGTTTGTCAAATGCTTTCTTTTTTCTATTGAGATGATTGTGTGGTTTTTATTCTTTATTCTGTTAATGTGTTTTTTTTTTCATGTGTATCGGAGATATTTGCCTATAGTTTTCATTTTTTTTTTTTTTTATGGTATCTTTCTTTCTCTGGCTTTTGTTTCAGGGTGATGCTGGCCTCATAAAATGAGCTTGGAAGTATTCTGTCTAGTTCTCTTTTCTGGAATACTTTAAATCTAATGATATTAATTCTTTGAATGTTTGGTAGAATTCAGCAATGAAGCTATCTGGTCCTGAGCTTTTCATTATTGGGAGGTTTTTAATTACTACAGCAGTCTCTTTATTTGTTACTGGTTTGTTCAGACTTTTTGTTTCTTCCTGATTCAATCTTTGTAGGTTGTATGTTTCTCGGAAATAATCTACTTCAGTAAGCTATTCAATTTTTTGCAGTGTAGTTGTTCATAATGATCCTGTGATCCTTTTCCTTGTATGGGGGTGAATGAGCTAGGGAGCTTTTTTCCTATGCTGATGGGCACCCGGTTGGGGAAGTCATGTAGGCAAAGTGCAACTGTTCTTCCTTTCTGTGTGGTTATTCTTGTTTGTTTGTTTCTTTTCTTATCTGTCACTATATTGCTATGGCTACTTGGGGGCACTGCTAGGCTCTTCCAGGGTGACCTTTGTTCATGGACAGCTGGTGAATTGTAGCTTTTCATGGTGGAAAAGATATCTGGGATTTCCCACTTCACTATCTTGCTGATGTCGCTCCCTCTCTTCTATTGTATTTGTAAATCAGTGAGAAAATCAAAAGCAGATTGATGTAATCATTTCTAATCCCATGTCAGACCTTGACCTCTGAGGGCCCAATATAATGATTTTTTTGTTTATCAACAAAAATACTTTAATTATTTTATGTAACCTATTGTAATAATCAATAGGTGAGTTCATATTTATGTTTTCCTCTTCTAAAACTATAGGATAATTTCAAATAATCCATCAACTTCTTTCTTGCCCCAAATAAATAAGAGTTGGGGAGGGTACAGGTGGCAGAAACATTGGATTGGAAAGAGTTAATACATTGAAAATCAATTTGAACTTACATTGCTATTGTGTAAAAGATACATAAGCCTGAGAGTGAAATATTAAGGGCCCTTCTACCTGAAAGGCCATAAGATGAATGGAAATGGGCTAGTATTGTATTTGCTTTGCTTGTTGCTACTATGGAGCTTCCTGTTCTGCAAACATCATCTCTGAAGTCTCTATGTAAGTAGTAAGAGTATAATTTTGCTTTAAGGAAATTGGCTTGTAACTGTGAAGACATCTCTGCTCATGATTTCTCCATCACAAATGTGAGACCAAAGAAGTATCGATAATCTTTGGAATATTAAATTTTTACAGGGAATTAGTTAAGATTGTATCCCCATGAAGGAGGCCTTCTTCATGTAAGGATATTCATATTGGGGTCAAATTGGTACAAAAGTTGGGCCCAACATTTGTATAAAAGTATTGAGAATAAAGTTAACAAGTTTAGAGATTGGACCCTGAATCTTGCAAGTGAAATTAAATGGTATGACATGAGTTTTAAAATCTTATATGTAATAAAATGTTCACCATCAGTGCAACTGTGTGCTCACTTTTAGAAGAAACAAAGAATTAAACTCAAATATCAATTTTCATTAAGGCATAATTTGGGATGACATAGTATCTGTCACTCTGTGTTTGACCTTTGCAATACTCTTTTTAAAAAAGAGAGTGAGTTTGCCAAAAAGACACTGAAGAGGTTCTTCAGTCTTCCCAGCTGCTCTTCACTCTGTTATTACTCAGACAATTCTCTTCTGAAGTTCCTATTCTGCCATCATCCTTGTTGACTATCTACATTCAACAGATCCTCACTCATTGATGACTTTGCCAGAGGTTCCGCAGTTCCCCACCACCTCCCCTTCATGGAGTGTGTGCTGTGTGGCAGACATGGTGCTGGGTGCTGGGAGGACGTGGCTCAGTCCTTTCAGCCACACAGCAGGGCAGGAGGAAGCACACACTGGAAGAGTAGCAATGCCAAACATAGTCTATGAAAAGTGCAAAGAATGAACAATTTCCATTCAGTGTTGGGAACCCTGGAGGCTCTCTGTAGGAAGTGGCAATTGAAAGTCGCAGATCTTGAAAGATGAGATGGGGAACATCCTGAAAAAGCTCATGGGTAAGAACACAGGTTGATCTGGAGTGGAATGTGGGATAGACTGGACAGGGCATGGAGGGAGGTGGGGAGATCAGAGCAGGAAGCGGGGGAGCACAGCCATTAATAACACGGGCACTGGAGCCTGATTGCCAGAGCCAAATTCTGGGTCTGCCATCTTCAGACTTCCTGGAGGAAGGATGCTTCAACTGGGAGCTGTGCTTGGCCCCTGAGCTGGCCTGGCTCCCACTGCTGTGGGGTGGATGACAAAGGGGCTGCCAGAGCTTGCAGCCAAGCCACTGGGAACCACTATGTATTGCTGTTCTGTGGGTGGGGCGTGGGGGTGATGTTCTCTTATTTCTTTAATTGTTTCACTTGGTACAGAAATTAAAGGCCCTTGGTGACATCTTGTTCAATCTTCTTTTACCTTATTTGGTAAGCTTTTCACTAAACTTTATGGAAAGTCTGTTATTCTCATCTGCTTCCCATAAGAAGATGTTTGGCAGTGGCAGAGAGTTCCAGGATTTAGAGGGAGAGGAGTGGTTTCCTGAGGGTTCTCTGCAGCATTCTCAGAGCAGGTTCCCCTGTTGCACACCAAATGGACTGATAAAGCACAGTTGCTTTCTCTCCGGAGAAGACTGAACGGTGTGGCTGGGAAGCTGGAATGAGAAGTGTGGGAGAAGGCAGTGTATGGGGAAGTTAAGGCTCTGGTTGCCAGAAACTGTAGTTAGCAATAGTAGAGAAATCATCTCCACAGGAAAGCTGCTGTGGAATCCCCGAGCTGAATGCTGGTGGTGCTGAGGAAGGCTGGAGGTGGGGACCTGAGGGCCATCAGGGTCTCCAGTTTTCCTTCCTTTTCTGTATCTTGTTCCATGTGGTAAAATCAGCCAACCTGTAGCTCTTAAAGTGACCTTTTCTAGGCCAGCCAGCACCTGGGAGGGAGCCCAGTGTGGGTCAGTTTCCATCATTGCTCCAGTCAGGCCTGGCCAGCTAGGAATGGCCATGAGGAGAGAACACAGCTCTGGACCTCCCTTTCTCTGGTTGCTTCGGCAGGGGCTCTGTCTGGTTGCTGTCAGAGTGATGTTCAGTATCATGTCATAGATTGACACCAGAATTATATGCAGCAAACATAAATTCATGTAATCTACTAGGAAGTATCTAGGATATTACATCAAACCTTACTCCCAAGCCCTAGTTTTTTTCCCCATACCTGTTATACCCCTAGTCACTCTGGCATAATGCTCATTACAAGGAAATTCTTTTGATTCTACTCCTACTGCTCCTAACATCAGCTGTTTACACATGAGAGAGGTACATCTTCTGAGACTTATAATTCACTGAGTATAAAAGATCCCATTTTAGGTGATCATGATTTACAGAGTAAAACATAGTTTTAAGGTCCTAAACAGTCACCTGCCAAATAAAAGAGGTGTGATTTTCACATTTTAACTCCTTTGTTAAATGTTGTGGGCAGAATGAAAATAAATAAGAGTTCACATTGTACAAAGTGGAGTTTGGGAACATTTTCTGTGATATATTCTGCTTCTCTGTCTTGAATATCTTGTGAACTAAGAGACAATAAAATGGTGTGTTTCTAATTTAGGTCAGGGTTGGCAAACTATGGCCTCGAGGTCAAATCTAGCCAGCTCCTATTTTACTAGATACAGTTTTGTTGGAAGACTGGCACACCTGTTTGTTTACATGGTATCTCCGGCTGCTTTTGAGCTACAATAGCAGAGTTGAATAGTTGCAATAGAGATGGTATGGCCCACGAAGCTGCAAATGGTAATTGGCTGGCCCATTACAGAAAAAATTTACATCCTCCCTGGCCTAGATCATTTGGGGCAGTGGGTTGTAAAGGTGCCCTGTAGAATCCTAGCATTCTGTAGGGTGGGCCAGGACCTACCATGGGGGAGGCCTAGCAGGCCGGGGCATGTGATTCCCAGTTCTGTTTTGTCCAGAGTAGTCTGGTTGCCCTTTTTGCTTTGTCAGTCTTCTATGTACTTGATTGGAAGAACAAAGGATTTGAAAGGATTATCTTACTTAAAAACATGTCAAGGTTACTTATTTGAAAGAGTAGGAGGAAGCATAAGAGTATGTGTCTAATTATCTTTATTGTGAACTGAAGTGGTTAGTACTTTGACATGAGGTCTCCAATTTAAAACAAAAATCTTTGATGAGAATTTGGAGACTATGATAGACCTCTGTCATTACTGATATGCTGGGATTTGCTCTTAAGTCTCTGGTAGCCTGTTTCCTCTTTTTGTAGGCAAAGATGGCAACTTCTTTCTGTTCCAGGATCACATTTACAAAAGAATATATGACTGGAGTGGATGAATGGTGTGAACTTCATACTCACAAGGCAATGCCTGAAAGGCAAAATGTACCAAATCTTCTATTTTTGTTTGAAGTCTTAAAACATGAACACATTCATTTAGCCCTGAACTTGGCTAATTTCTTCAAGTATTGCTATTTTTGTAACTTAAATGAAAATCTAAATATGAGATACAAGAGTTACTCCGAGTAGTAAATGGAACTTTGGGCTTGTGGAGATAAGGATGAAACTATTTGTGTTGTTTTAGGTTAAATTGGCTAAACTGCAGGTGGTTGTCAAGCTTGCCAAGACTGATTGAAGGTTGTAAACCATGATGCATTATGGTATACAATAAGCCAAAAGAATTAGAAGATTTTGCCAATTTACATGGACAAAAACTTGAGGCATATGTTTGGAAATGAATTTTCAGTGTTTTAGATCAGAGAGGATGGAATTTGTTAGACCAAGCATAATTTTTATATATGGAGGAAGGTCTTACAGAAGTGTCCAGAAGGTCATCTGGAATGAAAATCAGTAAGGGATTGGGGGTGGCAGCACTTGCTTTGATCTAGAAGTTTTACACACTTTAATCTCATTCTGTCCTCAGACTGATCCTCTGAGATGGATATTATTACCCCCATTTTACAAATAGGGAAACTGGGTAAGTACTTCTCAAGGTTACATAACAAGTAACCTTTGGTCCATTTTTCTTCTGCACAGGGCTGCCTTATAGAGCTAATTTCCTAGAAATTAAGTCACTGGCTACAACAACAGAAAGGATAAATTATGAAGTTTTCCTGGGGGAAATCAAGAGCAAATTCTTTCTACGTATTAACAAGAGAAAATATACATGCCTGTCTCCCTTATCTAGATATTGGGATAATTCTCATTAGTAGCTATTACGCTCAAAGCTACAGTCAGCCCATATTAGTTTAATTTTGTGTCCAACTCTCTGCTATTGAGTATTGACTTTATTTCAAGTTGATTTTAATCACCTGTTGGGAATGAGCTTGTAGCAGGTTAATGTTTCTGAAATATTACCCAGTGTGGTTTTCCTTCAAGGTAAATCCTGGTTGCTTCTAGTTGCTGTGCCCTACTGCCACTGGCAAGCAAAAGGCATTCATCCTCTTCGTGGAAGAGGTAACAGCTCACATTTGAGCTTCCAAATGGAGTTTTACAAATTGTAGTAGTCCAAACACCAAGGTTTGTTCGATTTGCCATGACCAGCCTTGTGGAAAGAGAGGGGGTTTATCTCGTCCTTGTAGATGAAGATCCAGTTTGAGAGAAGTGTCTTGGAGTTTATCTTTACCCACCGTGTTTCAAACTGTAATGAGTTTACCTCTTACCGGGGGATCTTGTCAAATGCAATTTCTGTTTCATCAGATCACGGGGGGG
>NW_003852397.1:28035697-28065684 GCF_000181295.1 Otolemur garnettii
TGCTGACAACCTGCATTTCTGATGTGCTGGTAGATGGGTTATATTCATGCTGCTGGTCCATAGAACACTTTGAGCAGCTGAGGGCTAAGCCACAGAGTAGAGAATGCCTAAAAGCAGGAGAGTAGTGTCCCACC
Source organism: Otolemur garnettii (assembly GCF_000181295.1). Lineage (NCBI taxonomy): Eukaryota > Metazoa > Chordata > Mammalia > Primates > Galagidae > Otolemur > Otolemur garnettii. The sequence goes on from NW_003852397.1 coordinate 28,035,832, forward strand.
CAAGGCAGGAAAGAGTTGGAGCCACAGGCAGAAGGAGGTTGATCACAGGGGACATGGTTGGACTTGGAAAATGGGTACTGAGAATAAATTCCCTGCACTCTGGCCTAGTTCATCTGAGGAAGGAGGGAAATATAGTGTCCTCAGATTCAGGAATTTCTTAAGATTGTCTAGGCTACATTCCTTAGGGAGAATTCCAGAGCTGCGGAGGAACTTGCTTCCCATGGGATCCTGGGAGGCTGGATGATGCACTTTCAATAGGCCTCTTGGGTGGAGAAGTTGGTAGTGGCTGAGGACAGCCTGGTAGGATCCGAGCTCCAGTTTAGTGGGGGAAAGTAGCTGAGAGGTCCTGAGCTGTCAAGGGAAGCTATGAGATATAGCGAGCCGGCTGGAAGACTATCGAGGTCTGGCATGGCCATGACAAGGAGGACTCAGAGTGTGTGGGCCTTGTTGAAGTCCATGGAAGGGGGCAGCAGGGCTACAGCCATCAGCAGTCGATGCCAGAGGCCAACACCCGAATCCAGGTGGCACTAGCTAGTCTGATGCTGTTTATGGAAGACAGGTATGTCTCAGAGGCCACTTTCACAGTGTCAGGGAGTTAGAAAAGAGAGAGTCACAGAAGATTGAAGTTTAACAAACGATGACTGAGTTACTTTTAACTGCCAAAAATTAAGTCAATTGTACCTTTATCCTCCACTAGGGGGTAGAATTAATTTGTGTCTCACATTGAAATTCAGTTATAAATTGGTTTCATGATAATGAGTTCCATGGATACTTTTTCCCCACTCCCTTATGAATGATAAAGCACAAATATAGTCTAACGAGGGGGAAGGAGGGAGTAGGGGAAAAGAGAAAGTGTTTGGTGGAAGGAGAGGAGGCATTTGATGGGATCTCGAGTAATGTGCTCAGTGCAAGGGAATGTTTCTGAACAACTAAGAGTAAACTGTAAGTCTTACACAAAAAATAAGTAAGTGAGGTGAGGATTATGTTAATCAGTTTGATTTAAGCATTCCATATTGTATATCAAATCATCACATTGTACCCTGCAAATGTGTACAGTTATGATTTAATAAAAAAATTTCAAAAAAAGAAATTCAATGATAGAGTTATAAAATTATATTTTTATACATCAAATATAAAGTTATATTTTGTATGTGGTCTTTTAATAACTTCTATAATAATTTTGAATCAGAATCTTCTAAATTAATTATCTTTTTTTCACATTACGGACAAAGCTATACTTTTTTGAATATTTAACAGGTGTTAGACACACGTTCTTTTATGTACATTATTTTACAATTATTTCATATTGTGAAACAGGCATCATTGTTATCTCACATTTTACAGTTAAGGAAAGTGAGTCTCAGAGAAATTAGCTTTCTTGTCCCAGGTCACATGACTGATAAACGAGAGGCTGGAGTTACTGATTCAGCATCCACTTGGGTTCTCAGAGCCTGTCATGGAGCTTGACACGTATTATGAGCATTATAAATATTTGAAGGAATGAATTATTGTGCAAATGTGTAGTGATGTTGGCTGACCAGTTGGTATGTTGGGGACCCTATTCTGATAAGGGAAGGAAAGAAAAATGAATCAGAGGTAGATCTTTGTCGGTTAGCTAATTCTAATTAGCTAATGTGCTGATTATAATTTAGAATTGAGCCTCTGGAAATACTTGTGGGTCCCGTCAGAAAATACATAGACAATAAAAGAGCAAGATTCTATAACCTTATGTTTTAGAAGTGAAAAATGAATATTTTGTGGCTTAGGGGCTTTGGAGTGAGATTATTAACTCTTAGGCTGAGTATAGCGTGGAGGGCTTTGGAATGTGTGAGCACTCAGATTAGTTTATGCCTCTTAGAGTCACTTTCTAACTTCCCATCATGCTGCTGAAATCCGTGGACAGAATAAGAAGGAATAGTTTTCCAGGTAGACGTAAAATAATTTTAGCCAGCCCTATGGTGCAGAGCAGTGTCAATTTCAAATTTGGGTGCTAGCCCTCTCCCAACTTGTCTTCTCTAACTGGCAATACTTCTGTCTGGTTTCCACTTTGCTTTTGAGTTTCTGTTAATCCAATTAAAACGCCAATCCTATATGTGGGTATTAAATCTCTTATTAAGACCTTGAGATTAAATTGCAAATTAAGAGCTTTTCTTCACTTACCAGAAACACAAGTCCTGTTGAAGATGTAGTGGTTTTGACTTTGGGGACTCCTTAGAATTTTTATCTCATATATAGGGAGAAGGTTCTTGACGTTAAAGTCTGCGCTTGTGTGCAAATAAGCAAGCATTTCCAGAGCCTTCTGATTGCCATGCATGTTTGGCCTGGACTGAACTGAGAATGGTCTGTACACCTCCAGTTATCTTTCAGGCCTCTCCTTAATAATTAAGGGCCAAGAAGTTCAAAAATTGTGTACATTAGAACAACCAATTTGGGAAAAAAGCTTGTTGACATAAATTAGTCTTTATGCCCCTTTGATTCTATAATTCTACTTCTAGAAAGTATCCTTTAGAGATACTGTCTTGGTACAGAAAAAGTTTTGTGCCTAAAGATAGTGAGAACAATTCCTCCTTTTTTTTTTTGCAATTTTTGGCTGGGGCTGGGTTTGAACCCACCACCTCTGGCTTATGGGGCCAGCGCCCTACTCCTTTGAGCCACAGGTGCTGCCCCAATTCTTCCTTTTTTAAAAAAGATAAAATTTAAGTTTTCTTAAGTAATTTTTTAAATGATAGAAAAATTTTATTTTTTATTTTTATTTATTTGTTTTTTGAAACAGGGTCTCTCTGGATCATCCAGTCTGGAGTACTGTGACATAGCTCACTGCAGTCTCAAACTCCTGGGCTCAAGCAATCCCCCTGCCTCAGAACCTGAGTAGCTGGATTATAGGCGTGAGCCACCATGCCTGGCCTGAGAAAACGTTTTTAAATAAGAAAAAACTTAATTATTTTTTAAATTAGTATTTTAGCAGTGAAAAAATATTATATAGCCTTCAAAATGATTTAAAAATTATCAGGGAAGGTGCTCTGTCACTTGTGTTTATTCTTTAATCTTCATTCAAATTATGATCCCATTTTTTTAGTCTTGAGACATGGGAGTAGGCTGTGGAGCCAGAGTTTATGAGCATATAATTCCTTCTTAGAGTAACCAGCTGGTAAAGAGTACCTGCTAAAACAGGCGCCAGAGCTGGGGATTGCACCTTGGCTCACATTGTCCCTAGAAGATGGGGATCCTGGGACTACTTAGCCAATACCACTTTAGCAAGATACTCTGTAACTTGCTGGATGGCTAAGACCTTCATAGATTCCATGGGATGCCCACAAGTGCAATTTCAACAGTTTTTTTTTTAAAGTTTTGTATTTATTTTTCAAATGAAAACATATTTTAGTTTCTCTGGATAGTTTGTAACAATGGCCTTGGGAACTGCTTTTTTAATCCCTAAGTTATACTATATAATATTTGCCTTAGTTGGGCGAATGTAGGCATGCCCCTCGTAGGACTTATCATTTTAGGCTGTAATTCTTTGTTTTTTGATTTCTGTAATCTCTGTTAGGTATTGTGATTGTTCTTCTGGCTTAAACTCAAATGGCATATGTATAGAAGGCATCAGAAATAACTTTCACACACTCTTGTGTTTCTGCAGAAATACAATGTTAAAAATATAATTTATAGCCATGAACTGTAATTTGTATTCAGATTGAAAATAAAATGACCATCAGAACTTGAAGAAAAGTATTATTTTAAGTTATAAGATCAATATTTACTCTAACAATAATAAGATGTCCTTAGCTTAATAGACACTAACACGAAGCCTCCAGACCTTCCACAGTAGAATTTTAATGCTGGAGAAGAGGAGCAAGGGGGCGTGCCTCTTGGCTCCTCTCCTGTTTCTCCCCATGCCTTGGGTTACAACGGCAAACCTGCTGTGGGACTAGACAGGCTGAGAGGCCATCCTGGGAGCCAGCACTTCGGTTGCTGGAGCCCTGGAGCCCTGGTGTAAAATGTGGAGGCAGGGGCGAGATTCAGTCAGCATCTCCCAGACTTCAGAAGAGAAACTTCAGTGCTCTGGAGGAGTTCAGAGGCATCCCCAAGTAAAGAGTTTCCCTAACCAAATGCAACAGAGAAATGCCATGTTTCCCTTTGGAGATTCCCAGGGTGGGTTTGCATATTTAGAACTGTGAGATGTCATGTAGTAAAGATGTATTTTCTATAGTGCTTCTCCCAGAATGTCTTAAATGAATTTGATGACAGAATCCTGTTATCAAGGGGTATATTTTGGGAAACATTGAACTAAGTCTCTTCTAAGCTCCAAGATTCTGGAGTTTTAAGTCAGTCATCCAAATGTTGCTTAGTAACATTACAGCCACCTCATTTGCCCACTAGATGGCACCCTTGAATGAGACATGTTTTCCTTTTTATCTGATTTCTCTTCAGACATTTTTGGACATTACTTTTCCCATGTACCAGGAGAGCGCAGATCAGTTATTAAATTGTTTTTAAGGCCACTCTGGTAACATTTTAAAAGTTATTTAAAATAAAACAGTTGTGTCAACTGTAGGGATAAATACCAGCCAAGATTGAAATGGTATATGAAGTTTTCTCACTAGAGCTAACTTAAAAAAAAAAAATTTGAACAATACTAGTATGTCTTTCCTCATTTTAAATCAGAGTTTAGCTAGACAAAATGTAATTGGACATTTGGGTTGTTCTGTTGATCTACCTGAAATGTTGAATTGTGACGTTCTGGGAAATCTAGTTGTAGTTGGGAAACTTTAGTTTCTATAGTGGGTAAGAAATGTCTTCAGCTATTGCCTGTGTATAACTTTGTTTGAAATCACCAAACTATTGTTTTCAGATGGCACTGTACTGTCAGAAAGTCTCACTCGCCAGGCAGTCTGTGCTAAGTGGTCTCTTAAAGTCTCCTTCACGTTCTAGTACATCTTTGATTGGCTCTTTATTAAAAATGATTTACTGTTAGACATTAAGATTTTGCTGGTCCTCAAGTCCATCAGTTAGCTGTCTCTCACTGGGTCTCACTGTTGTAAGCTTAAAGCATTTTAGCAACCCCTCCATCCCTTGCTTGGAGTTCATGGAATTTCACACATCAGTTTAAGTGTGCCCAGGAGTTTTGGAAAATGAAGGCAACTTTACTTAGGAATAGTCATGTGTCAAGTTTATTCAACTGAAAGATGTTTACGTATTAGAAATTTGTGCCTTTTTAATGATGGAAAGGGAGCTTTTAAAAATATAATGAGGAGGCTTCCTGAATTACCTGGAATATATATGTGCATGGGGGTGGTGGGGGTGAGAAGCCAGGCTCTGGGACAGGAGCCTCTTCCTACCCTTTTAGTGCTGCCTCTTGAAGGTAAAATCTTTGTAAGACCTTTTGTATCTTATTTGAGGAAAAGATTCTTTCTAAGCCCAAAATGGCACCCCAGGGACATTAAAATTCTCACACTTCCTAAAGGTGAGCTGCATAGCATGGCCTTAGTTTCTAGTTTATCTTTAGGCGTTTGATTTTTAGGTAGTATGGTACAAAACCATTTGTGGGTTTTGCACTCTTATTGTATGAGAATATCCATGTAGAAAACCTGCTGCAGATTTTGTGAGTATGATTTATTACAGAAATGTCAGATAAAATGGATACCAATCTTAGTTAATACATATTGAACACTTACTGTACCAGGCCCTGTGCCCAGGATTTTACATGTATTAATTAGCTCATACACATTTAATCCTCATAGCAACCTGTAGGGGGCAGATGCTATTTCTCTGGCATTTTCAGGTGAAGAAACTGAAGGTTAGAAAGGCTAAGGGCCTTACACATGGTTTGTAAGTGGCCCAGCAAGGACTGCAGACTCTTATGCCTCATTTTTTATCAGCACATGAAATGATATCAAATCTTTACATCTAAAATGTTTTGTGAAACATGCATGGGAATCCCTTGTAAGGTCCAGGCAGGCCAGGTCCAGCAGCCACAAGGTAGCAGGCAACCTCCTGATAATGAGAGCTCAACTGCCAATTTTGCTCTCAGCTCTAGATACCAAGATTTCTTGGCCTGATGGTCTCATATTCAAATATGTTTGGCCATGTTTCTCAAAACACTGAGTTACTATACTTTGCATTAACAGTGCTTGGCTTTGTCTTTTATGCAGAAAGCCCCTCCAGGCCTCTGTAATGTGCTAAAAAAGATCTTGTCTAAAACTCATGAAAATAAATAACATAAAACTGTTCTGAATAAATTTGAGTTAAGGGAACAGAACCCTTCTCTGTGTACGTGTATTGCACACATACAGTTGTGTGTGCTCATGAACATACATTCTTGCTGGGCCTGGGACCAGTATCCTCTGCAGTGAAGGACATCTCAGAATTTCCATTATAAATTATTTTAGGGGTTTATAGCTAATACCATAAAAAATTCAACCCTGCCTGGAACTTACTTTATTGTGTTTACAGGATTAGTTTTTGCAAGGAAGCATGTAGATGTGAATATATCTTCGCCTTAGCCTTTGTGGGTGGTGCAAGTGTTTGCATAATTGTTGGCAAGGATGGAGCGCTATCGGAAGTAGAGTGCGAGCTCAAAGGCTCAGGAGGGAAAGAGTAACATATCAGTTAGATTTAGGGTGGCTGAAGGGCAAATCCAAAATTTGATCTTGAATGTTGACTGTAAATAGGAAACCCACACGATACATCACCAAATTCTGTGGATTTATCTCATTTTTTTAAAAAAAGAAATTGAGTGGAAAGAATGGAAAAAGAATTATTAGACATAGGAACATAGGTTTATGTTTGCCATCAAGATTAAGACTCAACCCTCAAATCACCTCATGGCTAAGTGGTAGCTCACGCCTAACACTCTGGGAGGCCAAGCCAGCTTTATCGCTTGTGCTCAGGAGTTTGAGACCAGCCTCAGGAAGAGCGAGATTCCATCTCTACTAAAAATAGGAAAAATAGCCAGGTGTTGTGGTGCATGCCTGTAGTCCCAGCTACTTGGGAGGCTGAGGCAAGAGGACCCCTTGAGCCCAAGAGTTTGAGGTTGCTGTGAGCTATTGTGATGCCGTGGCACTCTATCTGGAGTGACAGAGTGAGAATCTGTCTCAAAAAATAAAAAAAGTCGCCTTATCTGGAAATCTTGCAATAATTCCTAAAATGTATTGAGCATGTTCTACCTGTCGGACAGCGTGCATTTTACATGTGCCTTATCGTGTGTTCTACTGAAGAATTTTACATGTGAAGAATCCATTTTACAGATGAAGAATCCAAAGTTCAGAGGAAGTAAATCGCTTGCTGTAGGTCACAGAGGAGGAGCGGATGCAGAGGTGATTGACTGGCCTGTAAGAAGAGCCTGCAGTCGACAGCGTGGTGCCCCGGCCGTTCCGCACTCCCCTGCCACCATGCCCGGCCGTGCCTTTTACCCAATCATTCTCACTCTGCGGCTCGTGAGAAACTTACTTCCCAGTCCACACTTATTCCTGGTCAATCTTCAATACTTGTGAGGGTGATGATTTCTCTAGAGAAAGCTAATTAATTCATAACCCACTTATTTAAAATTTGCCCCAGTTTGTATGGACTGGGCAAAAGTTTGCCATTGCAAAGGCCTATGTGTCAGTGCCGTCAAGGTTTAGGAACTCTTATTTGAAGCCTACTAAACACAGGTGAGTGAAGAAAGGAAGAAAAGGCTGTGATGACTGGGGGAGAAGTATCACTCAGGAGAGATAAGGGAAGTTCACTTTCAGGACATTGCCCACCTTAGTTATAAGACGTGGTGGAATATGCTTGACAAAGCCAGGCAGCTGCTGTTTGGGGTTAAGCTGCTAAAAGGCACGTTCCTCCTGCTGCATCTGAAGCTACTTCATAAAGAAAGCATTCGGGTAGCAAAGGAACTCTTGTTGTGTTTTTAAACACAACTATAGGCGTGACCCATTAAAATACACACACACACACAAATAGAGGTTGGGCAAATTGTGTAGAATGTTAACTTTGAATTATTTGTCAATAATCTCTAATGCATAGCCCGTAGTACCAGCAGTACGTTGGCTGCTACACTGACATACACGGGGTCCCTTCTCTATCAAGTTCCAACATTTGAAGATGAGTAGTGGTACTTTTCATAGTGAGTTAAAAGCATATTTTGCTCTTTTCTTTGATATAAATGCAACTGGTTTTGAAGATCAGGGTTGAAATGATTTCTAGTGCCCTGAAATGTGAGCAGAGCTTGTATTATGATAAATTAAATGTGCTATCTAATTTAATTTATAATATTGACATGTATTGCTTAATGATGGGGACATATTCTGAGAAATATAACATTAGGCAATTTTGTCATTGTCATCATAGAGTATACTTACACAAACCTAGATAATGTAGTCTACTGTACATGTTGGCCATGTGCTATATATAACCTATGGCTTCGAGGCTACAAACCTGTACAGCACTGTGGGGGCAGTATTGAGCTTTTTAAATCTTATGGCACACTTGAAACTATGGTTAAACTTCCAGGGCACACTTAAATTATGCTGATTAAAAAAAAAAAAAAGAGTAAAAAAGAGAATATACTTATTGTGCTTTGAACTTCTTTCAAAAATAATTTAATTGATGATCTTTAAAAATTCTGAGGCACACCTAAGATCCTCTCACAGCACACCAGTGTGCCGCAGCATACCCCTTGAAAAGCACTGCTGTAGGCAGTTATAACACAGCATAGTGTAACACAGTTGTAACACAGTGCCAAGTCTCTGTGTATTTAAACACAAAAAAGGTGCAGGAAAATATGGTATAAAAGATTAAAAGAGAAGGTACACCTATATAGGACACTTACCATGAATGGAGCTGGTAGGACTGAAAGGACTGAATGAGTAATTGAGTGAGTGGTGAGTGGATTTGAAGGCGTGGGGTTGTTTATAAATTAGGTTATACTATGATTTGTAGATTATAAAGTCCACACCAGTGTAGACTTTTATATACTGTACACTTAGGTTACACCAAATTTATAATTTTTTTCCTTCAATAAGAAATTCACTTTTCCTTGTTGTAAATGTTTTACTTCATAAACTTTTTAATTTTTAAAAGTTTTATTTTTAAACCTTTGATTCCTTTATAATAACACTTACCTTAAACTGTAAACACAATTGACTGGGTGCAGTGGCTCACGTCTCTAATACTAGCACTCTGGGAGGCCAAGGTGGGCCGATTGCTTGAGTTCAGGAGTTCAGACACCAGCCTAAATAAGAGTGAGACCCCAGGTGTTGTGGCAGGTGCTTGTCATCACAGCTACTCAGGAGGCTGAGGCAGGAGGATCACTTGCGCCTGAGAGTTTGAGGTTGCTGTGAGCTGTGATGATGCTATGGCACTCTACTCAAAACCACAGAGCTAGACTCTGTTTCAAAACAAACACACAAATAAAAAACACATTGTAAAGCTTCAAAAATTTTTTTCTTTATATCCTTATTCTATAGAGTTTCTTCTATTTAAAAAATTTTTGATTTTTTTTTACTTTTAAATGTCTTAGTTAAAACCTAAGACACAAAGACAGGCATTAGTCTGGGCCTGCGCAGGGTCAGGCTCACCAATGTCCCTGTCTTCTGCTTTCCTATTTTGTTCCACAGGAAGGTCTTCAGGGCCAATCCACACACGGAGCTGTCATCTCCTGTGACAACAATGCCTTCTTCTGGAATACCTCCTGAAGGACCTGCCTGGGGCTGTTTTATAGTTAAATCGATTAAAGTATAAGTTGAAGGGCTCAGCGCCAATTGCACAGTGGTTATGGCACCGGCCGCATACACTGAACCGAGCCCAGGCCAGCTAAACAACAATGACAACTGCAACAAAATAAAAAAAAAGATAGCTGGGCATTATGGCAGGTGCCTGTAGTCCTAGCTACTTGAGAGGCTCAGGCAAGTGAATCCCTTAAGCCTGGGTTTTTGAGGTTGCTATGAGCTGTGACGCCATGGCACTCTACTGAGGGCAACACAGCAAGACTCTGTCTCAAAAAAAAAATACATATATGTATAAGTTGAAGAAATACGCTCTAAAATAATGATAAAAAGTACAGTAAATACATAAACCAGTAACACAGTAGTTTATTATCATTATCAAGTCATTTGTACAGCATGTACTTGTGTATGCCATGCTTTTATGCGACTGACAGACCAGTAGATTGGTTTACAATAGCATCACCACAAACACATGAGTGATGCCCTGTGCTACCCGTTATGGTGTCTGTGATGTTACTAGGCAATAGGAATTTTTCAGTTGTGTTATAATCGTATGGGACCACTGTTGTATACATGGGTCATCATTGACTGAAATGTTATATGATGCATAACTCTATATTAATTTAATATATAATATTTAAATTATTGTAAACACTTAGAATCCACCCTCTTTGGTTCTGCACCCTAGGCGTTTCCCAGTTGGATCCCAGCCTGTCTTCAAGCCTTGTCTCTCCCGTATTCCACACCTACCCTGTGCTCTCCTTGTGTGAGAGTGATGACAGTGTGAAGTCAACTTTAGAGGTAGTTTTATGCTGCTGAGGGATATTGTCCTGCTCTCCGATATGTCCCTTGGCTCACAGTGCACAGTCAATAACCACGTGGTGAAAGCGTAATCATAGCCGGCCTTGTGGAGCATGTCCAGCTGCAGCCGGGCTCTGGGCCTTCTTATCTTCGCCCCTTTATTCCTCTCTTATCCCCAAAGATTCCACCTCCATCACAAGGGTTTTCTCTTGTTTCTTCTTCAACCCCTGTCAGTTCGTCGGTCCTGTCCAGTAATTCACTTCTCTAACTGGGTCTGGAGACTGTGTTTTTCTTCCTTTTGCGTTTTGTTAGATCTGGTCACAGCTTTGCCCTTGCCTCTGTACTGTGTATGGCTCAGGTGAGGAGCCATGGCGGTCAATCTTCGCTTGCCCCAGAACGCAGTAAGTACCTAAGTCCTGACTGAGTAACTTGCAGTCCTGTTGGCTATCATGTTACTTCCTGTGTTTGCTTTAAAATGAGTCTAAGGAGACTAAGTATTCTCTCAGCTCCTTGTGGGTAGAGTCTGTGTCTAATTCTGCATGGTGGCCCCTTATCCAGAGTACCACAGAGAGCATGCCTGACAGATGTCTGGGTAGTGACTGATGCCTAGAAATTACTCCTAGGTGGTTAAATTCCTTTGTTAGGTATTGTTTGTCCTGTGAAAGGCCATTGTTGGTCCTTGAAGCTTTTGTGGAGATAGATGGAGTTAGTCTCTGTATTAGTTGTACCGCTACTAGGAGACTGATTTATATACTAAATTTTTAGTTATAAAAAGAAGCCTAAGAGGAAGGGTGGAGAGCTTCCTCTGGAAGCTGGATAAGGACAAATGTGGAAAAGTACGTCGGTCAGAAAACCTTTTGGCTTGATTTAAAGGTATGCTGCTCTTAGACACTAAAATCTACCAATGGACATACATTAACTGCTTTTTACCTGGTGTTGGGTGGGGCTGGGAGAGGAAGACCAGCTTACAACATGGCTTTGGCCCTCTGCGGTCTTCTCAAATGCTAGCTCGGCAACTTTTTTCTTGAAGGGTCATGTGATAAATATTTTGGGTTACAGGCCAGTCCATCTCTTACAATTAATTCAACCCTGCCTTTGTAGCGTGGAAACAGCAGCCATAGATACATAAATGAATGAGCTTGGCAGTGTTCAAGTAAAGCTTTATTCACTAAAGTGGCAGCCAGAGTATAGCCTGCATGCCATAGTTTCTTGACCCCTGTTCTAGGATATAGGTGAGAGTGCGTATGTGAATATGCATATATACACTTCTCTCTGCCAATATTTATAGGAACTCTGAGATGGAAAACAAAGGTGGGCTAGAGTAGTAGGGGAGAGGCTTGGCGAGGTAAACGGGGGACTATCTATTTGTCTTTGATCGTATGTATAAAAATTTTCCTTATTTCAATTTCTTCTCAAGAATGCTGTTTGTAAAGTCATTCATTTTTTTAATTTGTTCTACAAGTATTTGCTAAGTGGTCATTGGACACAATGTTTATTCGAGCTTTTTTGAATTTAGTGCTAGATATGTTTTCCATGTTTAAATGACTCATTTTACTTATTTTAGCTTCTCTGAAGTTGGAACATGTCTCAAAGTTGGTGGCACTGTTACAAGATTTTACTTTCTCCATGGATATAAATTAAAATGTGTCTCACAATTGATAGTGGCTTACATACAGAAGAAATATGCTAGACATTTTAGCACTGCCTCAAATGTTTTCTAGACCAGAGCCATTTATTCAAGATATTTTAGTTTTTACATTTATTATGTATTAATAAATACATCTGTAGGGTGAAATACAGACTGAAATTTCAGAGATACACTTCTGTGGCCCAGTGAAGAACCTGATCTTGAGCTATAACCTAATAACGGCCTAAGAATATGGGGAGAGGGGAGGGAAAGGGGAGGCAGGAATGGGTGGAGGGAGGGGGATTGGAGGGATCACTTCTGAGGTTTATCTTACAAGGGTACAAGTGAATCTAAGAGTAGAATGTGAACGTTTTAGAACAATAACTAAGAAAATGACATGAAGGCTATGTTAACCAGTTTGATGGAAGTATTTCGGATTGTGCGTGACAACCCCACACTGTACCCCAGAAATGCATTGATGTACATAGTTACCATTCAATAAAAAACAAACAAACAAACAAACAAAAAAACCCCTGATCTTGGTCTGCTGTGTCCATTACCTATAACTTTCCCTTAGTTAGAAGCACAGGATTTGAGAACAGGTGTTGGAATATGTGTGTTTCCCCTCAATTGATCTCATTTTTATTTCATTGCTCTCAGATTTTCTAAAACTATGAAGCCCTTTATGCAGAACTGGCCTAATTAGGCAAGCTTGGGAAGGTCTGTAAAAGGTTTAATGTTCCCCCTCTTTCCTGTCTGTATAAATCAATTAAAATGGACTATGAAGAAACTCACACTCAAATATTGTGTAACTCTAGATTTCATTGCTATGTGTTTGTTTTCTATGTTCAAGGAGGAGTTTCCGCTTACATGTATTTATGATTTACGGTAGCCAGAGATAGGTTTCAACCAGGTCTGTGATATATGGGAAGAGGACAGAATATAGGAACATTATTTATACCCAAGATTGGGGCAGGGGAAGCTATTTTTTATACTGTACTTATGGTTGAAGCAGTGTGCATAGGAAGCACATCTGTCTTTGTAATTATTCCAGTATTAAAAAATGTCAGAAAAATTAAAGCTCAGATTAGTACTTCATGGCTGCTATCTCTGAGTACTTCTAAGCTCATGCTCCGCGTAACAATATTACTCCTCAGTTTGTAGTCTTTGGCTGCTTTTGGCACGGCTTCCCTTTATGTATTCTCTTAAGAGTTACGGTGTAGATGCTGAGTCTTGGACTAATCTCTCCATACTTTTTTCCCCCTTTGTATATTTCAGAAAAGGTCTTTAGTGCAAGAAGGCAGTTAAATATTAATCGCCAATTGATCGTGAGAGGGTGATAAAACGTGATTCCTACCCTGTGGAAAATGTAACAGTGTAGTACTTGTGGTATTTTATGTGTGTGGATCTTTACGCATTTCCAACCATAGTTTTACTTAATGACATCCTTTTTATAGGATATGCAACCTGAGCAGTAGAGAAGGAGGGCAAACCAGAAGCTGCAATTTATTCAAAGGGTTCTTGAAATAACTCTGGAAAAATAAATTTTATTCTGGGTTTTTGTTTGACATCTTGAATTGTAATTTTTATTTTTACTTTCTCTTAAGGTACCTAAGTGAAAATGTAAGGAGTTTCTACATCAGGGCCAAAGTATAGAGTGATTTAATCGAGTCCTGCTATTTTTAGACAAGCACCAAGAGGCAGGCTGCCTCTAACTTTGGGGGGTGTCCAGGCAAGTACTAATGGAGACCTAGAGACCACATATCTAAATATGCTCACGGTCTAAGCCTCAGCCTCTCCAGGGCCAGCCCTGTGGCCTATGAGCTTGTGTGGTAATGTGGATCTACTGGAGCAGGGCAGAGTGTGAACTGGACCCAAACTCAGCACCTTGGCCCCACCAAAACCCCAAATGGGAATAATCGGCTCCAGTTCCCCAGGGAGGTGGGCCAGGCAGGTCTTCACCTCTAGGCCTTCTTGTCTGACTCGGGCCTTTCAGGAGATTCTAAATGCCTCTCCGATTATATACTTTGAGCAAAGAGAAGGGAGACATCAGAATAACCTAGGAGAAGCCTGTCTATCCATAAACCAATTTTGTCTTTGGTTTCTGAAGACAGAAGCTTTGGTTCATCTTCTTTTTTTTTTTTGTTGGAGTTTGGTCGGGGCTGGGTTTGAACCCAGCACCTTCAGTATATGGGGCCAGCGCCCTACTCACTGAGCCACAGGTGCTGCCCCTCTTTGGTTCTTCTTCTTATAGGCTATCAGCTCATTGTCTTCTGATCTGGGTTCGAAGTTCAGCTGATGAGTCCCTCCTATTAGCTCAGACTATTACTAAATTAAGAAAACAAACAAAACCTCTTTTTAAGACTGGAAAGGAAAAAATGGCATTTTGGGGTTTTTCATGTTTGCTGCCCTCTGTTCATGGCCTAGGACAAGGGTCCCTCTGGCCTAGGTCTAAGAGAGGTTGAGGCTTGGACAACATCATAGAAGTGTAGGCATGATGCTATCTTATTCCGGAACTACACTTTTTCCCCCCTACATTATAATTTATAAACATTTTTGCTTCCGATGAAGTGAGAAAAATGGTGGTGGGGGGGAATAAAGGCAGATGTCATTTAAACAGTGTGTTATTCACAATGTCATTACCTTACTTCAGGTTTTCTTTCTGTGCTGGATTAAGAGCCCTTGAAACTCATATGTACCTCGTGATTTCTAAAGAAAGAAAAGCTATCAAAACACCTTCCTGTGTGAACATTTCTGTTTCTTAGGGAATTCAGGTGTGTGAATCACTTCCTTCTGTCCTGTCATAGAAAAAAAAAGAAAGCAACGTGACTTTCTTTCGGCTGAGAAGGCTGGGCTGGTGTTTTCCAGGGAAGATTGCTTATTGTGTAGAAAAGTTATATTCTTAAACAGATTTCTGCGTAGACCTTACAGGAACAGTTTGCAGATGTGGACGGCATTCCCAAGAAGAGATTTTTACAGTGACTGACATCCCCAAAACCTTCCCAGAAAAAGGAAAACGTGTCCTTTCTCAGTTTCACGTAGGCTTTTCCCCTGATCAAAAGGCGGGTTTATCCATGGTGGCACCTGAAAAATAAATTTTTTAACAGGGTTGCTTCAGAGTAAAGATGAAAGTACAGGCAAGTATTAGACAGGCCAACTGGAAGGGCTTGAATGTGGAGGATTTTATGTTTTCTTCTTGCAATAAACACATGTGGAGTCCAGGAAGGGTGATGCTGTCATCTGCGGGCGTGATGGAGGTCCCCAGTGATGCTGGAAAAATACCAGGTTAATGAAGTATAAAGTGCTGCCTTAGGCATAGACAGGTATTGTGTGGGTTGGGGAGTCTGTTGATGGAGGTAAAATCTTAAATCTTCTTGGTCACAGGATCTGATAGAGGAGAGTGGGCAGAAGGGTGAAGGTTGAGAAGTGGCAAGTTGGGTTTGTTTTTGCCTGAAACTACACCAGAATGTCCTGTGGAAGGATGATAGGAGAGATGGTCTTCTGTAGGTTCATAGGCTGACTGACCCTGATGCTTTTACCAGCCTGTCTTGCTGGTTCATTTAATGCTTGTTACGTACATGTATGTCTAATTTTGTATTGATTAGAGAGATTGGTCTTATTTATGCTGGCTTAATTTCTGGGCTGGTGAACTTTTTTAGGGCAATAATTAGTTGCTTGTTTTTGTCTCGATTCCCAACAAAACTAATGAAGCTCTGGAAATAGTGGTCACTTAATAGATGTTGGTTTCATGGCACCAGAAGCAAGGGGGCCCCCAGTGGGAAGATCAGATCCGCTTCCATATTCTTAACATTAAGAGGCCCAAAGTATCTCAAATAAGAGGTACTTGAGAAGCTGTTAGCAAAAACCTGGCTGTTGGCAGTGTAGGATATGAAACAACTCTCAAAGCATGCCATTTTCAGTGATGATGCCAGTCCCCCCCAAAAAAGGATAGGGATGGCTTTCTCCGCAGAGTCATCATTGTCCTTTAGAAAGGAAAAATATGAGTGAAATGCACTCAAAGGCATTTGCTGTTCCCAAGGAAAGTCCTGCTCAGCAGATGGCCTTCACATTTAGGGCCATGACAGTCTCAGGATTGGAAACTATCATCCTGAAATAGAATAGAAAACTTCACCCTGAAATAGAGAAGAAAACTTGTTTGGGGGTATGTGCTCTTCAAGTGGAGATGTTTTCTCAAGTGATATTTGAAGAAAATAAATAAGGAAGTCTTATGAATATTTAAAGCTTTGAATTTATATCTAGCCCTTTACTGCTCAGATAAGTAAAATATGAAGGATTTAATTTTTCTTTTTTTGAGACAGAGTTTCACTATGTCACCCTCAGTAGAGTGCACACAGCAACCTCCAACTCTTGGGGTTAAGTGATTCTCTTGCCTCAGCCTCCCAAGTAGCTGGGACTACAGGGGCCTGCCATAATGCCCAGCTATTTTTTGGTTGTAGTTGTCATTGTTGTTTGACAGGCCTAGGCTGGGTTTAAACCTGCCAGCTCTGGTATATGTGGCCGGTGCCCTAGCTGCTGAGCTATAGGCACAGAGCCAAGGATTTAGTTTTTTTAGTAAGGAGGGGTTAAGTGAGATAAGATCATCAGGGAAGATTTCTGTACGTAAAATTCCCACCTTAGCTTCCCTTACACCTTGTTTTCTTTGCCTGGATAACTTTTCCTCCAACTAACTCAAGTCAATGAAGGTTGTTACATCTTTTAAATCCCAGCTTTGTGGTTACTTCCACCACAGGGGAGCCCTCCTTGAATTTCCAGGTCCAATTTGGTCTTTCCATTTAAATAATTTCGTATGGCCTTAAGCCAGGGTTTTCAAACTGATAGGCCTGCAGGAGCCAAGTGAATGATGTAGATAATGAAATGAGCTCCTGATAGCGGAACCTTCTGTGATGGTGAAGTGCTGTACATCTGCCTGGCCCATTATGATAGAGAATTTGAGATGGGGCTGTTGTAATTAAGGACCTGAACTTCTGTGATGGTGAAGTGCTGTACATCTGCCTGGCCCATTATCAAGAACTTGAAATGTGGCTGTTGTAATTAAGGACCTGAACTTGCATTTTACTTTTAATTAATTAACATTTAAGTTTACACGGTCATACAAGGCTAGTGACTATAGCACTGGACTTTGTGGGTCTATAGGCAAGGGGTGACCTGGGATGGACTCAGTGTCGGGGATGAAAGGGGTGCTGAGGATTGTGGAAAACCAGAAACCACATGTCCTATCAAAAAAGGGTTAGCTGCTACTCATTTCCAGCCAATTTTTAAAAAGAGTAGCACAAAATACTTATTTTTTGTGAAATTTTCTTATTTTTCAAAAGAAGATTAGCAAGTAGCTGAAGTCTTAGGCCAAATTTTGCCCATATGCAACTACTTTTGTGATGTCTACTATGAGTTCTCCATGGGAAGTCGTAACGATTACTGGAATAACTGTTCGTAAACATTTAAATCTGTCTCCCCAGTAGAATGATAGCCCTGTGTGCACAGGGACCATACTCGGCTTGTGTACTGTTACATTTAAGTACCTGTCTTGTGCTTGAAGAGGCACTCACTGAGATCTGTTGAATGAGGATCTGTTGGATGCATAAGGTAACAATAAAAAGGCGGGGGGGAGCTCAAACTAAGAAATAAGAGGCAGGGAATTTGTTCCTGGGATGAAACTCAGCAGTTTTTTCTGCATGGATAAGTGGTTGCCTGGATGGGAGAAACCATTTCAGATGTAACTTAGTACACAATGGTGGGTTTAAGGAAAAGACCAGGTCTTAGACAAATTAGACAAATGCAGTATGTGGCCCTGAGTATTTCTGGTTCTCTGAGAAAGTGGAGAGGTGTAACAGACCAAAGGACTCTGGACAGGAGGCAGTTTGTGAAAGTAAACCCTAAAGGAGGTCAGAAAGATCTGATGGTTTCAAGACTGTAGTAAAAATAAATACTGCTATTTGTCATGGTGTCTATATCCCAAACTGAAACCATTCTTTGTTCTGGTTTTTTAGAGACAGAGTCGTGGAGGCTCTGTCACCCAGGTTGGAGTACAGTGGCATGATCGTAGCTCATTGGCCCACTGTAACCTTTCCCAAAGTCCTGGGCACAAGCAACCCTCTCGCTACAGGCTCCCAAGTAGCTAGGGTTATAGGCATGTCACCATACTCATTTTTATTTTATTTTTTAGAGATGGAGTCTCAGATCAGATGTTCCTCAGGATGAACTCCTGGCCTCAATCCATCTTTTTACCTTGGCCTCTCAGCGCACTGGGATTATAAGCAAGAGCCACCATGCCCAGCCCCGTTCTGCCTTAATACTGCTATCGTTTGAATGTGTTAGAAATTTGATCCCCAATGTGGTAGTATTGGGAGGTCAGGCCTAAAAGGAGGTGTTTGGCTCATGGGGGCATTATCTCTACGAATGGATTCATGTCCTTATCACAGGGTGGGTGTCTTATAAAAGGATCAGTTGAGCCTCCTTGGTCTCTCTCACCCTCTCATTGCCTTTCTGCCCTTTGATGACATAGCCAGCAGTCCCGCACCAGATGTAGACCCCTCAGTCTTAGACTCCCCCCTCCAGAATTGTGAGAAATAAATTTCTGTTTATTAAAACGACCCAATCTCAGGTATGGTTATAGCAAGATGCCGTAGAATAAGATAATATCCCAAACCACTTGAATGTTCTAGAAATTCCAGGGTTCATGGTCTAAAAAAGGTTAAGAACTGCAAGTTAAGACCTTTGACTTTTGTAATAATCTTATCTCATGGAATTGAATTTTTGGAACATCGATATAGAACTTAGAAAGTTTAATGGAATTAAATTCTCACTGAGAGAATTTAATTCTAATCTGTGCTCAGATTATCCCTTTGAGCTTACAAAAAAGCCCACTCAAAGGAACAGGCATCCCTTTCAGTTGTATGTGCCATTTTAATACATTGCACTTTCGGCTATTCAGGCAGTTGCTTTGAATTGCAAAACTCATCTGAGATGTATAGTTCCTGAGAAATGATTTCAAGAAAGTTGTGAATTGTGTTTATTTTCATGCTGCTCCTCTTTGCCTTGCCTATAGTTGAGTTTTCCTAGTGGTTCTCTTAGTATGTAGAACTATAATAGATTTTCATTCCTATTATTGTTGGTATAATAAATATTCCTATAAGAAAAGAGCATATTAAAAATTTGGAAGCTCTGGCTTCTATATAGGGGAAAGCTTTATTCATTTGTTAATTAAAATAAATTTTATAAAATTATGTATATTTGAGGTTTATGATTTGATGTTATGGGATATGTAGAGGCAGTAAAATGTTTACTATAGTGAAGCATATGAACGTATCTGCCATCTCATATACTTACTTTTTTGTGATGGGACCAGCTAAAAGCTAAAACTTCCCGCTATGATTTCATTAACTTGTGCATCCTACACATCTACTACTTTGTATCCTTTGAGCTGAATCTCTCCCCGTCTCCACCCTTGTTCCCATCCATGGTAACCACTGTTTAATTCTTTGTGTATCTGAAGTTTTTATTCACTTAATGCCTGTTAAATGTGATGCAAGAAGGCAAACTCTTTTATGGGCTGCATTTGAGGCATTTCCCAGGATCATCTTCCTCTCTCTTAAATACCCTCCATCCTTCACTGTACTCCCCAGGGCATCTTCCACTTTGGCCCACTCCACTGTCTTCCCCATCACGCCCTGAGCTGTTTCTATTTGCTTAGCCCATACCTGGCTACCCTTTCATTCTGTCCAGCTCACTGCAAAATCAGTCTCTTCGGGGTAGTGGTCCATGTTTCCTGTGTGTCCAGTACTCTATTTGCTTTTCTGTGTGATATTCATCAGCTCATGTCCACAGACATGGATCCACAGACATTCCTGAGGACCAGGAAGCAGGTATAATTCATTCCAATAGTAACTTGCCCAGAGTTTGCTTGCTTTTCTTTCGTTCTTTCCTTCTTTCCTTCCTTCCTTCCTTTCCTTCCTTTCCTTCCTTTCCTTCCTTTCCTTCCCTCCCTCCCTTCCTTCCCTCCTTCCTTTCCTCTCTCTTTCTCCTTCCTTCCTTCATTCCTTCCTTCATTCGTTCGCTCCTTCCTTCCTTTCTTTTTCTTTTTTTTTTTACATTGATGCCTTTATCGGGTATAATGTGCTGATTTTATATATAATTAGGAATGCTGACATCAAAATATTTCATATAACCTTCACCTCATTTACTTCAGAGTTTGTTTTCAATCAATATTTATTTTCTTAAATTACAAATGCAAAGCTTGTTGAGTAGGAGGCATAATTCTGAGTTTTTATTTATGTATTACTGTAATGTAGATCAAATTTAATTGAACTTTCCTTCTTTTAAAAAAAAATGATAGTTTTTTTTTTTTTTTTAAAGGTTCTGCATTTTGGCCAGACTGTCTTCTCTTCTGAGTTACTTCGGTTTTGCTGTGTAGTCAATTTCTAGTGTAGCTCATCTGGCCTTTGGTTATGTCAAAGTTTGTCAGTGTTGCTGTGAAGTCATTGTTGAATTTACTTTTGAGTGCCTTTACTTCATAACCTCTGGGCTTGTCTTAAGCTTTCCTTTTAGGGATGGCTTTCTGAAATGTGTGGTTTGGTGTCCACCAATTCCTGGAAGTTCTGGATGGTTGGAAAATGATTCACACAGTAAACATCCAAGGCTGGGTTTGCAAATCATATGGTAAAAATCTTGCAGACATCATCGACCATCAGTCATTACTCTGCTACAACTAAATAAAAGAGATTAGTGTCCATGCAAATCTTCTCGGCTATGGCTTTGACATAACAGGCATTCTTTAGAGCAGTGGTTATCAGAGTGTGCTCCCTGGGCCAGCAGTGTTGGCATCACTTGGACCTTGTTAGAAATCCAAAGTCTCTGGGCCCACCCCAGAAATACTGAATCAGGCATTCTGGGATTGAGCCTGACATTCTGACTTTTTAAACAAGTCCTCTAGGTGACTCTGATACACAGTACAGTTTGGGAATCACTGTTTATGAAAATAAGGAGGAAAGGCCTCTGGTGGCAGCTGCAGGTGCCCCCTGCATGCAGTTGACATGTAACACCTGATAAGCCTTGGTTTTCTCTTTTGCTCCTTTTCTGAGCTTGCTGTAAGAAGGTCATAATCATGGGACTTTGTTGATTTATTTACCAATCTATTTTGAACCCGAGACTTGCAAACATCAATGCTGTATCTGTAGGAAAGATTTTATTCCTTATTAGGAAGGCAGCTGCAAAAGATACAGGCATTTGGACAAATTGTCATAAATGTTTGCATGTGACACTAATTAGTTCTCTCATGCCTCCTTCCCTAACTGAAAAAGGTTTGCTTGTAGGAAGATTTATTTTTATTCCCTCTTGACTGCATTGCAACAAAATTGCCAGCTGACCAAAAATTGTAGACATGGCACTGTGCTTTTTTTTCTGAGAAGTAAGCAGAGACCAGAAAGGGAAAGCCACTTATATAAAGTCCTGCAGCTAATAAATGGCTGAGCCAGGGTACGCCAATATCCCTTCCAAAGCCTGCTTTGTTATTTTTCCTATTCCAAAGCCCTGCTTTATTTTTCTTGTGTATTTGTAAATTCATAAAATTGAACTCTGTGATGTGTGTGTATATTTGTTTATTTACTGTTATTCTCCCTCCACTAGAATGAAAGCTCCATGATGCAGGGATTTGTTTTATTTATTCTGTATCCCCAGGGTAATGCTGGAGTATAGTGAAGATTTATGGTAGGTATTTGCTGAATGAATGACTAGATATCATAAAAATGTGGAATGAACATCCGATCTCAGAAGGAACATCCAAACTCTAAGACATCTTTGGCTTAGACTATGAATCTGGGCTAGACATAAAAATTGGATAGCCAACCTTGCAGCCCAGGAAATCTGAGATGGCTTTAGAGATAAAGATGAAGTTAAGGAGTTGGCTGGGGCCGGTGGCTTTTACCTGTAGTCCTAGCACTGGGGGAGGCCGAGGCAGGAGGATGTAAATGAAATGCATTTAGCTTGATGAAAAATTCATGAAGTTGAACTTTTTTTTGTTTGTTCTGTTGTGGACTAGTAAAAACTTGGTAGCAGATTGGCCCTGGACTTCCAGCTGAGATTTTAGAATCACAAGGCCATTATTTCAAAGGAATGTGGTATTTGGTTATTCTAACCCTCTAAACCCACTCTGATAGAGTAACCACTAAAGGCATGTGGCCATCTACATTTCCACTAAAGGCATGTGGCCATCTACATTTCAATCAATCAAAGTTGGATAAAGTTAAAAATCTAGTTTGTCCATCACATTAGTCACATTAAAAGTGCTCACTAGCCACATGTGGCTAGTGACTACTATATTGGACAGCACAGGCATAGAACATTTCCATTGTTGTAAAATGTTCTATTGTCATCACAGTTTTAGGTGGACTAGTCTGTATCTTAATGCTTCAGATAATAAAAATCAAATGTGGCAGGCACTATGCTTTCTGTTTTGTAGGAGTTCTCTCAATACCCATCTCCTTGGGAGAGGTGCTATTTTTATTTTTCAGATGAGGAAATTGAAGGTCAAGGAGAGTAAGTTTCCCAAGGCCACACAGCTGGTAAATCAGGTTTCAAACCCAAGCCTGCTGTCTTAAGTCAGACTTGTGAATGAACATTGCATTTCAGAGAAGCAAGATTCCCAGCCAGGTGTGAGTTTCCCATTTTTATGTATTTTGGGGTAATCATTTCTCATGGTTGCCAAGATATGTTTGTATCTTTTCCTCCTTTCCAATCTCTTTAATAAACTTCAGCTTTATCCTGTAAGACAATTTTTTTCCCTAAATGTTTTCTTACCTTTCTGATTTGGCAAGTATCTGTCCCAAGAAGTTTAGAATTCCCCAGTGTAAATATAAATGTTGGTTACAGGCTGTACTCATTACAGACAGGTAGGGGTCCTTGAGACATACGATGAAGGATAACAGAGGTCTAGCTTTCACTTCTGGTGTTTTCTTTGGGTTGCTGGTTAAACATATTATCTCTGTATGTGTTCTATTGAGATTATCACTTATAGTGCAAAGGGCCGTGTCCCAGGCACTAGTAGAGTTGGATAATTGCACATGGCTCTGGAATGGAGGCCACTGGAGCACAGGAGGGTATTTTCTTTTCTTTTTAGTGTGAGATGGACAATTACTGTTTCATTTATTTATTTATTTATTTATATTTTCTCTATACATATACATGTGTTTATTTGGTTTCCATTTTTTGCCTTCACAAAATTAAAGAGGCTTAAACTTTAGTAACAATAATAATGTTTAAGATTAGGACTAGAAACAAAAACCTCGTAAAATAGGAACGAAGATAAATACATTCGGAAAAGAAATCAGATGATTGCTGCAACCAGATATTGAGCAATAATAATAATAATGCAAAAAAAGTAACATTAACATTGTCAGATAAATGTATGTGTATTGTAGAATGCTTTGACTCTGAGGTTCAGTATGGCATCATCAGATAACTTCTTTTTATTTTTCAAAGTCTCAAAGAATAGAGAATATTTATTTTTATCAATAAAAATAAAAAAATAATTTCAAAAAACAGATCATGCCCAATCTTATAGACAATAGGAAAAGAAGAAATACTTCAAAATCATTCTACTTCATCTGGATACACCTGATATTAAAATTGGAAAAAATATATTATTATAAAGGGAAATTACAAACATAGGAGGACATTTTCTGAAAGATAAAAGGAGAGAAATTCTAGACTGTTAGGAAATAGCCCTCTGAGGAACACCTCCTTGGTTTGAGAGATTATCCCAAAACTCATCTCCTTAAATTAATCTCATGTATTTAGGTCAAAGAGGAGCACTTATTTATTTATTTTTATTTTCGAGAGGATTTTTTTTTTTTTCTGAGACAGAGTCTCACTTTGTTGCCCTCTGTAGAATGCTATGGCATGATAGCTCACAGCAACCTCAAACTCTTAGGCTCAAGGATTCACCCAAGTAGCTGGGACTACAGGCACCCACCACAATGCCCGGCTATTTTTAGAGATGGGGTCTTGCTATTGCTCAGGCTGGTCTTGAACCCAGGACTTCAGGCAATCCACCTACCTCAGCCTCCCAGAGTGCGAGGATCACAGGTGTGAGCCACTGTGCCTGGCCCAAAGAGAGGATTTTTGTTTCTTATTTTGGATTATCTTTGGTTTAAAGTTAAGTAATAATCTAAATCTTACATTCTATGAAGAATATTTTTTCTGTGAATTGTGTTAATGCTTATCATACTTTGCATGGCTAAAGGGTGTTTTTAGAGGCAACGAAAGAGGTAATTTATTTAGAATTATTTTTCTTTCTTATCTAAGGGACATATGAGAGAAATGGTCTGATGTTCAGTAAGCAGGTTGTCTGTCTGTTACTGAAGTCACCAGTGATAATGTGAAGAGAACAAATTGGTGGTGCTTAGCATTAAAATGCTGCCTATTCCTGGCTCTCTGTGGTTCAAAAAAGATAGAGGAACATGTTTAATGCAGATTAAAGTGTTGTAAGTGGGACCTCTGTATAATCGTCTCCAGTTCATCCACTGTAATTTGTAATGTATTATGTATACTGATCCCTGGAATCTCATGTAGCTCTGATTAGAATGTTCAAATACAAGGTAGCTAATCCGAGATTTTGTAATTAACGTACAGTTGGCTGAGGGAATGCCATGATGGTTGGTGGTAGCTTTTGAGCTAGGTCTTAGATCATGGGTTGGAGTTTGTCTGGAAGAGATTAATTGGTAGGGCCTTCCTAAAAGAAGACTGCACAGTACAAAAAGACCTTCCTAAAAGAAGACTGCACAAAATACAGTAAGTTCTGAAAATGTATTCTGTGAAATCAGAATGTTCAGTTCAACAATTGAAGTGCCAGAGACTGGCCTTGAAAGATATGTTTGGGGTCAGGGAAGGGAGGACTCAAATGCTCAGTATTTTTTTCTTAAGGAGTCATTTGAGGTATTGGAATATCTATTTTAGAGAACTTAATGTGGCATCAGGGTAGAAGCTGCAATATGTACATAGTATAGTGCTTAAAGGCATGAGCTCTGGAATTGTACATCCTGGTTTGAATTCCAGCTAAATTAAGCACTTTAAAACCTCGATTTCTGCACTTGTAAAATGGGAGTAATGATATTTCCTGCCTATAGCAGTGAGGATTAAAAGAAGATAAACAAAACACATTGCATGACACTTAGCATCGGATGCTTACTGCCTTATTTTTAATTTTGTTATTATCTCTTAGGTGAAATATGCCTAAAACCTATTGCAATAATCCATGTGAGAGGCAGTGAGTGTCCTTGAGATGCTGGGAGACGTAGCAAAGAACATTTGAATGTCATTTGTACTATTTTTGTTTTTAGACACAATTTTTATTTTATATTAAAATGCTTCTAAAAAGCACCGACATTAACAACATTTAGTTCTTCATATGACAAAGGAAATATTTTCTTCCATATATAATTCTGGCAGAAGTTTAATTTACAAAATTCTTTTTTTCCCCTATTCAGTGACTTTGATTTCAAGGCTCCTGAGAATACACAATTACTCTATAATAATTTGGATAATTTTTTTTTGCAATTTTTTGGCTGGGGCCGGGTTTGAACCCACCACCTCCAGTATATGGGGCCAGCGCCATACTCCTTTGAGCCACAGGTGCCGCCCATAATTTGGATAATTTCAAAACCACTTTACTTTATCACTTTGTGATATTAATACAAGGATGCTGTCTTATTCAGAGCTGTTTTTTTTTTAATTCACTGCTGTTTTTAAAAATGTCTTCATTACCCTTTCAAATGGCCAATTTGACAAACTGTTTTACTTAATAAATATAGAGCTCAGTAGTCTGGAAATGAGGAAGCCTTTTCTCAGTTTTCATTTACCATCAGAGACATTTCAATCAGCATAATGCCTTCTGCTTAAGTTATCAATAAATATCATCAAAACACTGGATATTTGCCAGTCCAAGGAAAATGGCCTAACTGGAGCTTTTAGAACTTAGCCTCAGAATGTTCCCGATTCCATGCACTAATTGTGGTTTTCCTAATTCCATGCACAATTAAGTTTTATTCACATTTTCCATTGATCACTAGAGATGTCTCAGCATCATGTCTTCTGCTTAAGTTATCAATGGACATCATAATAAGAGTAGGAACTTTCTGGAAAAATCAATAAGGACTACCACAACTTCCTTAATTGTTACTATTGTTTTTGGTTTTTCTTCTTGAATGATTCCCTGAGCAAAGACTAAAACCCCTTCAGACATTGTATTTAAGTATCATTCCCAAGTACCTTCCGTTCTTACAGTTTGCCCTGCGCTGGAGGGAGTCCTAGAGGTGGGGCTGGGCGCCCAGATTCCATTCAGCTTTGATACCCAGTGACAGTGTGACTTGGAAAGCTATTATCTTTTCTCTGAAACTGCCTTTCTTTATCTGTAAAAATCAAGGTTTTGCTAAAAATGCTATAAGAATGACAGAAGCAACTTCTGTGTGTAAAGCCCTGTGCTTGGGGCTGTTGCCCTCATGGAGTTTATAGTACAATGAAAGAACTGGTAACAAATAAACACATTAGGTATCTTAATTAAAAAAAGAATCTATTAGCATGTAAGCTCCTGATAGGCAAGGCCTCTTTTGGTCTCTTTTTCTCACTGCTATATTCTCAATAAACAGGAATAATGTCTGGCAGATGAGAGGCACTTGGTAAGTATATGCTAAATAAGGGTATGGTGCATCTATGTTAAGTACTATAACAAAATACAGTAAGTTCTGAAAATGTATTCTGTGAAACCATACATTAGGCCCAAAGTGTTAGGGCTTGGGGATAGACAGGATTTGTACAATCTGTTTAATACCTGTGCACATTATAACCAAAGCACTAACAAAAACAGTAATAGCAACCCCTTCCCCTGCTGAAGATATAGACGACAGCCCAAGTGGACATCCAAGTATTCTTGGAATCTGTTTTGGGGGTATGGTTTTGTTTACTTGCTGCTTAGTTTTTTCATACTCGTGTATGTCTTAGTGTATGGCATATAAATCAGTAAAGTATACATATCTTAAACATATAATTTGAGGAGTTTAAAATATTTTTTTTTTTTGGGACAGAGCCTTACTTTGTCATCCTTGGTAGAGTGCCATGGCATCCTAGCTCAAGCGATCCTTTTGTCTCAGCCATCCAAGTACTGGGACTATAGATGCCCGCCACAACACCCAGCTATTTCTAGAGACAAGGTCTCACTCAAGAGCTCAAGTAATCCACCCACCTCAGGGGTCCCCAGAGCTCAAACAGATGAGCTCAAGCAATCCACCCACCTCAGCCTCCCGGAGTGCTAGGAATATAGGCATAAGCCACCACACCAAGCCTAAAATAATTTTTTATACCCTCTGAGTACATACCCAAAAAAGCTGGAAGCAGAGAATTGAACAGATAATTGTACATCATGTTCCTAGCAGCAGTATTCACAGTAGCCAAAACGTAGAACCAACTCATGTGTCTGTTGATATATAAATAAAATGTGATGTGTACATAACAGTGGAATATTATTCAGCCTTTAAAAGGAAGGAAATTCTGACATAAGCTAGACATGGATGAAACTTGAAGATAATATGCTAAGTGAAATAAGTCAGTACACATAGAGAAATACTCTGTGAAGTACTTAGACTAGTCAAATTCAAAGAGATGGTCAATTCAAAGTAGAATGGTCATTGGAAGAGACTGGCATGGAGGAGGGGAGTATGGAAAATTATTGTTTAATGAGTACAGAATTCCAGATTGGGAAGCTGCAAAAAGTTCTGGAGATGAATGGCGGTGATGATTGCACAACAACATGAATGTACTTAATGCCATTGAACTCTATGATTAAAAATGGTTAACGTAAATATTATGTTACATATATTTTACCACAATTTAAAAAAAAAAAAGAAAAAATGTTTACTTTTATTTAATCCCTGCTCAGGTCAAGATACAGGATGTGTCCTGTCCCCAGCAGATCCTTCCTGGTTCTCCCTGCCAGTCCTTGAAGTTCACATAAGGGACTTAGATTGTAGCTGTCTCCTGTTTGGCTTCATTTCTCACCATCAGATGGGCGAAATTCTTCCACACTGCTGTGTGTATCAGTAATTTTTGTTTTATTATTGTATAATATTCCATTGTGTGACTATACCACCACGTGTTTACCTGGTTCCCTGTTGATGTCATTAGGGTTGTTTCCAGCTTTATTTATTACATGTAATGCTGCTGTGAACATTTTTACACGTATCTTTTGGTGGCATATTTTTCCTTTTGTGGAGGGGGATATAAAGTGACGTTTATAAGTATAAAGAGAGACATTTACAGAATTGATGTGGGAAAGGTTGATTATTTACTTTGTAAAAAGTTATTTGGCTTCACTAAATGACTTGCCATGGAGTAATTTTAACAAGTAAAACCCCAAGTGCTTTTAAATCCTAATCAGTACTTTCCGTTTAAGGTGGCATCTGGCTAATACTGTATTTCCTTACAGGTCCTCTTCCGCATTCATATGAAAAATGTTTCCCATCTAGAATTGCTGGGCCACAAGGTAGTTTATTGGATACTGTCAAAGAGCTTCCCAAAGCAGATGTACTGACTTATATTCCCACTAACACCGTATGTGTGTTGCTGCTGTGGCACATCCGTGACAGCTCATGGAATTGTCATGTTTCATGTGATGATAAAAGTGCACAAAAAAGAGTGGCATGGAAATGCTAATTTTTGAGCACTGAAGCAGTAGAGCTGAGTCGTAGGATTTCTGCTTGGGAGCCCACAGGGAGAAGTACAACTTGCTACACCCTGAGAGCCAGTAGTCTGGTTGAGGTGTGGCTGTAGGGAAGGAGCACCACATGCTGGAGGGCTATTTTTTTTTTTTAACTTAAGTAACAACAAAACAAAACAAAACAGCAAACAACCTCCCCCCCCCCCACCTGAAAGTGTTCAGTCAAGCTGAGGGCTAATTCTTTCTTTTCCTGTTGGGGGCTGTGAGCCTGCTCCTGTATTTTCACCCACCATTGCCTCAGGAAAATTGCCTACAAATCAATACAGCTTCCACATCATACTGAATTCATTGTCCTATTCATCAATCACATGTGAGC
This sequence comes from Otolemur garnettii, assembly GCF_000181295.1. Classification (NCBI taxonomy): domain Eukaryota; kingdom Metazoa; phylum Chordata; class Mammalia; order Primates; family Galagidae; genus Otolemur; species Otolemur garnettii. The sequence goes on from NW_003852397.1 coordinate 28,065,060, forward strand.
TAACTGGTTTTATGAAAACATGTCTTGTCGCAGAATACACTGTGCATCAACTTAAAATTCAGAATGAAGGTGGAAACTATGGGAAGAGAGAAACAAAGGATGTGAGGACATTTGTAAAGGAGTGGTTATGATGACTAAGTTGGAATCCACGTGGGGACAGTGGGGAATGCCCAAGGAGGGCTGGTGAGGAAGGGTGGGGTCTGTGGTTGGGGATCATGATGAGGTGGTGGTCGCTGAGGAAAGGAGCTGGAGGATAGGGAAGGCTACAGAGCTAATGTTTGCATAAATATATATTTTAAACATGGGGCAGTCTTTGGTGCTGACAATGTCTTGGGGATAATCATGGACATGATTGCAATAGAGCAAATGAAAGGGTTATTGGACGTGAGGAGGCCAAGAATAAGAGGCTGAAGAGTGGCTGAGCCTACCATAAGAAGGTGGAGGCATTTACCATAAGAAGGCAGAGGTTGCCAAAAAAAAAAAAAAAAAATATATATTTAAACAGACACCCGCCTATAGTTCCAGCTACTTGGTGAGCCTAGGACTTCCAGACAGAGCTGTTTATATGCTTTCCTCCCTGACCACCAGCTAGAGATGTAGGCTGCAGTCAGGATGAAGATCTTTT
>NW_003852397.1:28065704-28148438 GCF_000181295.1 Otolemur garnettii
AAGAAGGTGGAGGCATTTACCATAAGAAGGCAGATTTTTAAAAAAAAAAAAAAAAAAAATATATATATATATATATAGGATTGGGATAGAGAAGAGAGCTGGTGAGCCTAGGACTTCCAGACAGAGCTGTTTATATGCTTTCCTCCCTGACCACCAGCTAGAGATGTAGGCTGCAGTCAGGATGAAGATCTTTTTGTCATTACCATAGTGCCTTAGATTTATCTCATCACCACTCCAAACTTTTACCTTTTCATTTCTCTTTTTTCTCTTTTTATAACTACTTTTCACATACTTTAAATTTTATACAACTACAAAATAGTAGCAAATATTTTGGCTTCTATTGTGTTTCTAGCACCACTAGGCATGGTGCTAAGTGCCAAGGAAACAAACAAAAAAAGGATTCTTTTAATTAATGCTTCCAAGGAATTAATTAAAAACAACCAAACACAACAGTTGTCTTGCATGTGGGCTGGAAGTATTTTCTCCAACCTACTAAGTGAGACTTAACTGTTTGTAGGAACAATCATCAGTGAGATACAGGTCATAGAATCATTTGTAGATAGGTAGTCTGTGGCTGGGGGCAGATTATAAATATCTTTTGATTAGGTTCCTAGGCCTTGAACCAGCTGTAACTGTATAATGTATTTGCATTAGAAAAATAGTAGAAAGCATCTCAGTTGTGATGGGAGTTCAATACAGTTCTGGATTCCATAATTGCTAGTGCTCAGAAGGGCAGATTATTGGACCTGAGGATGTGAAGTTCCAGCCGCAGCCTTGTGAGTTGAGGAAGAGCGATTGTCTACCTGGTCATTGATGGGATGGAAGCATCAATAAGGTAACATCCTGCTTTCCTGTAGAATATAGGGCTTCCTTTCCCTTGATATTGGTGTCAGTGCTGTCTAAACAGTGACCATCAGGAACACACCTGTTGTTGAACATGCTGGTTTTTTACTTGTTGCCTTGAGGGAGAATGTGCATTCTGGAGAACCTCTCGGTGAGAGGGTTTGAAAAAAGTTTATTTTAAGATTTAGGTTTGGGTTGGGTGATTCAGTCAAGGGTCTAAGAAAGTGGGATTTTGCTATAGATTGGAAAGTGATCACAATTCTATCATTATCTCAATAAATTAACAATTTATCTGTAATGAGGACAGAATAGAGCAAAGATAAAATTGTCATCCGTAAATAAGAAGCAATGATGCAATCATTTATTTTAGCCAAGTGGAGGAGGTATTTGGTCTTTTTTTTTTGGTGGAACAATGGTGTTATTATCTGTGCTTATGCAAAATTATGACGTGGCCTTGTTTTGCCTCACCTTATCGTGGTCTGAGAGTAACCTTGTCTAAAGTTGGTGTTCTGTGAAATCATTTATGTCCAACTGCAGATTAGCATGACCTAGTCCGAGTGCCAGGCCAGCTTTGGGATGTCAGAGGAAACGTTTTTCTTTTTCTTTTCTTAGTGGTATGCTGATAGCTTCTGCTCCTGGCTTGCTTTTGGAGCAGCTAGTAAATGGGGGAAAGGAGGAAGCATGGAGAAAGAGGGGACCAAATCTTAAGAGAGAGATTTCACTAAGGAAGCTGGGGGGCAGAAGGCTGAATTGAGGGCAGGGAATATGAGAAGAACTGGGTCTTCCAGAAAGGGCTTGCCCAGGGACACAGACCAACAAGGGATGGACAGGGAGAAGTGAGAGTGGAGGGGAAGGTCCTCTCCCCAGAGGCCCAGAAAAGATTTGGTGATGGTAGGAAACACTCAGCAAGAGATTTAAGTGTCTGGGCAGTTGTGTGAATCCCTTGGCATGTGCCTGGGCCATAGCAGGTGTTCAGTCAAAGTCACTCTGATTTTTTTTGAGTGGGGACAGGGTCTTCCTCTGGTGCCAGGCTAGAGTGTAGTGGCATCATCATAGCCCACTGTAACCTCACACTATTGGGCTCAAACAATCTTCCTGCCTCAGCCTCCTCAGTTGCTGAGACTACAGATGCCCACCACTGCTGCTGGCTCATCTTTCCATTCGTTTTGTAGAGGTGGGGGCTTGCCCTTGCTCAGGCTGGTTTTGAACCTCTGAGTTGAAATAATCCTCTTGCTTCAGTCTCCTTTGATTTTTATCAAAGTTCTCCCAGTGGGGAGAAAGTAGAAAAAAATAATGTGCAATGGGGTTTTCCAGAATAGTTTGTATGTAGAATACAGGTGTGTTTGGTTTGTAACCTTCCGTATACTTGCATATTAAAATGTATGTGTGTATGTGTGTGTTTGGAAAGCCTTGACCCACAGGGTCCAGCCTTGGCATGTGGTCTTTGTCTAGCAACCGCAACAATAATTTCAAAGTAGCTCCAAGTTCTATAAATTTCCCAGATACCACTAAGAGAGAGAAATAGACAGTGGCAATATTTCCTTACTATAATAAACAAGTAAACTCCTTCGCTGCTCTGGTTCCTCTTACCTTTCTATGAAAAACTCCTCACCCCCACCTAAGTTGTAAGTTAAAGAACTTCTGGTCAACTTTATCTTTCCTATTTCCTCTTTATTCCAGCTTTGGACATTTGTGTGTTTGTCTGTGTGAGATAAATGATGCTGCTATAGGCATCCTTTTATAGAAACACTAAGGTCTTTGTGTAAATAATTCACTGAGTAAATTCCTAGCTGTGAGATTTGTAGGCCAAATAAAAATTTGTCACATTCTCCTATAAATGTATTGTTTCAGCTCAGACATCCATCCACAGAGTTTGAGAGGGCTCGCTTTCCCGCACTCTAGCTAGCCTTGGTTATGATAAAGTTGAGCACCTTTTTGATGATCTGCCTGTAAAAATATAATTATATGCGGGGGCAGCGCCTGTGGCTCAGAGGAGTAGGGTGCTGGCCCCATATGCCAGAGGTGGTGGGTTCAAACCCAGCCCTGGCCAAAACCTACAAAAAAAAAAAAAAAAAAAAAAAAAAATATAATTATATGCAACGTTTTGTGTGATATGTATGTATGACTCAGTAAATCTAATTGACACACTGTGAGCATACAAAAACTTTAAAATTTGTATGTCACTCTCTATCCTTCACATTTCAGGTTGCAGAAGATTATCTCTTTGTGTATTATGGACTTAAAATCATCTAGGAAAGATGTGGGTGAATGAACATGTGTATTTGGCAACTTTTAACTTGGAGAGATGACATTTTGTGGAATATGTTTTAAAAATGTTTTTAATGGAGAGGAAAAGATTATAAGTAATTTGTACCATAGAAATTGTTGCTCAGGGACTAAGGACTCTGGGGCAGTATTGGCTCTTCTGCTTGACCATTAGGAGTACAGAGAGATGCCAAAGAGAGCGTTAGTAGCTAAGGTGCAGGTGCCAAGAAGCAGTGGATTGAAGAAAGAGGAGATTTACATAAATTGCAGGGCTAATGTGTCAGCAGAAATCGTGTGGTTATCCTGCTAAGTCAACGATTGGTTGGTTATTTTTCTTTGGTGACCCTGAATTTGTTCTCCTTTTATTAGTCTGTCCCTTGTCCATTTCACAACATGGCTGCCACTTCCCAGCATACGTTGCCTTCAGTTTATGTGCATTGGGTTTTGGGAAAATGTTTTTCCATCTAAGAGGCATAATTTAATTGGTATGGTATGAAATAGGGATGCTGGTTAAGAGAGATTCCACCACAACGTTGACAAGCCTGGCCTTCCTGGCAGAGGAATCTCCTCAAATGGGATCTTTCATACTGACCTACTTGGACGCTCTATTTTTGGTTTTCAAAACCTTAATTTTAGGCAAAAAGATACCTTTAATATAAAGAAAGGGTAAGGACAGTTGAGATTTCAGAGGCTCATTTGTTGACCTGTGTTTGGGAGGGAAGCAGTTAAATTCCTCTCCTGAGCCCGGTCTATCTTCATTCCTTTTGTAGGGCAACAGGCACCCAGCTGGGAGATGAGGGCTTACTGGGCACATGTGAGGGAGAGAAGTATGATGGCCTCAAGCAGAAGCCAACTTGTTCTGGGAACTGGTTGTTCCTAAGGTGGAGAAAAGATTAGGGCATTGCCTGAAGTTCGCCCAGGCTTGAGGGAGTTTGTCTAGAGGGCTCCTTTTTGCCAAGTCATGGCCAGGGTGCTTTTGTATGCTTACGTGAACCAGAGAAACAGTATGACTGTGATGCATTTTGCATCTGTTTATAGCAGCTGTATTCACTCATCCATCCATCCATCCATTCAATATTTGTTGACCATTTACCATAGGTGAAGTGTAGAGAATTCATCGCTGAGGAAGATGGACATGGTGACTGTCTTCTGCCCTTCCATGCTAGAGAGAAGCCAACAACTGAGTAGTTAGAAGTGTAGGATGAGGGTTCAGCAAGGAGAAGGGTGGAGCATTATGGGGAGTGTTATGCAAGGGCACCTCCTGATTTTAAGCACTCAGACAAAGCCTCTGTAATCAAGTGATGTCGCAATTGGTAACAGAGAGTAGTAGCAGTTGGCCAGTGGATGACAGGCAGGGAAGGAAGTGGTGACAATGGTATTATTGTCGCTGGTGTGTTTGTGTCTATGATGTTCTAGTCAGAGGGGAATCATCTGTAAAAAGGTCAGAGAAAGAAATTGTCTGTATGAAAATGTAAGAGGAATGCAAAGGCTGAACTAAGAGAACTCGATACCTCCAGTCACCCACACGTTGTGGACATTACTCACAAATGCGTAAACTCAGGATGTCATCTGTGACCATGAGCTGCTCTGTCCTTGCAACCAGGATACCTTTTGTCTTATCTGCCATTCTCAGCATCAAGAATTCTTTTTCTTTCTTTTTTTTTTTTAAATTAAATCATAGTTGTGTACATTAATGCACTTATGGGGTACAATGTGCTGGTTTTATATGCAATTTGAAATACTTCCATCAAACTGGTTAACATAGCCTTCCCCGTATTTTCTTAGTTATTGTGTTAAGATATTTATATTCTATACTTAGTAGATTTAACTTGTACCTTTGTAAAATACACTGTAGGTGTGGTCCCACCAATTACCCTCCCTCCATCCATCTTCTCCCCTCCTCTCCCCTTCCTCTCCTCTTTCCCCTTCTTCTTGGGCTATAATTGAGTTATAGCTTTCATATGAAAGTATGGGTGTTTATAAATTGGTTTCATAGTAGGGCTGAGTACATTGGATACTTTTTCTTCCATTCTTGAGATACTTAGCTAAGAAGAATATGTTCCGGCTCCATCCATGTAAACATGAAAGCGGTAAAGTCTCCATCTTTCTTTGAGGCTGCATAATATTCCATGGTATACATATACCACAATTTATTAATCCATTCATGCGTCAGTGGGCACTTGGGCTTCTTCCATAACTTAGCAATTATGAAGTGGGCTGCAAGCACCAAGAATTTTCATTTGGGCTCAGCACCCTCAGTGATTTTTAGTATCTTGAGTCCAATGAATGGGTTGCTAGTAACATTGCATTAAAAGCATTTTAATATACTCTTGATATTACATGACTAAAATAATATCTCTTATTACACATATGAGTGAATTATCTAAATCAACTTTTTATGTTCTCAATTTTAGTTTTTTGATTAGAAGATGACAGAGTTTCTCATTGTGTTGTTGGATAGATTGTTTCAGAATTTTTTTTTGAGACAGAGTCTCACTATGTCACCCTCAGTAGAGGGCTGTGGCTTAATAGCTCACAGCAACCTCCAACTCTTGGGCTAAAGTGATTCTCTTGCCTTAGCCTCCCAAGTAGCTGGGACTACAGGCGCCCACCACAAAGCCAGGCTGTTTTCTTGTTGCAATTGTCATGGTTGTTTAACTGGCCCAGGCCGGGCTTGAACCCACCACTTTGGTATATATGGCTGGCACTGTAACCATTGTTGCTGCAGGCACCAAGCCTGTTTTAGAATTTTGAAATGGTTCTTCTATTTTGTGCAAAAATGATAGGATGTTCCCATAGAGGAAAGTAGTATGCTTTGGAATGGAATGTGACTTTGGGCAAGTCCATAACCTGTATGGCCTTAGTTTTCTTCTCTATAGGAGGTTGCAAAACAGCTGTGCCAGACTCTATGTAAAGCATCTGTGAGTGTTACCCAGGGAATGCTATGTAAATAAACTAAATAAACCTTTTTTTTTTTTTTTTGATGAACTGATGACTTTTGTCAACTCTGAAATAACATCTCTTAACTTCTGTAACCAAAGCCAACAGAATAACACTGTTTGAATTCAGTTCCCAGTTTTGCAGCAGTGGGTGGCTTCTGCATTATTGACACTCGCTTGCTAATGCTTAGTCAGTGCCTAATGTTAGCCTGACAAAGAGCAGAGGAAGAAAAGGAGAATCTTAGTAACAGCTACTGAATTATCAAATTAAATTATGAATTTTGAAATTATTTACTTCACTGTGTTTCTAACAGGTGTTTATGTATGTGTGATTTCTATTAGGCTGCTTCATCTATTGTAGTGTTAGGATATTACATAGATTTAATTTATAAATACATACGCATATACTAAGAGCGCATGCTCAATTATATTTATTGATGAGAGTACCTGGTTAAAGCATGTGGACATGGATGTATTGGATACTCATCATTTTGTTTTCCTCTCAGTATCAGAACTTCCTTTCTGTGGTTGGTTGGTGGAGGGAGTTCTCTATTTTAAGAGTCTTGTAGGAAGCAGAACTTGACTCCCACCAAAGAAATGGAAAATACCACTTCTTCCTTTCCAAGTTCCCATGCAGCCATCCTCTGAGCAGGTGACACTGGCTCTGCCAACCAGATGCTTTAGCCTAGGAAGTTGAATAGCAGCTAGTGACACTTGCTGTGACGGGGACGAAGTGTGAAGCACACAGGCTCCAGGGGCCAGTGCAGTGGAGCCAGTGGCACATCCAATGGTCTGTGCATGGTGATGGTGGGTTAGGGATGCCAGCTTCAGCGGAGGTGCTGAGTGATAAAACAGTTCTGTGGTGAGGGCTGTGGGTTGTGATTCTAGCTGTGAGGCGTCTCAGCCTGTTTCTCTATCCCTTGCCCTGATCCTGCGAGCTGCCCCATAATCTATCAGTATATTTCTGCTTCACTTGCCAATTTTTGGCTTGCTGCCCAAACTCTGGAGGACCCATATAGTAGGCAGTGTTTCCAAAACCATTTGTCCAAGTAAGCCATCTTTCATAGAGCATTTCATGGAATTAGAATGTGGGAAAATCTTTTCAGAAATACACAACAGTGTAATATAATAGAGCCTGGGGATAGTGCAGAATTATAATGTATGCAAATGACCATGATTAGAAAGTCCCTGGGTGTGCTGCTGATCTGATCTGCCCAAATCCCCTTAATCACAGATAGGGGTGACCAACCTGCTTTCTTTTCTGCCACATATGGGAAGAATAAAAGTTGTCTTGGGCAGCGCATTAAATACTAACAATAGCTGATGAGTGTAAGAAAAGGCCCATGCATACGTTTCATAATACGCAACACCACAGGTAAGCAGAAGACCAGAGATAAGCAGCACACGGCTGGGAGGCACAGGCTGGACATCCCCGGAGATGTCACAGGCAATAAACAGAAGGTAGTTTGCTGGCAATGTGAATGGAGGCCAGACCCAGTTTTGTTCATTGCATCTTCCAGAGGAGTCTGCTTTTTGTTTGTTATAAACAGTCATAGACAACCTTTTTTTTTTTTTTAGTGTTTTTACCATATACGAGGCACCTTCCATAATTTTCATTTTAAGCCTTGTAACAGCCATGTGTGGGCAATGTTATCCTTATTTTACAATTACCAAAATGGGGGCTTGGAAAGAAGAAAAAAGTTGCCTGAGATTTTCAACAGTAAAGCTGTGATTTGAACCTGGAGCTTACAGTCTTTGCCCGCTAAGCCATTGCTGCTAAGCCAATGAAGTGATAACATCCCCAAAGTCAGGGAGCAACAACTCTCTTGCCTCCCTGATTTTGAAGGTATCGTGGTCTTTCTGGTGGGTTCTCTGAGCCCAGCACTCTTCCCTGCTGTTCTTTTTGCCTCACTTGAGCTTTCTTGTCCTTTAGGTCTCAACCTAAAGTCACTTCTGTAAAGTGGCTGGCAGTTTCTTTCCTCTCAACAACCTGTGATTCTGTCAGAGCTGTCTTCATGATTTGTAATGGCATCTTTACTTGCGTGGTTGTTTGGTTTACATTTGTATCCCCGTCAGGGCTGGAAGCTGTGGGACCCTCAAGGTACATGTCTATTTTGTTCACCATTGTACAGCTAGCCCCCTCTGAATCCCTTTGAAAAGAAGAATAAGATAGTTTATTTGTTCACTTATTGAGTGAATATTTACTGAGCACTGGCTGTGGGTGGCACATTCTGCTAGGCATTGGAAATAAAGCAATGAATGAACAGATACGGGCTATGCTGTTGTGGAACTTACAGTCTAAGGGTCAAGGTGGACAACTAGAAAGAAGCATCCTTCCCATGGATGTTCCCTAAATGTCTACTTAATAAGTTTATGAATGACTTCGTTGATGGCAAGTGTGTAGGCAAAATGCCTATATGCCTCTGGCCAAAAATGCTGTTTGAGAGAGAGCAGTGAAAAGACTTTGTGCAGGCACACTTGTGAGAAACTGAGGCAGAATCCCATATGGTCGGGTTAGTTGTGGGCCTAACATGACCAAGGCTTTGGCCGGAATAGCATTTCTGGACTGCGTTAAGGAATTAAGGTTGACTTTATAAGGTCAATGATAAAGCCCTTTGGAAAACTGGCCAGATACCCATCAGTAACCTTTCCTGATCTGTGGTAAGTGATGAAGGTCTCTTGCTGATGGGTCTGGGAATGGAATAACCTTTCCTGATCTGTGGTAAGTGACGAAGGTCGCTTGCTGATGGGTCTGGGACTGGAAATGTGCTAGGGGACCTCCAGAGAAGAGGAATTTACCCAATGCATACAGGTATCTAATGGCACAGATGAAACCTGGGCTCATGAAAGGCTTTTGAGAAGTCTAGCCTGAGAATGCCTTATAAAAGGCTCCAGCAAAACTCCCTGACTTAAGGCCTACATGGGAGCAGAGGTTTGCACACAAATTCCTATATGCCCAAGAAGTTTCTCTATGCTTTGCTTAAAGATTCGAAGTAACTGACTCTCAATGGCATGGTCAGTAGAAGAGACATTCAAATAGTCTCTTTCCCCCATAGCCTCAGGCTTCATCAGATAAGAACAAAGAAAGTAATAACTGACAACATGTTCTTCATTAAGTTATGTTAAACCAGGTTATATTGAAAGGGTTATGCTTAAAGATGTATGTTGGGTGGATTATCAGATTACCAGTGAGGAGCTACTTACAGGGCAGGTGATCATAATATGTTTAAATGGATTAATGAAGTCATTGATGTCCAATGTGCATGTGCAGAGGAAGTCATTGATGCTCAGTGCGAATGTGTAGAGGGACTGTAATGAATATTAATGAGGTCATTGCTGTATAGTGCACATGCACAAGATTGACTATGTAAACCAAAAGTAAATAAAGAAGGCTCACTATTTTGCCTGAGTGAGCAGATGGTCACCTTTATTTAAAACACAATTTCAATAAGCATGCTTATTCTCCGTGACATCACTTTTCCATGAGACCCTTAGGGGAACAAGAGGTTAGGTCAGTGTTGACCAATCTTTTTTCATTATTGCCCTAACTGAGAAGAAAAATTAAATTTGAATTCTTCCTAATGAGAAAAATTAAATACTGAGAATAAGATTTTGTGGAGTAGAGTTTAGCTTTGGAGGGCCAAACCATTGTAGTATCTATGTTTTTTTCATGCTCTGAGAACCAATTTATACCTCTTAGTGGTTATATCATCCCTGTTGAGATTGTATGGGATTAAGTTTTAGTTTTTAGATTTCAACTTCTATAAAACAGAGCTAGGAACATCTAATCTGCAGAGTTGCTATAAAGATTAAAGTGTCGGTATACATAATAGTCTTGTCATATTGTATGTTCAGATATGGATACAGGTTGTCCTCTAGTAAATGTTAATTGCATATCATGCATGAATGTAGTTGGTCAAGTACTTTTCATGTCGATGTTAGTTTTTATACCATGCAAATCTGAAAGATGAAACATAAAAATAACATTTACTGAAAAGGCACAGAGGTTTATCCAAGATTTCTGCATTTAATGGAGATATTTGGCTTTGACAGTTTACTTAGCTTCATTTAATTTTGAGCCTTCAGTTGTGGAATTTACTAAGGAATGCCTGATACTATAACTTCAAAGTAAAAGCCCACACCTACAATGTGGATACATTATGTTTATTTTAAAGTATAAATGTAGTATTTAGTCCAATGCACACCTATGTGGATTCCCTCAGGAATATGCCATCAGGTAATAATTAAATTATGTAAAAATAGTTTATTCCTATTATGTGTATTTTCTAAGGTTAAAAACAGATTTTGAGTCATAAATATTAAACCGTGTCATTTTTGGCATGTTCTCTTATTTTCAATTAGATAGGCTCAACAAATTGTTTTTCCCATGGATGATAACTTTTATTAAAGGAAACACAAATGCACATCTCTATAGCAACTGACTAGAATCCCTTGCCAAGTTCTCTTCTTATATGTCTGATTCATCAGCCCCCAGGTAGTTCACTCTTGCACAAAAGAGAACTATTGTTAGTTAATTTGGAGGAAGAAATAAGACCAGGAATTTTACTTCCAGTTTAATGTACTACAATATGTGTTTACATATGTCCCACGAATGATACTGGGAAAATGTCTGTTGATCGTAAAAGTACTTTTAAGGTTTGTGCTTGGGGTTTGTTTGTGTCTAACATATATATTTATACTGTAGTACGTTGTCAAGGGTGAAATAAGAGGGGAAATGTGCTTCTTTCAACTGCACAGAGCAATGCTCCTCTGCCTAAAGGGGCATGATTTTATGAACATTTCAACTGTATTTTTCATGGTCAGAGAGCAATGCTCCTCTGCCTAAAAATGCCATGATTTTATGAACATTTCAACTGTATTTTTCATGGTCAACTCACTTGGGGAATCTCTGAAGCCTGGAGCTGTGCTTTTCTATAGGTTAAAAATAAGGATGACATTTGGGCTTACTGACACCATTTGTTATGGTTAAGAGTCAGCTACGGGGCAAGACCTAATGGTCTTCCTTCTGAATCTCTTTGAAAAGAGGAATAAGATAGCTTATTTGTTCACTTATTGAGCGAATATTTACTGAGCGCTGGCTGTGGGTGGCACATTCTGCTAGGCATTGGAAATAAAGCAATGAATTAACAGATATGGTCTACATTGTCATGGAACTTATAGTCTAAAAGTCAAGGAGGACCGCTTGAAAGAAATTTCCAGAATAAGGAGCAAGGGAGAAGCACAGTGTCCATTAGGAGACTATAACCATCTGGTAGATGGAGCAAGTCATATTGGAGACCTGAACAGAGGCTAGAAGTAGGTCAGGTAGAGAGGAGAGAAGCAAATAGGTGAGAGGCAGGACAAGGGGGTGTGTGTGAAGATCTGAGGAAGGAAAGAGTACTAATTAATGATACTCTCTAGAAGCTGAAATCAGTGAGCCTCTGAAGCCAGTGAGAAAGAGAGAGGAATGATGTAAAAACAGGCTGGGCCGGATGGCAAAAGCCTCAAATTCTGCCTTGAGATCCTTGGACTTGATCCATTAGGTACTGGGGAGTCTTTGAAAAGTTTAAGCAGAGGAAGAGAATGATCAGACTGGACTACCTGGCTGCTCCATAGAAACCGGATGCAGGGTAGGAGTGAACTCAGGCACTCAGCTTCATCACCAGGCACCTCATATTCTGAGCCTGAGTTCCTAAGGGGATTGGTACCCAAGGCTGTGCCCGGTCTACAGTTTCCCAGTCTGCCTAGCCAGGCACTTTCTTTCCTGCTGGAGAGCTTTGAATCTGCTCTTTGCTTGTTTCTTTTGCATTTAAAATTTTTGTTTGTTTGTTTTTGTTCCTCTAAAAGGATCTTCTTCTGTCACCCAGGCTCTGGTACAAAGGCATGATCATAGCTCACTGCAACCTCAAACTCCTGGATTCAAGTAATGCTCCTGCCTCAGCCTCCCAAGTCGCTAGGACCACAGATGTGAGCCACCATACCAGGCTAATTTTTAAATTTTTTTGGTTGAGATGGGGTCTCACTATGTTTCTCAGACTGGTGTCAAACCTGGCTATAAAAGATCCTCCTCCCATGGTCTCCCAAAGTGCTGTGATTATAGGTGTGAGCCATTGCTGCTACCTCTTACTTTTAAATATTTGTTTAGAATCTCTATGAATTTTAGAATCGCCTTCATTTTAGTCAGAGAGAAAAAATTTAATATTCCTGGCGACAGTTAATGGTCCATTTGTGGCAATTTCTATGACATCTTTATGATATGGTAGGATGAATCATGGAAATTTTACCCTACCCAAGCTTATGTCCCAGAAGAGACTGATTGGAAAATCTGATTGAAGATGTGTCAGTTTATTCCCACATTGTCTGGATCTGATATACCCTTCATGCATTTTGGAGATCAAATTACCACAAAGGACTTTGCTGTGTTGCCAGCTAGTTTGCATACAGCAAAATGGAAGCAGTTTATACTTAGTAAAAATGCCATGTATGCGATAGTAAGACATAATTATGTGTGCCTTTTCCATCTCCATTTAATCTAGCATCAGCTCATGGTGATTGAGGAGTGGAGTTTTCTAGACTCTAGAGTGTACAAACTCTCTAAGTGTAACCTCCAGACTCCAGTGCTTAACCACCTGTTTTTTCTTCCCTTTAAATAAATATTCATTGTACTGAATGTACATGAAGTGTATTCATTGTGACTCTTCTAGACCCTAATGATATCATGGCAGATGAGATAGATAAGGTTCTTAATCTCATGGTGCAGAGGTTGGGATGTATCCTTTAGTTTGTTGTCTACCAAATAATATAAAGTAGATTAAAAAACCTTTTTCTTCCTGAGAAAAGTTATCCTCTTTCAATCTTATGTTCATGTTTCTAAATGGTAATAAATAGTAATCATTATCGATATGTAACATCCTTTAAGCACATGGGATGGAATATTCTGACACTATTATAATGTTTTTGAGAAATAGTTAATGGGAAATTCCTCAGTATATAGTGCTAAATGAAAAAGGCATAATACAAACTTTATATATCATATATCCCAATTTTGATTTGTGAATAAAAATATATCATCTAACTCCAGAAGGATAAGCCCACATCACAAAATCCCCAAACCAGAGATGTTGGCATGGATGTGGAAAAAAGGGAACATTTCTGCACTGCTGGTGGGAATGCAAACTAATACGTTCCTTTTGGAAAGATGTTTGGGGAGCACTTAGAGATCTAAAAATAGACCTGCCATTCAATCCTACAATTCCTCTACTAGGTATATATCCAGAAGACCAAAAATCACATTATAACAAAGATATATGAACCAGAATGTTTACTGCAGCCCAATTCATAATTGCTAAGTCATGGAAGAAGCCCAAGTGCCCATCAACCCACGAATGGATCAATAAATTGTGGTATATGTATACCATGGAATATTATGCAGCCTAAAAGAAAGATGGAGACTTTGCTTCTTACATGTTTACATGGATGGAGCTAGAGCATATTCTTCTTAGCAAAGTATCTCAAGAATGGAAGAAAAAGTATCCAATGTACTCATTCTTACTATGAAACCAATTTATAGCTTTCTTTAGAAAGCTATAACCCAATTATAGCCCAAGAAGAAGGGGAAAGGGGAGAGAGGAAGGAGGAGGATGGGGGGAGGGAGAGTAATTGGTGAAATCACAGTGCATCTTACAAGGGTACGTGTAAAATTTACTAGGTGTAGAATATGAATGTCTTAACACAATAACCAGGAAAATGCCGTGAAGGCTATGTTGACCAGTTTGATGAAAACATTTCAAGTTGTATATAAAACCAGCACATTGTACCCCATGATTGCATTAATGTACACAGCTATGATTTAATAAAAAAATAGAAATAGAAAAGGATCTGTAAATAGTTAGAAAAATAAATAAATACATAGGTAAGAGACTAAATTAAAATACATGAAGATGTTAATAGTTATAATGTGTGGATAGAGGCATAATGATTTCTTTCCTAAACTATTTTGTGTTTTTTCTATTTTCAAAAGTAAGCATATTACTTTTATAATCAAGGAAAATATTATTAAAAAGGACTACTATTCTTGAATTAAAATAAACATAATATTATCATAAAGATGCCCATCTCAAACATATTAGAGTTTTTTTTTAACAGGGAGAGCAATAATCAATGATAGTCTTCTTATCCTTTTTCTTATATCCTAAATGCCTCATCTCTCTCCTTGAAGCTACTCTTTATTTTGCTCATCTCCATCATGTTATTCTAATTGTTAATTAAGTTATTTTTGGCATATGGTGAAAATTATTATATTTTGGTGATAGGCTCATTTCTTTTTTTTGAGATAGAATCTCAAGCTGTTGCCCTGAGTAGAGTGCTGTGGTGTCATAACTCACAGCAACCTCCAACTCATGGGCTCAAGTGATCCTCTTGTCTCAGTTTTTCTATTTTAGTAGAGACAGGGTCTTGCTTTTGCTTAGGCTGATCTCGAACTCATGAGCTCAAGCAATCCACCTGTTTTGGCCTCCCAGAGTGCTGGGATTATAGATATGAGCCATTGTGCCTGATAGGCTTGTTTTTTATAGCTGTGTTGCATCTGTTTATATCCCTGCCTAGGCAAGAACTTAAATCTGTTAGAAGTGGTGAAATTAATTAAAGATTTTAAAATGTGACAATCCAATTTGTGTATCTATGGATACACTGTTCACAAATGGGAGGAAGAGGATTGTTAGGGGGATCTTCTGGAATACCATTCGGTGAAAAGTTGGGACCTCAAAAGGATTCCTCATCTAGGAGTATGTATGTGTTTTACAAATTCCACATATACATATGTGCTACAAGTATTTTTTTTGTACTCAGAAAATCATATATAGTATCTTTATATATATGCATTATTCTTTTTATCAAATGAAAGCAACTATTATGATATATACAAAATTAATAAAATTCAGAATTATAGTTATCAATCTATCCTAAAAGTATAGTTGCTATCCTTTATAGCAATGTTATGATGATAACCCACCTAAACATTTCTTGGGTGTTTAGTATGTGTCAGACTGTAAGGGTTAATAGCTATATTACAGCACATTCAAGAGAAAGTGCATCTTAGAAGGAGGTGCCAACGACCTTGTTGATTAAGAAAAACGATACAAAAGACCAGAGGCGATTTAACACTGTGCACACATTCCAAAGAAATTTACTCATATCACTCTCCACCTTCTTCCTACTTCATCCTCACAATACTAGCCTATCACAAACCAGAACAACGTACATAATCAAATCTAAAAGTACCCCTCGTTCCCCCACTAACTAAACCTATAAAAACACCTACCTATTACAATAAACAGCTTCGGCTCAGTCCCTTTCCCAGTGTGTCTGTCTTGTCTTATTTGTTTTCCCCTTTCATACGCCGACTCCCCAAACCGCCTCTGCCCGCCGTTCGGGAGGCGGCATCAGACTCTATGATAAGTTCTTTTTTTTTTTGTATTTTGGTTTTTGGCTGGGGCTGGCCTGAACCCACCACCCCTGGTATATGGGGGCAGCGCCCTACTCCTTTGAACCACAGGTGCTGCCTTATGATGAGTTCTTTATATTGTCAACTAAAGAAAGACAATGTTCATAAATTTGGAAAGGAGAGCTTTATTTCTCATGAAGTGTGCAGTCTGTAGGTGGCCATTCTGATAGGCCCAGAGCCTCTGGCCAAAGGCTAGAAATACATACTTCAATGAAATAGTAATGAAAAGGAATTTATGATGAATGAAAGTGGCCAAATATACATATTTAAGAAGCTATAGGAAGAGTTATAAGTATTTATGAAAGGAGAAAGACGTACATGTGCAACTGATCTTCATGTCCCTTCTTGGGGTCCGTGTTTAGAAAGTAGGTTTAGCCTAATCTAAGGGTGGAGTTTTTTGCCCTCTTATGTCAAAGGTGAAACAGAGAACACAGAAACCCTTCCTGTATATCTTCTGTAGACTGGTTAGAACCACTCCATGGTTGACAGTCTCTTATCAGGAAAGAATGCTGGTCAGTTTTAGTGCCAAAACATCAAAAAGGGAGGATCAGATCACAAGATTGGTTTTTGTTTAACTCTTAAGGAAGAAAGCCTGATGATTATTAGCAAAGGAGGGGGTATAATGAGGCGTATCTGACCTTCCATTCCATCATGGCTGGAAATTCAGTTTTAAGGTTTCTCTGGAATTGCCTTGGCCAAGAGGAGGTATATTCAATTGTCAATCTTAAGAGGCTTAGGATTTTATTTAAATTCATAGTATATTAACTTATGAAAGGTGTTTTGTCATTGGAATGGTGTTTTCATCCTTTTTATCCAAGAGTAAACTTCTGGTTGAGAATGTCCAGTGTAAAATCTAACCTTTGGGGATGGTATAGTGTCATGGTTAAGAATATGAATCCTGGCTTGGCACCTGTGGCTCAAGTGGCTAAGGCACCAACCACATACACCTAAGGTGGCGAGTTTGAATCCAGCCCGGGCCCGGCAAACAACAATGATGGCTGCAACCAAAAAATAGCCGGGCATTGTGGCAGGCACCTGTGGTCCCAGCTACTTGGGAGGCGGAGGCAGGAGACTTGCTTGAGCCCAGAAGTCGGAGGTTGCTGTGAGCTGTGATGCCATGGCACTCTACCCAGGGGGACAACTTGAGGCTCTGTGTCAAAAAAAAAAAAAGAAAAAGAAAAAGAATATGAATCCTAGTGTCAGAGACCTGAGTTCAGTCCCTGACTCTGTCCCCCCCGGCCCCCCTCATACCCTGCGGCTATGTGACTTTAAGAAAGTCACTTAACATTCTCTAACCCCTGTTCCCATGTGTAGAACAAAGGGCTCAACAATGATACCTATTTCATAGTGAACTTAGAGTCACAGGTGAACGTGAAAAAACATTGGTGAGTAGCAGTTGCTAAAAGAAGCCCCACACATGATTTTTGTAGGGTTGGGTCTCATGGCCAGGTAAAAGGAAAAAAAATTATCTGAGACTTAAAAATTTTAAGTCTTGTCCAAGATAAAATTTGACAAGAGAAAAGATAAAATTTAAGAGATCAGCTAATTAGGCATCCTCAAACTACGGCCCTTGTGGCTGGCCGAGGACATTTATCTGGCCTACTGGGTGTTTTTGCCGCTGCTGCCTGTCCTGCTTAGTAGCCAACTTGTCCCAGGGCCTGCAGTCTGGACCTCCAGTGGTCTGAAGGACAGTGAACTAGCCCCCTGTTTAAAAAGCTTGAGGACCCCTGAGAGTTAGGCAAAGAACTTGGAGTACCAACATCTCTGTTAGCAGCTATTGATTCTCCATATCCCTGGAATGTGTTGCCCAGTGGTTTCTAGGACACAAGTGGATTTGTTTTCTTAAATGGGTGTTCCCTCTGCGTTTTAGTCTTGATCCTGGCATCTGTTTCATCTGGCCTTGTGACCTGATGGTAATTTTGGTGATCATGCCCACAACTGGCAAGGCGGTTGTTATTTTAATGCCTTTAAATAGTCTGTCTGAACCACAGTCCTTGGATACCAAGGATCAACATTATAAAAGATAATGGGCTCTAATGATGTGGGTTGTTAGGTGGTTAGCTGAGTTATAGAGGGTCTTGTTACGTACAGGGCAAGAGTTTGGACAGACATTAATCAGATGCTGGAATAATTGGGGTCCTGTTCAGAACGCAATGTACTTCAGTGACTCAAATTATAAAAAGATACCCCCCTTTCTAAGAGAGCACACTGGACTTGGGGACAGAATTTTGCAGATGGGCTTAATGAGGAACATTTCCATGGCAATTATAAGTATTGTCATACACAATTATGGAGCACAGGCTTCTGCTTGCTCTGATCAACCATTTGGTTATCTGTGGCCTGAAAAATAAAATTAGATGAAACCTGGTTACCATATTTCTTGCTAATTTCCTTGATGAAGGAGATACTGATGCCTGAGTAGCCAACAGTAAGGGCTGGGTCTTGCTTTTTGTCCAAAGAAGTGGATATTCTACACGAGGCGAGCAGTCATGTTAGGAGAGGGCAGAATTTTATGGAGTGTTAAAAGAGTTTATGTGAAAATACTTTTGAAGAAATAGAATTCAAAGACAACTTAAATCCAGCTTTGTGGCTTCATAATGAGACACACACATGTGTGCGCGTGATCCGTTCTTCAAAAATAATTTTTTTTTGCCAAGCTTAAGTGGCTCCACTGGGGGTAAGGTTACATGGTTGATGTGACTGTGAAGATTTTCCAATGTTTTCAAAATATGCATCTAATTAAATGTATATGTTATGTCGAAAACTTCATGGGAACTAATTATAAATGTTTGTGAATCCCTTAATAAAAATGAGATTTTACATAGAATTAGTAGAGCAAAAGTAAAATGAAATCATTTATCCACTCCAAAATCTTTTTTGAAAGCCTGCTGTACGCTGGGTACCATGTTGGCAGATGGGTCATTCTTGTGTGAACAAGACAAAACAACCCTTGTCCTCATGGAACTTAGAGCAACCTGATTAATACACTCAGGGTTGTATTGTGAATGCTTCCCCAAGGAACAATTATCTTTCACCAGGACCTCTGCATAAGGTTGTTCTTTAGGTTAGTCTGTGACCTTATTTTGAGATAGTATTCAGTTAGCACTTACCAAGTACCTTCCCTTTCCACTTGCAATGATCCTCCTAAGTCCATTGTAAATGAATATTATCATTCCTATTTCCAAGGTTTCACATTGACCTTGTGTTTTCTGTTTTTAATAGGCTTTTTTTCTAGAGATAGTCACTAAATAATTGGGACAATTCAGAGGGTACTTAATCCCTGATCTGTCATAAATGCAATATGGATAGCAGAATGTACCTTTTTTTTTTTTTTATCATTGCTGGAATATTTCAGTTGGTACTTTTTTATTAAGTGACTTAGAGAGTTTGATGCAGATTTTAATGAAATTGGTAAGTATACACAATTAGAGAGTATGCCATAACTTGATAATTGGGGTTTTCTCAAGTAAGAACAAATTCTTCCATTTGTCCTATTTAGGATGAGTAAGACTTAATTGTACCCCTTTAATACCAGAGGTCAAGAATTACAAAAGTGGTCAGAAAAATTCAGTCTCCTACAGCTTTCACAAATAGCTCTCAGAGTTACTTTAAGGTCAGAGGCTGTTAGGCCACTGCCCGTCTCCTAGGCATGTAATAGTTTAAGCAAATCAAGAAGGAGATACTGGGTGATCCCATTCTTGATGGTCTCTGATAAGCTGGTAATGGGCAGAAATGTTTCCCTAAGAGGTTTATGTTTCAGCTGCACAAAGAAATTTCTATACTGTCTTTTAGGAAATATGAGTCCAGGTATGATACCAACTTGTCTTTGCCCAAGAGCTTTCTTAGCTTGAAGGCCCATAATTTTTGGGACCTAAGACATATAATTTCAGGGATAGTGGTGTATTTTATTTTATTTTTTCTAAAGCAGTTAACAGCGTTCCTGTTAAGAGCCTGAGCTTATTATTTCCATCACTTCATATAGTTACCATGTTTTAAACGTGTGTCAAGAACACTTAAGATCTACTTTCTTAGCAGATTTTAAGTATACAGGCAGCCCCTGGGTTACGAACAAGATAGATTCTATAAGTTTGTTCTTAATTCGAATTTGTAAGTAGGTTGGAACAGATATATTTACCTATTACCTATAATATAATAGCCTTCATTCATAAATGTGAGTAGTATGTCAGTTGGATATTTGTAACTTGGGGACTTAACTGTAGTAGCCTGCAGTTGAAAGGGGGAGTTGTGCGTAAGTCAGATGCTTGTAACTCGGGATTGCCTGGATAATACATTATGATTAACTATAGTCACCATGCTGTCCAATAGATCTCCAGAACTTACTCATCTCATAACTGACAGTTTGTACCCTCTGCTCTCTCTTTCTATGACTCCTCTCCTTTCATTTGTAAGTGATGTCATGCATTATTTCATCTTTCTGTGGCTGGCTTATTTCACTTAGCATAATGTCCTCTGGGTTCATCTATGTTGTCTCAAATGACAGAATTTCCTTGATTGTGGTAATCATTTCACATATACATATGTATATCAAAGCATCATGTTGTACACCTTAAATATATACAGTTTATTTTGTTAATCACACCTGAGTAAGGCTGGGAGTAAATAAATAAAAGAGCAAACAAAATGAAACCAAAGAGCTTGAGTTTAGAGATGCTGAGAATTTTCTGTGATGGTTGCCAACTGCCCTTTGTTCCAGATTGCAGTGCAATTGTGTGCGAATTATCCAATGAGAACATTTCTTGAGATTTTATACAAATATGAAATCATTATAATCAGATTTTGGTATTTTAATTTGCTTTTATAGCTCTTTATAAGAGTGTATAATGTGTTTTGGATAATTAAGAGAAACCGATTTTCATCCTCAGCATAGGTAATTTTTATGCCTTGCTAAAATGCACTGCAATTTAGGGATAAGGTAACTTGAGACTTTCAAAACTCAAATGAAGTTTTTACCTGCGGACATTACAAGTAGTTGTCAGGGCAGGTGACTTCAGACTTTGAATGTTGCAGCTGGCTGAGACTCTGCGCTCCATTCAGATGGCCAATGGTATGCTGTCTAGTGGTGGAAAACAATGGTCTCTAAAACACCAATTTGATGACAATTTGATTCTAGGCATTAGAAGAAGTTATGTTTTAGCAATTTGAGTCTGAGTTAATGGCAGCATTGCTTCTCATGTGGCTCAGCATGTTAATGAAATATGCTTTTTGAAAGTGATCCAGAAGATAAGCTTCCAGATGCAGGGAGGAATTCTCCAAAGAGAATTCCTAGAGTTCATGCTTCTAGGGTTATAAAGAAGAAATTGTTCCATGGGAACTAATTAATTGTGAATAAGAGCGTTTTCTTTATCTATTATTCTTTGTTGTTGGCAATGTATATGTCTCATCTCAAGTTAGATGTTACCTCGCTTTGTTTTTTTAAAGACCTTGCTTAACAATCTGGTTTCTACTGAGGGTGTAGCCCAGTGGTTCTCAACCTGTGGGTTGTGACCCACAGGAACTGTATTAAAGGGCCGAGGCATTAGGAAGGTTGAGAACGACTGGTGTAGACTATTGCACCCACCTCACTGAAGCAAATGGCTTTGATCAATCCTTCCTCTGTGTCAGAGGTGCATATATAATCAGGATTATGGAGTGGTAGGAATGAATACTTTGCTAGACACATATTTTAATAAAATTTTTAGAATCTCTTCAAGTTCTCTTTTACTAATTCTACTTCTAGTCCCTTAGAAAAGAAAACAAAATTAAGGGAAAAGAGCTTGGGCCCTGCTGACTTCTCATACATACTTCTGGAATAAAGTTTTGCTTTATATGTAATTCTTCCAAGAAGAATGGACTGACCTCCAAATGATTCTATCTCATGTTTTACAAGTAAAAAAAATAAAATATGAGCATTTTCATTTATTTCAACCAAATGATAAGCTTGCATGAGGCAAGACTATGGCACAGAAGGCACACAGAAGAAGTGATAATTTTGTTTGCTTGGTACAAGGTAGGTGATTTGTTGAATTTAATTGTTGAAAAATCCAGCAAGGGCTTCATGAGGAGAGCTGAGTCAGATTTTAGGGAGATGGGTGAAGGTGGGGTGAGGAAAGAAGGGAAATAGTCAGAGGACTGAAGGAAGTTTCGGTGAGGAGGAATGGGGCAGCGAGATGAGTGACAGGAACTCTAACAAGTCCAGGGAACCCTCTGGGAGTTGCTGAGCAGGCTGAGGTAGCATGAGGAAGGCGTTTAACAGAGAGTGCCAGGTAAAGTATCTCTTAAATGGTAGCTTAAAAATAAAAGCTGCAGCCCATGGTGTGTTCGTAAACATTTAAAAACTGGCTCTTACAAGGAATAGGGTGGGAAAAACCACATGTGTGGCATTTGTAGATCTCTGTGGTGTAATTACTCCCACTATGTCTGATTTCAAGCTACAAATGGGATGTCTTTGAATGCAGAATTGGGAATATCGATTCCCCTGGTTCCAGCAACCACTGACTGCTTCCCTCTTGTGTGTGATGCTTGAAATCTTTGCAGTTCCTCCTTTGCATCGGGTGGGGATTCTCCTCAAGTCACCGTGGCCCAAGCAGCAGAAAGTTAGCTCAGTTACTGAAAGACAACTGATGTTAATGTGAGGAATATTACTGGAAATAATTGCTAGGCTCTGGGATCTGAATGTTACTTGAGGGAATTTCTAGACTCACATCCTTGGCCAGGAGCCACTTAAATTTTAAGACATGAGGGTAGGAAAGCTTTTTGATTCACAGTTGGGTGAGGGTGGTCCTGGTGGGAGGAATTGACTAATGTGAGTAACTTGTTAGAGCTTGGAGGAAAGATATTTTTGTTACCAAAAAGATATTAGGTCGTCGTAGCCCGCCCAGGGTTTGAGTAGGCAAAATGTGTGGGAAAGAAGTTAGAAGTCCTGGATTCGGTGTGATGGAAGAGAGTGGAAAATGAGGACAGAGCAGTCATCAAACCTGCTCTCTGAGGGGGTTTGTTGGGGGAAGAGTCACGCAGTAATGATGAGGAAGCCTCCTGTCTATAGCTGCTCACCTAATTTGCTGCCCCAGTGCGGGATGATACACAGATACTGTAGTCCTTATGCCTCATAATAACCTTGAGAGATAGGATTCAGTTCACTTGGTTGCCCGAGTTGGAAATTTAGAATTATTCGGCACACCCTCTGCATCCTATTCATAACCAAGTCCTAATGACAATACCTCCAGTTCTATTTCAAAGCCATTTGATTCCTCTCCACCTTCCCTGCTAACCTTGGTATATAGACCACTATCATTGTTCACTTCTTACCTGGTGTCCCTGAGTCCCCTGTTTCCTCCTTCATCTATTCTCCACATGGCAGCCAGAGTGACACTTTTAGGCTTGTGCTGTGTGTCCTGTTGTTCTGCTCCAACACCTTCAGTGACTCTCTGTTGCCTTTACAATGACATCCACATTCCTCATGATCTAACTCTTTCTTACTGTAACCCTCATTTTCTCAGCTCTAGAACACTTCCTTGTCAGATTTTCAAACATCCAAAGACACATTGAAGTCATTGCTTTAATGTTTCTATTGGGATATCACAAATCAAGCAAATCTTCTTTTCTTTAGCAGAAACAAGATAATGTTGCAGTTCCCAATTCCCATTAAAAAAAAAAGCCATCTTCTTCCTTTGGCGTTCTCTTGGTTCTCTTGGTCTTCTTTGACATGATAGGCTGTTAAGCAGGCAGCATTAAAAAAATAACTTGAACTGTGCAACTATTCACAAATTCCACTTCAAACAGAAACACAGTGCACCATTGTCAAAAGCTAATAACAGACGGGTGCATTTGACCCCCATAATCTGTTGCCAACCAGTCTCCTACAGGAGTGGTGCCAGTCAGAAAGGGGAAGTTAAAATAAAATCATAAACTGTCAATTTAGCCCTTATGGCTTCCTAATGTTCTAATTGTGTCGGTCAATCTGGGAAGCATATTTTGTTGAAACTTATTTATTTTTTGGTATTTTAAATACTTTCCTTTGAAAAATAAAAAAAAAAGTAAAAAGGTAGAAGATGAACAAAAATGTATTAATAAAAATAAAAAGATTTGTTCTGTAAAATTTGGATTCAGTCAGAATGCCAGACTTAAGGATCTAGAAGGCCACAGGTGGCCTTGAGGTTGCAGGAAAGAACACTTTACTAACTTATGCACAGGTTGTGAGGAATTTCTAGGGTAAAGATGGGAAAGAATTGAGAATGCAGAACCTTGGACTTTCTTAGTTGGAGGCTCTGCGCCAGTCTTGCATATCCGGAGTTGACACATTTCCTGTTTTCTTCTCTTGGCCCTTTTTGTGTCTTCGTGGGCTGCTTTGCTAGTGTTTATTATCCGTTTGTATGCATGCACACGTGTGTGTGGAATGTTTATTCCTATTAGTTCCAACAATGTATGTTTATAGTTAGTTATGTGTTCCAAAGGCAGCCTGTGGTCTGGGGATTGAGGAACGTTTTGGACACATGTTTCTGACTCCTAATACCTGAAGTCAAGACTGAAGTTATATCGTCACTATTAAGTCTTGTGAACTCAAATGCTGGAAGAATGTTAAAGTATCTAGTTTGTTCTTTTGCTCACCACCACCGCCACAACCATTGCCAGTAACAGTGACTAATACTTGCTGAGTAAATGGTGAAATTGTGAAATATTAGTAGATTATGAAAATGAGCTGATTAGGTTAAGGTCAGAGTGTTTTACACAAAATAGATTAGAATGGAATGGACTGGAGTAAGGCAGGAATCTTAGAGTTGAGAGGCATAGGAAATGGAGGAATTCTTTCCTGAAACTTTAGTTTCTGTTAAATACCTGTGGTACAGATTGCTGTTGCTGCAAGTTTGTTTCCCTCCTCTTTACAACTTTTGTATAACTGGCCTACATTTCCCAGATGCCCTTGCATGTGTATCCATGTGACTAGATTCTGACTAAGAGTGTGAACAATAGTGACTATTCTATTTCCAGACCTGGCCTATAAAAACCTTGACTCAACCTGCCCCTCAGGTTCTTTGCTATGCTAGTAAGCCTATTATTTTATTTTACTTTATTTTATTTATTTATTTATTTTTGAGAAAGCGTCTCACTATGTTGCCCTCAATAGAGTGCAACCTCAAACTCCTGGGCTCAAGTCATCCTCTTGCTTCAGTCTTCTGCAGCCCTCATTTTCTCAGCTCTACAATGCTTCCCTGTCTGTTTCTATTGGGATATCACAAAGCAAGTAAATCTTTTCTTTAGCAGAAACAAGATAATGTTGCAATTCCCAATCTCCATTTAAAAAACCTGTGTTTTTCCTTTGGCATTCTCTTGGTTTTCTTTGACATGATGGGCTGGGACTATAGGCACCCGCCATAATACCTGGATAGTTTTTTTAGTGATAGGGTCTCACTCTTGCTCAGGTTGGTCTTGAACTCCTGACCTCAGGAAATCCACCCATCTTGGCCTCCCAGAGTGCTAGGACTACAGGCATGAGTCACTATGCCAGCCCCAAATAAGCCTATACTAAAATACATTTCATAAAATTGTGATAAAGAAGTTTGGAAGCTTTTGTATTGTCATATTTTTATTTTCATTACTCTGTGAAGCCAGTAATATTATTATCCTCCTTTTGTAGATACTGAAGATGAGACACAGAGAGGTTCAGTTACTTGCCCAAGGTCACACAGCTAGAAATTACTGGAGCCAGGATTTGAATCCAGGCCTCTGGCACTACAGAGCTGGGCTTTCATCATGACATTTTGCCATTCTCATGATGATGCCTGTGTTTCAGGCATGTGCACACCCAATACCGAGAGCTTTTTTTACACCTGAGGTGGCTGGAGCTCAGTTCCCAGTTATCTTTTTTCATTGTTTTGAATCAATTTTTATAAACATGTTCTCTGCAGACACTGTGAAAATACTATTGTGAAATATGACTCTGAAGGCTTCAAAGTGTCATGTTGGGATTAGCAGTGTTATTCCCGGGAATTCTAATGTTAGTCTGGCTGCCAAAAATCCCTTCCACTGTTTTGGAAAGGACAGAGAGGGGTATAGTCCCATTTATAGGGGCGTAAGGGTAATTTCTAACATATGGCTCATGATTTACTATCTTGAAGAAACATTTATCTGTGGCTCAGTAGCTAGGCCTCGTCAAGCCAAAGATGATGAAAGTGTTTATGAGGAATGGACTTGCCAGTTCAATTATTATTTCAAGGGAATGGCCAACAGGAAAATTATACCATTGTAGTTGTTAGAGGCTTAACTCCAATAGTATCTTTTTGGACAGCTTGATTGTTTTTAGAGCAGTTGGTTCAGTTTTCCTTATATCTTCCCAGTAACTCATCTCAAGAAGTTTTGATATTTGATATGTTTTAGAAAAAAAAAAAAAGAAAGAAGAAAGTCATCTTTCTTATTGCTCAGCAATGAGTTTAGAGGGGAACTGTCTAACTTTGGATGCAGTTATCTGGAATTGATGGAAGATGGGCTGTATTTTCAATAGTCTGAAACCAATGGTGGGGCAGGGAGGGTCAGAGACATGTGAAAACAAACCATCCCTGACCCCTCCTGTTGGTATGCAACTTTAATATACCTTAAATTTCCCTACTCTGGTGATTTTCCTCTCAAGATCAAAAAGGATATTGTGGGTAGTGTCTATATTGTCTTGTATGTTTTCTTAAGATCTTTGTGAGGAGGGAGTAGGGGATGGTTTCCTTGCTTTGCCTAAGATTACATGGCCTGTACCTTCTGTTGTGTTGCCGAGTTGACTAATCATCTCCATTCCCAGCCCCCGCCCCAGTCACCATCTTCCCTAGTATAGCAGCTTGGAAGGGGGTTGCAGCCCACCCCATGCATAGGCAATGGTAGCATGGATTGTCTGTGGAAGATTTAGAACAATAATGAGGGGACTGGAAATCCGTATGCACATCTTATCACAGTGCTCTGGTATTTCTAAACAATGCGAGTGAGAAAATATTCCTCCCACTGCAGGGGTCCTCTCCTACTATGTCCCAGTCCCACTTTTTCCATGCCATGCTGCCCTGACGGTCAGTTTTATACAAAGGATAAGGTTATTAAGGACTCAATGGTTAGTGCAGACAGTAGACTTCCTCACAACAGGTATAGCATTGTCTTATTTTTTCTCTAATAGGTAAATATGTGCTTTTTCTTTATCCTTTTTGGGATTCATTGAGGGTACAATGAATTAGGTTACACTGATTGCATTTATTACTAAAGTCCCTCTTATGATTGTGTCCTGCCACCCAAGAGGTGTGCCATACGCTGTGATCCCCACCCCCCGCCCACCTCCCCTCACTTCACTTGCTCCCCCTTGTATTAGCTCATCTGTGGCCTTCAAATTGTATTAACTGCCTTCATATTAGAATAGAAGTACATTGGATTCTTACTTCTCCATTCTTGTGATGCTTTGCTAAGAAGAATGTGTTCCTCCTCCATACAGGTTAAAACAAAAGATGTAACGTCTCTATCTTTTTCATTGGCTGAATAGTATTCCATGGTATATATATCCCATGCCTTGTTAATCCGTTTCTGGGTTGGTGGGCATTCAGGCTGTTTCTACATTTTGTCAATTGTAATTTGAGTTGTGATAAATAGTCTAGTGCAAATATCCTTATGATAAAATGATTTTTTTTTCCTTCTAGGTAGATGCCTAGTAATGGGATTGTAGGATCCAATAGGAGGTCTAATTTGAGTTATTTAAGAATTCTCCATACTTCCTTCCAAAAAGGTTGTATTGGTTTGCAGTCTCATCAGTGGTGTAAAAGTGTTCTTTTCTTTCCATGTCTATGCCAACATCAGTAGCTTTGAGACTTTGTGATGCGGGCCATTCTCACTGGGGTTAGATGATAACTTAGGGTGATTTTGATTTGCATTTCTCTAATAATTAGGGATGATGAGCATTTTTTCATATGTTTGCTAGCCATTCGTCTGTCTTCTTTAGAGGAGGTTCCATTCATGTCTCTTGCCCATTGATATATGGGATTGTTGGCTTTTTTTACATGGATTAATTTGAGTTCTCTATAGATCCTAGTTATCAAGCTTTTTGTCTGATTAAAAATATGCAAATATCCTTGCCCATTGTGTAGCTTGTCTGTTTGCTTTGGTTGTTGTCTCCTTAGCTGTACAGAAGCTTTTCAGTTTAATTAAGTCTAACTTGTTTATTTTTCTTGTTGTTGCAATTGCCATGGAAGTCTTCTTCATAAAGTCTTTCCCTAGGCTGATATCTTCAAATGTTTTTCCTATGCTTTCTTTGAGGATTTTTGTCATTTCATGCCTTAAATTTAAGTCCTTTATCCATCTTGAATCAATTTTTGTGAGTGGAAAAAGTGCAGGTCCCAGTTTCAGTCTTTTTATTTTATTAATTATTTTTTATTAAATCATAACTCTGTACATTGATGCATTTATGGGTTCAGGGTACTGCTTCGATATACAATGTGAAATGTTTACACTGAACTAAGTAATGCATCCATCACAATTATACTCATTTCTCAATAGTTTTGAAATGTACCATTGCATCATGTTCATTAGGTAAGGACCCTCCATATACCCTCTCTCCTCTCATATCCCCCCTCGCCTCTCTCTCCTCTTCCTTCTACTTTCTGGACTATAGTTATGTTTTGCCATTCGTATGAGTGTGTAGGTGGTTATATATTGATTTCATAGTAGTATTGAGTACATTGGATACTTTTATTTCTATTCTCGAGATACTTTACTAAGAAGAACATGTTCCAGATCCATCCAGGTAAACATAAAAGATGTGAAGTCTCCATCTTTTTTTACGGTTGCATGATATTCCATAGTGTACATATACCAACAATTTGTTAATCCATTCATGGGTCGATAGGCACTTGGGCTGTTTCCATGTCTTGGCTATTATAAATTGGGCTGCAATAAACATTTTGGTGCAAATGTCTGTATTGTAAAATAATTTTTGATCATCTGGGTATATACCTAGTAGCAGAATTGCAGGCTCGAATGGTAGGTCTATTTTTAGTTCCTTGAGAGTTCTCTAAACTTCTTTCCAAAAAGGTTGTATTAGCTTGCATTCCCACCAGCAGTGTAGAAGTGTTCCCTTCTCTCTGCATCCACGCCAACATGTGTAGTTTTGGGATTTTGTGATGTGGGCTAATCTTACTGGAGTAAGATGATATCTCAACATGGTTTTGATTTGCATTTCTCTGATGATTAAGGATAATGAGCATTTTTTCATGTGTTTGTAGGCCATGTGTCTGTCTTCATCAGAGAAGTTTCTGTTCAAATCTCTTGCCCACATAGAAATGGGGGTTATTTATTCTTTTCTTATTGATTAGTTTGAGTTCTCTGTAGATTCTAGTTATCAGACCTTTGTCAAAAGTATAACCTGCAAAAATCTTCTTCCATTCTGAAAGTTGTTTGTTTGCTTTACTTACTGTGCTCTTGGCTGTGCAAAAGCGTTTTAATTTGATCAGATCCTAGTAATGGATTTTTGGTGTTGCTTCAATTGCCCAGGGGGTCCTCCTCATAAAATATTCTCTATGGCCAATTTATTCAAGTGTTTCCCCACACTCTCTTCTAGTGTTTTTATAGTTTCATGGCTTAAGTTTAAATCTTTATCCAGTGAGAATCAATTTTTGTTAATGGTGAAGGGGGGGGAGCCAGTTTCAGTCTTCTATAGGTTGCCAGCCAGTTCACCCAGCACC
Source organism: Otolemur garnettii (assembly GCF_000181295.1). NCBI lineage: Eukaryota > Metazoa > Chordata > Mammalia > Primates > Galagidae > Otolemur > Otolemur garnettii. The sequence continues at coordinate 28,094,945 of NW_003852397.1, forward strand.
ATTTGTTAAATAGGCAGTCTTTCCCCCACTGAATATTTCTGATAGGCTTGTTGAAGATCAAATGACATGCAGCTGGGTTCATCTCTTGGTTCTCTATTCTGTTAGATAAATGTACCACTTGTTTTTGTGCTAGGACTATGCTGTTTTGATCAATATAGATTTATATTAAAGAGTGAAGTCTGGTAATGTGATACCTCCTGATTTGTCCTTATTTATGAGCAATGTATTTGCTATTTGAGGTTTTTTCTGATTTGATATAAAATGAAGTACTATTTTTTCCAGTTCTTTAAAGTATGACAGTGGCACTTTAATAGGGATTGCATTAAATCTGTAGATTGCTTTGGGTAGTATGGGCATTTTAACAATGTTGATTCTACCCAACCATGAGCATGGTATGTTTTTCCATTTGTTAACATCTTCAGTTATTTCTTTTCTCAGAGTTTGATAGTTCTCTTTATAGCCGTCTTTCACATCCTTTGTTAGATAAATTCCCAGATGTTTCATCTTCTTTGGCAGTATTGTAATAGGAATAGAGTCCTTGATTGTTTTTTCAGCTTGACTATTGTTAGCATATATAAAAGCTACTGACTTATAAGTATAGATTTTGTATCCTGAGACACAGCTCTATTCCTTGATCACTTCTAAGAGTTTTGAAGTTGAGTCCCTGGGATTTTCCAGGTATAGGATCATGTCATCAGTGAAGAGTGAGAGTTTGATCTCCTCTGACCCTATTTGAATCCCCTTGATCTCCTTCTCTTGCCTGACTGCAATAGCTAAGACTTCCATTACTATGTTAAATAACAGTGGATACTTGCCCAAGGCAAGTGGGCATCCTTGCCTTGTTCTTGATCTGAGTGGAAATGTTTTCAATTTTATACCATTCAATATACTATTGGCTGTGGGTTTTCTGTAAATGGCCTCTGTCAGTTTAAGAAATGTCCGTTCTATACTTATTTTCTTAAGAATTCTGATCATGAAAGAATGCTGGATATCAGTTCAGTCTTCTACATGTGAATATCCAGTTCTCCCAGTTCTCCTACCATATATTGAATAGGGATTCTTTCCCCCAGTATATGCTCTTATTTGGTTTATTGAAGATTAGGTGGCTGCAAGGTGTTAGTTTCATTTTCTGGTTTTCTATTCTATTCCAAATGTCTATATTTCTATTTTTGTGCCAGTACCATGCAGTTTTGACCACTATGGCCTTGTAGTATAACCTAAAGTCTGGTATGCTGATGCCCCTGACTTTGTTTTTATTACTAAGAACTGCCTTCGCTATATGGGTTTTTTTCTGGTTCGATACAAAACAAAGAATCATTTTTTCCAAGTCTTGAAAGTATGATATTTTAATAGGGAGGGCATTGAATCTATAGATTGCTTCGGGAAGTATAGACATTTTGACAATGTTTATTCTTCCCAGCCATGAGCATGGTATGTTCTTCCATTTGTTAATGTCCTCTGCTATTACTTTTCTTAGGGTTTCATAATTTTCTTTATAGAGGCCCTTCACCTCTTTTGTTAGGTACATTTCAAGGTATTTTTTTTTTTTTTTTTGAAGCTATGGTGAAGGGAGTTGTGTCCTTAATTAGCCTCTTATCTTTGCTGTTACTGGTGTATACAAAGACTTGTGGACATTGATTTTATATCCTCAGACATAACTGTAATTGTTTGATGACTTCCAGGAGTCTTGTAGTTGGGGTTCTCTAAGTATAAGGTCATAGCAAAGAGGGAGAGTTTGATCTCCTCTGCTCCCATTTGGATGCCCTTTATTTCCTTCTCTTGCCTAATTGTATTGACTAGAACTTTCAGCACTATGTTGCACAGTAGATTAACAACTACAGGCCCACATGAGAGAAAAACACAGTTAAATTCAAGATGAGGGAAGGAGAGAAAGGGGGGAGAGGGTTTGGTAGGTTCCCACTTACCAGGTACAATGTAGGGGTATATGGCACACCTCCTGGGTGAAGGACTCAACTATCATTTGGACTTTTCCTAACAAATATAAGCAATGTAACATAATCCTATGTACTCTTATACTAATACAAGCTAAAAAAATTATAAAACAAAACACCCCATAGATTTATAAGAAAGGAACATGAATATTTCTTATATTTTGCCTGTAACTAATTTCTGCTAGCATTTTGAGATATATATGTATATGCACACACAAATATATATAAACACACATGTATACATATAAACACACACACACACACACATATATACATACACATGTATATGATTTTTTTTAGAGACAGGGTCTTGCTCTATTGCTTAGGCTGGATTACAGTGGCCTGATCACAGCTCATTGCAACCTTGACTTCTGAGCTCAAATTGTCCTCCTGCCTAAGCCTCCCATGTAGCTGGTACTACAGGTTCATGCCAACACACCTAGCTAATTTTATTTTATTGTTGTAGAGATGGGATCTTCCTATGTTATGCTGGTCTCAAACTCCTGGCCTCAAGGGATCCTCTTGCCTTGGCCTCCCAAAGTGTTGGCATTGCAAGACATGAACTACCACACTCAAATTAATACATAGTTTTTTAGCCAATTTAAACATCTTTTATAATTTTTTATTAAAACAAAGAGTATACACAGTTCTAAATGTCTTTTTTCATTTAACCTATTGTGAACATTGCCCTGCATTAGTAAATTTTCTTTCCCAACATCCTTAGTATAGGCTGCCCATCCATCATATGCTAGTTTTGCAAAGTAATTAAACAATTATACACAAAGAGGAATCAAAATGGGGTAAGAGGTTTTATAGACAGAGGCAGCTCAAAGAATTCCTCTACTTGGAGGAGCCTTATGGAAAACCAACATCATTGTGAAATAGGTGTGTTTCTGTGGACTAGGTTAAGGTGTGCCAGAATCAGTCTCCAAGGCTCTCTACATCTCCATTGGGTCTTTACTGAGCTGATAGGTCACCTTCTTTAGGCTCAGTTTTATTCAAGTTCAGACCCCATTACTCCTGTCCTTGCAGGGAATTCACTTGGTTCAGGTAATGCAGCATCAGGTCCATTTTGTTCCTTTTCCTGCTTGGGTCACAACTTGATAGCCATGAAGGGAATGTAATAGAAGGGACATTCTGGGGATGAGGGACCCTGGAGTCCGGGTTGGGGGAGTAAGGATGAGTGAATGTGACTTCAGTTGGGGGAACATGGAGATAGGTGGGGGGAGGGAGATAAGATTGGAGGGCAATGTGCAATGTCATTCTCAGAAATGGTTACTGCCTTGGGTTTGAAGTAACATTGCCACCTTATTTCATCTACCTGCCCACCTGTCTATCTGTCCATCCATCCATCCCACATCTGAGTATTTAGACAAGTCTCTTCACCTCACTGGGCCTTTGTCCTCTCATCTGTAATATGAGAATTATCACAGAACCTCCTGGAGTTGTGGGTGAAGATTGTGTGATAGAGTGCATGAAGAGGATGTCATCCAGCTCGGGCATAGACAGCATGGAAGCGGACATTAGGTGCTGTTATTTCAGTTACGTCCTGGAAGATGTGTTACATCCTGGGGAGCTAGCCTGATGACTCACAGGAGCCCGCCCTTGGTTAGGGCTCTGTGAGTCAGGTATAGTTCCTGGCTCAGAACTCTGCCTCTCTTGTTCCAGGACTGAGGACTGGTGTGTTTTCCCTGGACCCCTTGAGGACCACAACTCACCCCTGCCCTTCCCTTCCACTGCTTCCTACCTGCCTCTGGCTGCCAGCCTGTCCAGTTCTCTCTGCCAGGGCCTGCCCTTGGCCAGCTCTGCCTGTAACTCAACTATGCATGTTCCCCATCTCTGCCCTGCTGCCAAGGCTGCGTCTCACTCTCACAACTGCCAAAGGGAGCCCCTGCCACCTTGGGGTATTGTCTCCATCTCCTTACCACTGTTCTTGGCCCCTTCTCAGAGTGCATGCTGCTTTTCCAGCTCCTGGTGCTTCCTACAATGACTTGTCTCTGTCACGGGGATGTTAGCTTTTAACTTGGGTTCTGCTGTTAAATAAAGGTTAAGGAGTTAACATTTATTAAACTATGTTCCAGATTACTCTCCTAGGCACCGTTGCCAGCTGGCTTTGCACCTGGTAACCATTTCATCCTGACAACCCAGGGTAAGGGGATGTAGCTGTGATACTCATTTACAAATAAAGCCAAGAGCCACAGAAAGGGTTAGCACCCTGCCCAAGCTCTCACAGCCCATTGTGGCAGAGGCAGAAGGAGCAAATTTTAAGTCAGTACTTGTACTTGCATGTTTCATAGGAGGAAGGGAATGCTGTTCCCAGAGATGTAAAAAATTTCTTAAATCCCAAATTACATTCAGTGTTTAGACACAACACAGCCTTTAAGGATCTCTTTCTGGCAACATTAACAATTTTCTTTACTTAGTCTCATACTTTAGGCTTGACTGAAGTGGCAGGTTCAAACTAAGGTAAGCTATTTTGAACTATGAAGGTCACTAGTAGTTCACCTTTTGCAGTCCTTTGGCTTGTCCTTGTCACTTATCTCAGTCCTCTTGCTTTAGTTGTCTACCAATTTTAGTAAAATAATGAGGGCAAATGCAATAAAATGGTCCAGAGTTGCTCAGAGCCTGCTACAGGTGTAGAGTTGGCTTGCAGTCAGCAGCGATGTGTTTTGTTCACCACTTGACACCCTAAAACTCCCAATCAGTGCATGGTTGATGGTCCATCTATGGTGCCCACAATGTTCGAAAGGTCCACAGGTGATGTCAAGATCCATCCTCACATAAGACATTTCTCTGGGGGGGATTGCCTTGGGCTTACTCATCTGAGGCCCTTGGAAGGGCACCCTTTACTTTGTCCCACATAGTTATGGACATGCCATTTCTGATTCAGAAGCATCTTGGTTTGATACAGAACAATATCCATTCATTGCTGCTGAAATGGCTAACCCAGGTTTTAGCTGCTTGAGTAGACATGGAAGGATGAATTCAGTGGATTCTGCAGTTGCCAGGCTGGGTGTGGAATGCACAGTTTTTGGTGCCATATTTTAGGAAGAATAGAAGCTTGGAGCTTTTCCAGAGAAGGGTCATCAGAATGCTTTTTATTTGAGCTTTTGTGTTCTGTCAAGGATCGCTAAATGGGCTCGGTGACTATAGCTCAGTTAGTAGGGTGCCAGCCACATACACCAAAGGTGGTGGGTTCAAACCCAGCCTGGGCCTGCTAAACAACAATGACAACTGCAACCGAAAAAAAAAAAAAAAGCCAGGCATTGTAGTGGGCACCTGTAGTCCCAGCTACTTGGGAGGCTGAGGCAAGAGAATCATTTAAGCCCAAGAGTTTGAGGTTGCTGTGAGCTGTGATACCACAGCACTCTACCCAGGGCAACATAGTAAGACTCTATCTCAAAAAAAAAAAAAAAAGAATGGCTAAATGACTTAGAGGTATTTTATATAAAGGAGAGAGGTGGATCAGCTCCCCATAATTGGAGAACAATCTTATAGAAAAAGAAGTAGGTTTGTTCAGTGGAGGGTGCACCATGTAGACATTAAGAGCTTAGCTGAGCTTTGGAGAATGTCGTATGTGGACCAAAACCTCTGTCTTGCTTTCTAGTAATTTGGTCTTGGGCCACTCTGTTACCCTTTCTGATGCTCAGGTTTCCTCTTGAAAACTGGGGGTGAGATTACTGCTTATCTCCTAAGTTTGGGGTGTGGGCTAGATGAGATATTTCATGTCAAATACTTAGCGTGGTGCCTGGAACATGGCAAGACCTCACCCTCAGTAAATGGCCAGTGTGAGTATTATTAAATTCTGTGCAGGGAAGACCCAGATCAAAGGGAGGAGAGTCAGAAGGGGAGAACTTTCCAACTTTCAGAGCTGCTTCAAGGACACACAACTGCCCCAATCTGAAAGTGTTTAAGCTTCATCTTAGGGACCAGCATCAGAGATGTAAAGGAATTCGTGCTGTGAGCAAGAAGCTGGACCAGCTAGTTCCCATGGTGTTTTCCAATTCTCTGAACCCTCCGTATTTTATACTAAAGGTTTTTATTACAGATAAGTGTTTGAAATGAAAAGCCACAGCAAAGAAAGACCATGCCCTTTTCTGTAAAAATGTCACCACCGCCGCCACCACCACCACTGTGTTCCTGCATGGCCTGGAGTGTGGTGCGTGTCTCCAACCAGGGAAGTCGTCTGTGTAGGAGCCACCCTCTGCTCCTGTGATCTGCAGCCATCTGGACCGTGGGGGTGTACACGGAACACGCTGTTGATTCATATGCCATCCCCTGCTGGCATCTCTAAAATGGGCCCTCTGGTTGGAGCTGTGAGGCATCCAGGCCCTCCCTCTCCCACGCTTTCTCCAAGTACTCGAGAGAGAAAGGGATATAAGGGAAAATGTATAAAGATCCAGGAACATTGAATGATGGTTGGTGACCCCTGAGAGCAACTGGTTAGAGAGCCAGTGCCTGTCTTTAGTCTAGATTTAGCCACATGACTCAGACTTGAGTCTGAGTTACCAGAAAGGTGACTCTCCAGTTGTGCTCAAGAAGGTACCTAGGGGTCCTTGCAAGGGACTGAGTTTGGGGGTCCCACGCCCTTTCCTCCCCATGCCACCCTATTAATCAGAGTAGATCCATTTTTTCTGTTTCTGCTCCCTCTACCTAGACTGTGCTCCTCCTCACAAGAGTTTGCTTGCTGGCTCCTACTTTACTTTTAGGTCTTGGTTTGAATGTCATCCCCTCTGGGGGGACCTTTTCTGACTATCAGCTTAAAGTTTTGAATGTCATCCCCTCTGGGGGAACTTTTCTGACTATCAGCTTAAAGTTGGAGGAAGATGTATGGCTCCTGAGCAAGATAAAGTACTTTAATTTGTCTTACACTTCAGGGCTGGCAAGTTGGCATTTTCACGACATGTTCGGGAGACAGACCATAGAATGATCTCATGGTCTCCACCCCATCCTCCATCTCGGCGTCCTCTCCTTGCTGTTGTTTGTACAGCACTTGTTATCTGTGTGCATTTGCAATTATTTTAACTAGGAAAATTTCAGAATATTACACATGTTTTAGTTACATAATTCGTTTCTGTACATTTTAAGTCAAACTCATAAGTGTGCCCTTCACCCAGAAAGTAGGCATTGTACCAGGGAGGTGTGAATTAATGGAACCTTTCCTCCCCCTCCCACCTCCTTGATTCCCACTGAGTTTTATTTCCATATGTGCACATAAGAGTTGATCAACTAGCTCCAATTTAGTATCAAGTACATGTGTTTGTTTTTCCATTCTTGGGATACTTCACTCAGAAGAATGGTTTCCAGTCCATCCAGGTTGTTATAAAAGGTACCAGATCACCTTTTATTTTTGAATCCCACTCATTTTTTGATGAGTGCTTGAGTTGTTTCCCCATCTGTTCAATTGTGAATTATGCTGCTGTAAGCATTTGAGTGCAAGTGCATTTACAAGGTTTCACTTATTTCCTTACATATTTCTGACTGCCTTTTCTACCAGACAGTAAGCCTCCTGATGGCGGGGCTATTCTGTCCTAATTCTCCCCATCTCTAGGAACTATCACAGCATCTGACACATAGTAGAAGGTTTAATTAATTTGTGTGTGTGTCTCATAATTTTTTGAGGAGGCTTATACTGCTAAAATAAAAAATTTTATAACTATTTACCTAAAATAAGAAAAATGGAATCTTACCCTACTTGTTGCCTGCTGATTTAAAACAAATCTGGAGTTTTGTGCATGACGTCTGAATCATAGACTGGGTAGCAGATGCTGATTTTACCCTATTCGGACACCCAGATCCCCACCTCCTGGGCAGGTGTGCCCATCCTCCGGTGACCGTGGGTGTGGTTGCCAATGACTCACATCCATGACCTTTAGCAGAGGCTGGCTTTTGGCTAGTAGAATTGTCAAAATTCTTCCCATCCAGGAGTGCCCTAGCAGCTCACCTGCAGTGGGTGCCTGCAGCAGGATCCTTGCGCCAGGTGGGACAGGCTCTGCCCCCCCCACTGTTTACTCTCACAGGAGGGAGTGTCCAACCTTTTCGTCCCCTCTGCCACACATTGGAAGAGAAAGAATTGTCTTGGGCCACATGTTAATTATACAAATTCCAACAAAAGGTGATTAGCAAAGAAAAGTTTTATATATACTTTTTGTGATATCCGATGACACAAAAAATTTGTCCTCAGAAAATCATGTAGGTTGGACACCCCTGCCAGCTTCTCACAGGCTCAGGCTCAGGCTCAGGCTCAGGTTAGATATCCTGTACAACATTCTTGCTCACTTTCCTGTCCTCTTTATCTCACTTGTCTTCTACCTGCAAGTTGCCCTATGAGCCCTGTTTTAATAAATCACTTGCATAAAAGTACCTGTCCCAGGCTGTGCCTGTCAGAAATTCAGCCTGAGACATTAGAAGTGGATTAAGGTTAGTGACCTGGGTATTGCTGAGAGCACCTGGCACCATGTCCTGTAAGAAGCAGTAGATAGAATAAGACCCTGCAGTAGGAAAACCTTTGGACTTGGAAGCTGTCATCATGGCAGATGAACCTGAGTTACTTTTTATATCTTTGAATAAGCAAAACAAAGGCCAGCATATACAAGCTCCAGGGGGATGTATTTTAGCTTAATATAGAAAAAAAACTAACAAGGGAGTCCAAAGTTAGTGAAAAATTAGCCATTTTATATTAGTTTTCTATGACTACCATTATGAATTATATCTATTTAGCAGCTTAAAACAACACAGATTTATTAGTTCACAGGTCAGAAGTTCTGGGATTGCATGGTTCAGTTGAATTCTTTGCTTCAAGTTTTACAAGGCTAAAATCAAGGTGTCTTCAGGGCTGTGTGCCTTTCTAGAGATTGTTGAGATCAATCTGCTTCCAAACCCTTTTAGGTGGTTGGCTGAAGCCAATTCCTTGTATTTGTAGGCTCAAGGTCCCCATTTCCTTGTTGGCTAGCACCATTAACCCTTACAGTCTTCCTATGGTCCTTGCACATGGCCCCTACATCAGAAACAGCAATCACACTTCAAATCCTTCTCATGTGTAGGGTCTCTCTGACTTCCCCATCTGCTGCATCTCTCTGCCTCCTGTCAGAGACTGACCTGAGCTTTTAAAGGGCATGTGTGATTAGATTGGGCCCCAGAATAATTTCCTGGATTTAATGACTATAACCTCAATTACGAAAGCAAAGCCTCTTTTGCCATATACTGTAACATATTTGCAAGTTTTGGAAATAGGAGGTGAGCCTCTTTTTTACTACTACAAGCTTGCTTCCTGACCCCCAAAGATTCACATCCCTCCTAAATGAAAAATACATTCATCCCATCCCCGTGTCTCCCAAGTTCTCATCCCATTACAGCATCAACTCAGAGTCCCACATCTCATCAGTTCAAAAGTCTCATTGTCAAAATCCTCTGTGTATGGATGCGGCTCTGGGTATCACACATTAAATACAACACTTGGAGGCATAATTCCTCTCCATCAGCAGGCCTGTGAAACTAAAGATATGTTAATCTGTTCCCAACAGATCTTGGTGGGAGAGGTATACCACAGAGAGTGATGTAAACCAAGGGTTGTGTTAGTCATTAAAATGGCAAGTTTAGGCATTGGGTGGACCTTGATTGTATTCTCAGGTCTGCAGTCTTGATAACTCCTTCCTTTATAGGAGTGCTGTGCAGATCACATGAGGGGCTAGATGGTCGCTGCTGTTATTACTATGGAAATTAACATTTATGGTTTTATATTCCAGGAAAACATTCCCTTTTCTATTAGATAGTCCAGTTCCTTGAGACCTGGAATGGTGTTCCATTTGTCTTTGCTATCTCTGCATTGCCCCCCATGTATCGGGTTCCCCATAACTATTAAATTAAATAACTAAACTTCCTAGACAACTTCCTTGAAACTAAACTTCCTAAGACAACTGACCAAATATTTTAAGCTGGCCTACCATTCTATTAATTTTTATGGTTCCCAGGATCATAACATATAAAGGGCGAAGACAAATCTGTGAAAAAAATCTTTAATGAAGATTTAGCCAAAGGAGCAAGTTACATGTTAAAAAAATTAAGGGGAAGTGTATGGGTATAGAGATTCAGATAGTATAGTCTTACTTAGCTTCCCAAATGTTCATTTCTTTATGATAACTAAAAAAAATTTAACAGTAAATTTTTACCACATTTATATATTTCCATGGAAACTGTTTCCCTGTCTTTCTAGAATTTGAAGATATGTGTGTTAGACCTAGATCTTTACGAAGACCAACATAGCCTTAAATAGTCCACACCCTCGCTAGCCCTTACCTCTCAGACCACACCTCCCAGCACTCTCTTCATCATTCTTTCCACTGCAAACACTGGACAACTTGCTGTTCCCCAGATCCTGTATGCATGACAGCACCTCCACTGAGAATGCTGTGCTGGAATGTAAGCTCCACGAAGGCAGGGATTCTCTGTGTGTTTTGCCTGGATGTCGTGGGCCTTCAGTAATGATGGCTTGAATTGAATTATTCAGTTGGCCCCAGTGTCAGCATTAAGAGTAGGGGGCAAAGGAAAGTCCCCCCTTTTTTAAATTTCAGGCCAATGTGAGGGTACAAACAGCTAGGTTACAATATTTACATTTGTTGGGTAGAGTCCCTCTTGTAGTTGTGTCCTGTACCCAAGAGGTTTGCCATACAGTCCCCTCCCCCTCCTTCCCCTCTTCCTTCATTACCCGTCTCCCATACTAGAATTGAATTGAATTTTCTCTTATGTGGGTGTGTATTAGGTTATCTGCTGGCTTTACATTTGTATTGAGCAGACTGTATTCTTTAATATGCTTTCAGGAATGCTAAATAACCCTTCAAGGGCAACAACAGTAGTACAGATATGTTTCAGTTATTGACTGTGTACTATGTGCCAGCACACATTATCTTACCTGAACTTCACCGTCCTATGAGATATCCATGATACTGATGAAGAAACCAAGGATTGTTGAAAATCCAGCAGCTGCAGCAGTTGGAGAGGGCAGGATCTATCTAACTTTAGAAGATGAATGTTAAAACTTTGTGAGCTTTATTTTTCCAATAGTGAATTTTTATTTTTAATGTTTGTTATTACTGTATGTGGCTTAAGAATATGGCCTATATCACCTCCACCTTTTGGACTCCATTTGAGATTTTCCTTGACGATCTGTTATATGAGCAATCTATTCCATGAATTCTTGAAATGGAAGTCTGCAGGTCCAAAGTTCAGTGTAATTGCCTATTAATTCAGCTTTATTAATTTTATTATTTTAATAGTTTAGGTTGCTTTTTTTTTTAATGCTTGACCTATCAAAGATTAAGACCAATGTTAATACTCGAAAGGAAGTGCTATCTTCCCCCCCAATCCTCTGTGTGCCTAACCATATTTGCTCTTTAAGTTTTAGTATCTAACGTGAATATCAATGCCAGACAAATGTTAGACACAGGTTTCTTTAAGTTTTCAAGTACTGAAGAGAGAAGTGGGCAATGGAAGACTGAATCAAAGGAGAAGTAGGGCAGTTACTACAATGAAAGAAGCCAGCCTCTGTGCCTGTAGCTCAGCGGCTAGGGTGCCAGCCACATACACCAGAGCTGGTGGGTTCGAACCCAGCCTGGGCCTGCCAAACAGCAATGACGACTGCAACCAAAAAATAGTTGGGGGTTGTGATAGGCACCTGTAGTCCTACCTACTTGGGAGGCTGATGCAAGAGAATTGCATAAGCCCAAGAGCTTGAGATTGGTTGCTGTGAGCTGTGATGCCATGGCACTCTACCAAGGACGACATAGTGAGACTGTCTCAAAAAAAAAAAAAAAAAAAGAAGAAAAGGAAAAGAAAAAAGCCAATGGAGAGTCAGCCTTAAGTATCTAATCAAAGCCAGGAAATGAAACGTGGACAGTACAGCACAGGGGTCAGGAGCTCGGGAGTTAGACTGCCTGGATAAATCCCTGCAGTGCTGTTTAGTAGGTTTTCTTCTGCAAGTGAATAACTTCTCTGTTCCTGTTACCTCAAGGGACAAAGAGTGATAATAAAATGGTGATAATACCTCCTAAGGAGGTTATTTTGAGGACTAGATGCCTTAATATTTATAAAATGCTTAGAGGAGCGTTTAGCACATAGAAATGTATAAGTAATTATTTGCTATTATCATCCTTCTCCTCAGTCTCTGTTTGGTCAAGAGTACTGTAGAACTTCCAGGCTCATAAGTGCAATGTCATTTGATGGTTTCATGTGATTAGTCGCTCAGTGTTTACTGACACCTGCTGTTGGCAGATACTAAGTTAGTTACTGCGGATACAATGAACACACAGAGTCCCTGTGCTCATGCACTTTACCACTCAATGGTGGACAAAGACATCGATCAACTAATTGTATAAATTAGTATAAAATCGCAGCCATACTCAATAATATCAGGGAAAGATACTCAAGGCGATGAGAGGGTTCATGAGGATATGGGATGTAAACTAGTCTGGAGGGTCAGCTAAAGACCATCCTGTGATGTGGTTTTTTTTTGTACAGACAGACTATCACTTTATCGGTAGAGTGTTGTGGCGTCACAAAGCTCACAGCAACCTCCAACTCCTGGGCTTAGGTGATTCTCTTGCCTCAGCCTCCAGAGTAGCTGGGACTACAGGTGTCCACCACAACTCCTGGCTATTTTTTTGTTGCAATTTGGCCGGGGCCAGGTTTGAACCCACCACCCTCTATATATGGGCTGGTGCTCTACTCACTGAGTCACAGGCACTGCCCCATCCTGTGATATGTTTTTGATCTACATAACAAAATGTTACAGAATTTAAACAACAAACATTTATTATCTTGCACATTCTGTAGGTCCGGAATTTGAGAGTTGCTTAGTTGGGTAGTTCTGGTCTGGAGGTGTGCATGAGGTTGTGGTCAGGCTGTTGGACAAGGCTGCAGTCATCTGAGGGCTTCATTGGGACTAGGTGATCCACTTTCATGATGGTTCCTTCACATGGCTGTTGGCAGGAGCCTCAGTTTCACATCACATGGGCCTCTCCATAAGGATGGCTTGATATCCTTATGATGTGGCAGCTGGATTCTCCCAGAGCAAGGGATCCAGAAATGTGAGCAAGGAGGAAGCTGTAGTAATGTCTTTCATGTCCAAGCTCCAGAAGTAATCTGCACCATATTCTATTTGTTAGAAGTGAGTTACTAAGTCTAGTTCACAGTGAAGAGGAAGATATTTAGGTTTCACCTTATTAAGGGAATGTCAAAGGATTCATGGACCTATAATAAACTACCAATTCTCAATGAAGGGCGAGATAGTAAATAGCTCTCTCTCTGTCACAGCTACTCAACTCTGACATCATAGCATGAAGGTAGCCATAGATATAATATGTAAATGAATGGGCCCAGCAGCATTCCAATAAAACTTTATTTACCAAACAGGTCGTGGGTTGGATTTAGCATGTGGGCTATAGTTTGACAACACTGTAGACAAAAGAGAATAAAAGAGTGGAAGATTATTCCAAGCAGAAGAAACAGCACATTTTAGAAAGAATAGAATTATTGAGCACGTAAGATATCTAACTCAGAGTTAGTTTTTTCTCTACTGGGAAGTTTATTGAAATACTGTAATGGAACAAAAAGAATACGAAACACTTACTCACACATATACTTATTTAATATTGCTGAAAAATTCTAAAACATAAATATTTTTGAAGTAGAAACCAAAAATGCAAAAAAAAGCTTGGTACAGTATGGTAGCTGGAGGGTCAGCTAAAGACCATCCTGTGAAGAAAAAAAGCTTTGTACATATTAAAAGGCAGTGCGTTGTATTGTTAGCTTTATACCATTTATGAGGACAAACCTATGTTATGAAAGCATGAATACACACATGGGAAAGAGAGTCACCAACTTTAAGATGATAGCTACTCTCCGGAAGGATAGAGATGGAAGACTGTGGAACTTCAACAGCTGTTTTATGTTTTTTTAAAAAAATGTAATTGTGGCAAAATACACATATAAAATTTACCATCTTAACCATTTTTAAGTGTACAATTTGGTGGTGTTAAGTATATTCACATTATTGTGTGGCCAGTCTCTAGAACTTTTTCTTCTTGCAAAACTGAAACTCTATACCAGCGGTTCTCAACCTGTGGGTCGCGACCCATAGGAACTGTATTAAAGGGCTGCGGCATTAGAAAAGTTGAGAACCACTGCTCTATACCCTTTAAACATCAATTGCCTACTTCTCTTACCTTAGTCCCTGGCAACCACCATTCCACTTCCTGTGTCTGTGAGTTTGACTGTTCCGGATACCTGGTATAAGTGAGCTCATACAGTATTTATGATGTAAGTCCTGGCTTATTTTACATAGCCTAATGTTCTCAAGGTTTAGCCATATTGTAGCAGATGTTAAAATTTCTTGCCTTTTTAAAGCATACTCCATTTTACTTAGGGCATTTTGTTCAGCCATTCATCCACCAATGGACACTTGGGTTGCTTCTACCTTTTGGCTGTAGGGATATTGCTGCTGTAAACATGAGTATACTAATTTAAAGCAGTTTTGATAAAAGAAGTGGTCAGGTAAACAGCATATTGTGTAAATATAGTAACCAGAGGCTCTTCTTTCTTCCCATTCTCCCACATCACATTCCAGTCAGATTTGCACACTGTCCACCAAAACTGTACTCGTAGAGGTTACTAATGATCTAATGTATATAATGTCTCTCAGTCCAGTGGTCAATCCTCTAATCTCATCCTCTTGCCTCAGCCTCTCAGCAGCAATTGATAGAGGGTTACTCCTCGTACTGAACGCACCTCTTCACTTGGTCTCCAGGACGCCACACTCCTCATCCTCCCCCTCTCAGTGGCGGCTTCTCAGTCTCCTCTACGGCTTGCTCCCACTTCCCAGAGCCTTTCTGTTGGAATGTCCCTGCAGGCAGTCCTCTGACCTCTCTCCTTCTCCCTGTACTCAGTCCCTAGTTGATCTCATCTAGATTCAAGGCTCTAAATGCTATCTATTCACTGACCCCAAGTTTGTAAATGTAGCACATACTTCCCTTCTGAAAACTGACTCATCTATTCAATCACCTACTCAGCATCTCCATTGAGTGTGTGCTAGCATCACAAACCTCACATGCAAAAGCGAACTCCTGGTTCTGGCAACTCCCACCTCTCCTGCCCGGCTTCCCTATGGTAGTGGTAATCCACCTTTATTCTTCATGCTGTTCAGGCTAAAGCCTTGGAGCTATCATTTACTTCTCTTTCTCTGGTCCCCAGGCAATCGATCAGGAAGTCAAGTCAGCCTTGTGCTCAGAACATTCTGCCCTCAATTCCTCATTGCCTTTACTCTGCTACCTTGTTCCCAGGCTGTCCCATTCCTTGCTAGGGTTATTGCAGTAACCTCAAATTAATCCCTTCTTTTCTGTCTTTACCACCACCACACCACCATTTCACTGAAACTCTATAGTTTAAGAACGTGCCTCATATCATAGTTTGCCTTTGCTCAGATAGTCTAATGTCTTTTCATTTTTCTCGGAATAAAAGCTGTTTCCCCACAGTAGACTCCAAAAGCAGGGCCCATCGTCCCATCTTCCCTCACACCTGTGCTTCTTTGACCTCCCACTTTCCCTGACCCTCAGGCAGCTCCAGCCACACACAGCATGTGCTGCTCCCTCTGCCTGGAAGACTATGTATCTATACAACTTGTTCTCTCATTCCCTTTAGATTTTTACTCAAATGTCACCTTGCCATAAGACTTTCCCTGACTGCCCTACTTAAATTTGCAGTTGATTAGCTCCTCCCTCATAGGTCCTGTTCTACCTTTCTGACTTCTTTTACTTTATAACATTTGAAACAAATTAGCTTAGTCACCTTTTATAATTAGTTTGCTTTCTTTCTATTGGAATCTGGAAGACAAAACTTATAAGGGCTGGGATATTGGTCTGTTTTGGTTCACTGCTATATTTTTTTCTATTCTAACCCCTTTCTATTCTATCAAATTATTATTTGAATATATGAATCTAAAATATCTTAAGACCTAATGTGAGTTGACATTTGAGATTATAGTGTTACTTTCCTGTTGATTTCTCCAATTGCTTTTGCTCCATTAGAGTGGCAATTTTAAGACATTGGTTCACATTCTTTTGCTGTCCTCCCTGGAAGCTGAACAGGTTTGTGACTACTTCAAAAAATAGAGCATGTCAGAAGGATGCTACGACACTTTCAAAGTTAGGTAATGAAAGACCATTCAGTCTCTTGCTTATTTGCTGGAATTCTTGCTCTTGAAGTCTTTACACTTAAATGTAAGAAGTTGAGACTGCCATGAGGCTGCCATGTAGAAAGGAAGCCCAAGCTGCAGAGAGAGGCCCTATATAGGTGCTCGAATTGACAGTTCCAGCTAAGCATAGTCTTCAAGTAATTTTCCAGCCAAGACACTAGACTTATGGGTGAAGAATTCCTCTTGGGGCTGGCTCCATTCACTTGTTACAGCCTCTGACTATTACACCATAGAGGCAAGCCATCTCTACTCTATGACTTTCTGACCTAGAATTCATTAGTATAATAAAATGGTGGTGGCTTGACAACATTAAATTTGGAGTGGTTTGTTATATAGCAAATTTCCAGATAAAAATAGTAATTACTTTTGAAAAGAAAGGTATGTATTGAAGTTTTTTGTGGGGGGTGCAGGTTTTGGCCAGGGCTGTGTTTGAACCTGCCACCTCCGGCATATAGGGCTGGCACCCTACTCCTTGGAGCCACAGGTGCCACCTTTGAAGGGTTGGGGTTTTTTTTTTTTTTTGCCTACTAAGAAAGTATGTGGTGTATGTGAGCATTATTCTTCCAGGTTCATCTTGGAAGCTAGTGTCCGTCCAGATTAAACTCAGGAGACTCCAGACTCTCATTGACTACCAAAAATTATCATTCTGATGAACCACTTGAGATTTCATGCTCAACATTCTAGGTTCTTGACATATTTCCATGATGGAGCTGGTAGTTTTAGACCAACTAAATCCAACCTAGTCATGAAATTGTAGGATGTAACTTGGAGATCTATGTCATAGTGAGATATTAAATTTTATGATGCTGCCAATTTTCTTCTCTTATTTTTTATTTTGCTTCTAAGAGTGAGAATGAGCGAAATAGCAGCCAGAGACCAGCATGTCAGAGTCAGCTACCTGTCTGCATATTCTCAGAGCTGGAAGGACATTAGAAACCTACTCATAAAACTCCTTATTCTGCAGTCAGAGAAGGGAAGGGGTGTGCCCAAGGTCTCAGGCTTGGACTACAGGCTTCTGACTTCTGACCCCTAGTACAGTACTATTTCGTCTTAATAAGTAGTTCTTATCCCAAAGTCTGGTTCAGATGTAAACTTTTGGGCTGCCAAACCATGCCCTGTGAACAGCTGAACTAATCTGTAGCATTTTGTAGGCATATGTTTGTGTGTTTATTTCTGGAGATAATACACATCTTCATTTTATTTTATTTTGAGAATCCCCAGGCTAGAGTGCTATGGTATCTTAGCTCACAGCAGCCTCAATCTCTTGGGCACAAGCAATCCTCTTGCCTTAGCCTCCCAAGTAGCTGGGACTGCAGGTATGGTGCCACCATGACCAGCTAATTTTTCTATTTTTAGTAGAGACAGGGTCTTGCTCTTGCTTAGGCTGGTCTTGAACTCCTGAGCTCAAGGAATCCTTGGCCTCCCAGGGTGCTAGGATTATAGGCATGAGCCACTGTGCCTGGCCTCCATTTGATTTTTATAGAGATTTGTGACTTAGAAAAGTTTAAGTATGATTGTACTTGATGATTTAACACTGTCATTTAAAAACTATCAGAATAAGTTAAGTCTTGTGCTCATTCATACCTATATGAGAAAACCCTAAATGCCCCTGGGGAAATTCATTAGTTGTTTAAGATTAGTGCATCTCTTAGACAGTTATAGTCCGAGCATTCCACCACTAACTGATCTTACTGCCTGTTTAGAAAATTTGGCAAGCAGTCACTTTGCAAGACTAATAAGGTATTTTTCCTTGCAGCCATCATAGTAAAGCTGAGAGAGCCAGGATAGTTACAGATGAAGCCTGAAAGCTCATAGGGTTACTATTTTCATTTACACCATCCAAGGTAGGTGCCCAGCAGCCTTTTCAAATGGTGTTTCAGGAATGCAGGTTTCTTTTATCTGGAGGCTTTTCCAAATTTTTGAATCCTGGAGTCCTTCACTTCTAGCCAGAAGGTAGGAAAAGAGGAGAGCTGAGCACTAGAAGGAAGTTTCTAGGGAAGCTGAGTTTCTCATTTCTAACCACATTCTGCTGGCCAGAAATAAGTCCCATGGCCCCATTAGTCACAAGAATCGTGATTGTTGGGCTTCCTAGCAACGACTCTATGCTGTGAAAAAAGAGCACAACTTTTCATTGGACAACTCTGTGCCACAAACAGAGTGAGTATTTTAAGAATCCCAAATCTTAGACATGGATGAAGTGTCTGAGATGGGACTTTCAGATAGTCCATCTAGTCTGCAAACAAATTACAATACTCATTTATTCAATGTCTTCAAAATTACGGTGACCCTCCGAAACCATAAATTCAGGATTTAAAAATAGTGTAGTTAAGAAAACTACAATTCCTGGGTAATTAGAGATTTTATTTTATTTTTAAAGGAGGGACACAAAGGGGAAGGACTCAATCTGGATTTTGAGCTGGTTTGTATTATAACAGAATTTGTGTAATTATAACAAAGAGAGTGCCGTTTCCATTTTTGAAGAGCTATTTGCTACAAATTTAGCCTTTTCATTGCACATTTACCCTTAAGGATGTTCTTGTGTTTGGCAGAAATTACAACAGCATATGCCTTTACCCTGCGGTTTTTATTTTCACTGTGTTGCTTAGTTGTTTCTTGATTATTTTTCCTTGTTTCATACAGGCTTAACCTCTCGCTTCAAATGATTTTTATTATTACTAAATTAAATTAATAAATTCTAGTACCACGATTGGGTATGGTGTGAAATTATCATGCATTTCATTTTCAGCTTTTTTTTATTTAAAATTGATTTTGATGCCACCCGGTATCCCAACTGGTGACCTGTGAAATGTATAAATGTATTTCTTCTACCACTTACTATAGAGCTACTCTGACAAGGGGCTTACTTTCTCTTTTCTCATCTAGGGGATTTTATTGGCCCAGTGAACTCCACCAATCTCACCAGTAATGTTGAGGGCTAGGAAGCTTTTTTCCTTTTTTTTTGTTAAGGAGGTTGAAGCCCTAATGGGATCCACCCAATGGTGAGCCGGAACTGGATTGTACTGACTCATGAAAGCCAAATCTTCGAAACTGCTAACAACTATTATAAATTAAATATTCAAATTAACATGAAATAAATTATATTAAAAACTCAGGATTTCATAATTTTTACTACAGTTTACTATCACCTGGGACAGTGTTTTTTAATCTTTTTTATCTTACTGCACACTCGAACCTGTAGTTACACTTCCACAGCATACTTTCATTATGTTGATCCAAAAAAAAAAAAGAATAAAGAGAAGAATATAGTAACTGTCTTTTGACTTCTTTCAAAAATAGTTTGAATAATGATTGTTAAAAATTTTCAAAGTACGCTTACGATACTCTCATGACACATTGGTGGAAAGCCACTGACCTAGGATCTTGAAGTTATTACATATATTGTGTATGGATGGTGGAAAATACTCTACAGTGGAGATGCTATTGTGCCTGTCTTCCCAAGTCTGCATTCAATGATGCCACTTTAGTAGGCTGAACCTGGCCATGGTGGATGATGGCTGTTAAATGTCCAGGAGCCCACTGGACTCATCATGTAAGCCATCTTCTTCATTTGGTAATGCTGGAGACATCACAGATGCCCTGTAAAGGACAGCTGCCTGTAAGGTCATTTCTTCAGAAATCCTCTGCTATCTTCAGGGAGACTAAAATGGCAGTGTTGCCAGATCATTGCAGGTTGGGGCCTCCAAAAGAACAGAGGGTCTCTTTCTGCTTCTCTACTCATAAAATAGTTTCAGTAATACTTGACTCCATCCCTTCCAGGGATATGTTAAGTGGGATATGCCCTAAGTGTCGTGAAGGCATTTTGAATAATTAGAAGGTATAGTTCTCAAACTGGACGTTGATCTCACAAGACTGCTAATTCATACCAGTGATGACTTTGAGACTAAAACATTGTTCTCAGACCCCCTGTCCAGAGCTGTAACAGTGATTCCCCAGTGCTGATAACAGAGCATGTGCATCAGGGTCAAAATGCAAGATTTCTTGGGCCTCTGGTAGATAAGAACAGCATAATAGGATGAGGGCAAAAGATTGCCTGCTTATCCTATCCTGGATAGGACTATCTTTAATTGTGGGATTTGATTCTTCTAACAATTTTTACATTAATTGTCCTATCTTTTTGGAATGCTAGTAGATGGTAGTGGAGGGGTAGAGTTAATTTTAAATGCTCTTACTTGGAAAAAGGCAGAAATTACATTCGTTCCTCTTTCTTACCTCTTTCTTTTTTTAAATTTAAGTGTTTGTGGTCCAATGGTTCTAAAAGAAATATCCCATACTGAGTCTAACTGATTTTTCTGGAAGCAGAAATAAGTATCGATATCCCATAGGTGACCCACAATCAGCAGTGAGGACGTGTGTGAGCACCTTTGTTTACTCCTGCCATTGCCCACTCTCGCCAAACTATTAGTAAAATTATTAACAACAACAACAACAAAAAAAATCAAAGCATGAACTGAACAAACTACCTTATCTTTTATCTCCTCTCTTCTGCTAAGACAACTTTTAAAAGTCTTGACAGAACCATTCTTTTCAGGGGAAACATGTGGAAAAAGCCTTCAAGCTTAAAATTTTTAATTATATTGTTGGCTTTTTACCTAGAGAAATGTTCATCATGATTTCAGGAGTTCTTGAGCCCATATCTGGCTTTAACTATTTTGTCTCTCCTCTAATGTTGTTGATATTAGTTCCAATTTTAATTTCTTAGCATCCTGATGTATAAATATATCACCCACAGATGTGCTTTTGAATAAGGACTGAAACTGTAAATTTGGAAGAGATTCACAAGGTTTCATCAGATCACTCCAGAAAGTGGCACAGTTATACCGAAAAGATTTTAAATTGCTCACTTCAAACCTACCTCGGTAGCAAAATGCCATGCGTGCAGCTGATTTGCAACCACGTTAGTCATTTTCTGTCCTCTGTTTCCTTGCTGTGTTTGTACTGGGAGCACAGAGTAATATAATTTTGTATATTCTGATCTGATGGCTGGGCATCAGCCCCAGTGTTGAGCAGTATTTGGACTCTGATTACTTGCTGGCTTTGTCACAGTTGACATTAATTATTGATGGAAGTTTCAGAAATAGCGCATGTGCCAGGAGCTTTTCACCGGAGCGGAGGCAGGCTCCAGGCAGGAGGGATGCTAAAGAGTGTGGGGGGAGAGGCACCTGTGGCTTGTTTATGTCTGAGTGCAGGGAATCTGCACCCCCTGGGCTGTGCGGTACCTGTGTAAGGGTCGTGTTGTAACGGAAGGATGAACCGTCAGGCTTATTTCTATCGTGTTCCTCCCCAGGAATTGCACCGGAGAAGCCAACTTCAGCCGGAGCCAGCCAAGACGAAGGCTCTCCAGACTGTCATTGAAATGAAGGTAGGAGCTGAATACTTTTGTCAGAAACATCTGTGTCTGGGGAGTTTGTTCTGACTTGGCAGGTGCCTAACATAAACATGTGAAATGAACCTTGTGTTTTTCTCTAGGCACCCTGCCGAGTGCTTTGCTTCTGGATCTTTTTGCCTTCCTGGGCATATTTAATTTATTGGCCCTTTAATCAGGATGCCTTTTCTGGGCAAAAGAGTAAAGATCTCAAGTATCCATTGGCTGAAAGGAGCTGCGTTCCTTTCCAGAGCATGGCAATGCCTTTAACCCTAAGAGACGTTTTGTGTGTGTTTTAAAAAGTGAATTTCTAAAGCTAGAGTAATTCTCTCCCCCACCCCTTCACATTACTATAAAGAGACACCTTTGAAAAACTAGGATTTGGTAAAAGGAAGTTATTTTACATGCAGTAGTGTCAGTAAGTAATTAACATTATGCTATCAGCAAATTTTTTTTAAAAAATTATTTTTCAAAAAATAATTCTTTCTTATGAACCCAGTATTTTCTCTTAACCAAGTTTGGAAGTAATAATACTTTTCTAAATAGTCTCAAAGTAGTCTTGTTAGCTGTGGAGGCATAGAGATATACTATGTAAAGGAATATAAAAATCCTTCTGGGTAGATTAAGGGCATGTAAGGAATGATGAAGTAAATGAGGATGATCAAGCCATGATCTATGATTAATAGACAGAAAGGAAACTCAGTTGCTTTGCTAGTATCTAGATATTGAAGTCTTTATACTTCCAGGTTTTTTGCCAGAAAGAAGCAAATACTAAAGTATTTATTTCAAGAAAAATTTTTGAGTTAAATTGTTCCATGAAGAAAAAAAAATTCACAATAAAGATGTTTGCAATCTGGAAATTCTACACGTGAGTTTAATAACTCAGAGAGTTTGCTGGTCACCATGGGTCTCTAAGAGAATTCTGAAGCTTGTTGATAGGATAATGATTTTTTTCTGTCTCTCTAGCAGCACATGATTTTGAATTGTTTGCCAAAAAAATTCCCAAGTCCTGGGGAAAAAGAAACTAATAGCTGTTGAATTCTTGGCATGTACAATTCTGATTTGGGATTTTTTTTCCTAGTCAGTGACAATGTCTTCAGGCAAGTGGACTGTGGTGGAAATCACAGAACATTTGCTTTCAAACTCTGTGTCTCTTAAGTGAGGTTGCACGAGTCAAGGCACTCAGAATGCATTTGCAGCACATTGCTTTGAAAAATAATCACTGATGGAACCAAATGCCAATAGGATTAAAAACTAATGGTTAATCCTGGTTCATTAATTGTTTTGAATTTATGTAACTTTAACTTATTTTAAAAAGAAATTTAATATTTCACTCTTAGGGAGTAGTGGTTCATAATGAAATTTTATCCTCACTTCATATGGTAATCAAACTTGAAACTTGATTTAGGCTTTTAAAAAAAAGTAGGAAGGGGGAGAGGAAAAAGGAAAAGATGAAAGGATCAGACTGTTTTTTTCTTTTTTGCAAAGGGTGACTTAATCCCTCTTACACCCACCTCCCCCACCCACCTTCCTAGTACCTAGCACAAATAGTAATGGAGAAGAGGATTATGTTTATATTCAAATTATAATTTAAAAAATACAAAAGAAAGACTGAGCTCCAAAAGCCTTTGGAGAAACCAGGAAGACCAGGAGAGACATCTGTCCTAATGCGGTGTATATTTTCCTTTGTACAAAGACAACTGGTAGCTCTTTTGTCACTTTTAACACAATAACTAAGAAAAGGACATGAAGGCTAAGTTAACAAGTTTGATGAAAATATTTCAAATTGTATATGAAAACACCACACTGTACCCCATGATTGCATTAATGTACACAGCTATGATTTAATTAAAAAAAAAAGAAAATCTATGTGTTTCTAGTTTTCTGTTTCTGCCTATTTTATTACAAAGCAAAAAATTATAAATAATAACATTCATTTAGGCTATGTACATGGGAAGGCATAAAAACAGGATTTTTAGGGAAAATTTATATCTACATATTATCAGTAAATTGAACCTGGACCTTTTCTTTTATGGATGCCAGTGGTGCTGATTTGTAGGCATAAAAATGTATTTTTAGGACAAATGAAGATCAATATATTTGTCAAGGAACTAGGCCTGGAGATTTCCTGTTGTCTTTTTGGATGGTTGTTAATTTACAGAATCACTGCCTTCTGTCTTGTCAGCAGAGAAGTCTGGGGCCCATTAGCATCTATACCCAGCATACCTAAATTGAATCATGAAGGCAGCTGGTGGAGGGTCATCTCCTTGGCCATGTGTGTAGCTCATGATGGAGACTGTGATCTCATCCAGTTTTGTACATTACACCCCTGTGAAATTGGAGGGAATGTTGGAAACCCATATTGTAAAAGCTTTAGAGTTGACCGCTAATTAGAACTGACCCTTAAAGCCCCGGTGAATGGAACTTGAGATTCTTTTGTGTTCTAGCTTTGGGTAAACATCAAATGTCATCTAATGCCTTGATAAAATTTGAAGTTAAAAAGAGCTTCCTTAGAGTAAGTTTGCTCTGTAGTTTCAGAAAAATGGCATGAATTATGGCCCAGAAGTTACCCATACTTTCTTCATAGAGAAATGGAAAGTAAACTTCAGACCCCTGATCACCCCCACATCCACTTTGCACCAACTCAAGAAAAGGATTGACGTGAAAGTCTGTGCAATCTTAACTGCAAGCACCATTTAGAATCACAATCCAGTAATTCCAGAAGATCTCTAAGTAGCCCTCTGGACTTTTAAAGTTGTGAGAATATGTCTTCATGGGACAAGCCTTGGGGAAGGCCATCTGCCTATATCAAGTGGGGGACAGTTCTATTGCAGATGTCACATCTATTGCCAGCATGTTGAGTCAGTCATCTGAATGAAAATAAAAGGAAGAAAAGTGAATAAAATTATTTGTGATTTATCTTCTTGCAGGCAGCTCCAAGTTTTAATTTTGATCCCAATTTTGTCTGGCAGGTATGTTCCAAGTTTGCACCTATAACTTTGTGTGTGGTTCCTGGAAAAATTAGTTTCTTAGTAGATGTGGTGATACTCCTCTTTTTCTTGCTTTTGTGTTTGAAAATTCTTTACCTAACTCCTCTTTTCTGCCTTGTGGAGTGCTGTCAATAACAATGGCAGGTGAAAGGCTTGTTTTCTCTTTTTTCTTGCTTTAAGATTAATTCCTTTGATTATTATAAATTTGACGTGACATAAACACAGTGTCCAAAAGTTTCATTCTGGAGCTCATTCATAAAAGTAAAATTTACTTTTTAAAAATGAACGTCAGTAATGGCAGTACTTGTGAGATAATCTCAAAAACTTTTCTTTGTTAGAACTTCTGAGGGGATGCAAATCTATTACAAAGTGACTAAAGCTAAAAGGAAACTTACTGGCTCTCTTGAATTTAAAAAAAAAAAAAAAGAAAGGTGATTGCTTCAGGCTTGGCTTGATCCAGGGGCTCAGAAGTTATTAGCAAGTCTCATTTCCTCCTGGTATCCCTTATCTTGGCTTCCATAATATGAACTTTATTTTTAGACAGCTTCTTTCTGCCTTTTCAAGCAAGAAAGCTGCAGCAGCTTCAACAATCACAGATAGATGGGCATGGAGAATGTTGTATTTATAAAGAAAATGCAAAAAATCCAATAATAATGACTGAGAGAGGGCATAAAACTTCACTCCAAAACTTAACAACCAGGTTGAAAAGAAAATACATGGAATTCCTTTGTTGTTATTTGCTTAATATGTTAAAGATATTCATTTTTTGAGAAAAACAAACTTCTTGCTAAAAAATCAGACATTATCAAATGGGACATATATCAGTGACATAGAGTTTTATTAAAAGTTTCAGAAAATATATTGATCTGGTGAACCTGTTAACTGAAGTGGATTTAGAAGGCAGAGGCATAATGTTATTATGTTATAGTATTTCTGTGAGTAACTGAAGTGAGGATCAGAGGTATTCCATTTTCCAGTCACATGGCCAACTAGGTGACTTGTGTGCTTTAAGTAGTTCCTCTTGAGTAACATTTCTCCCCACCATGGTTTTTTATTGGAACTGAATAATAAGCAAGACAAGATTGAACTCTGCTAAGTTGCTGCAGTGTAGTGGTGCTATTGATGAAAGAATATGACTTTGCATTTAGGTGCAACTTCAGTGGGGAGATGGATTTTTTTTGTTACTAAAACTGAAGATTATACTTTTTCTTTGTGCCCAGGCAGATGACTGCTCTTGTGCATGGGGATGACTTGCAACTGGGTTCAGTTTCTTTTAAAAGGTATCTTGGTATTTAGTCAAATTCAGCCTGTTGAGTTCCACAAGGTATATAAGGGATCTACTGGAAGTTGCAATTTCACAGACCTAGAAAAAATAATTTTGTGTTTAGTTTGGAACCAGAAAAGAACCCAAATAGCTAAATCAATCTTAAACAAAAAGAATAAATCTAGAGGCATCACATTGCTGGACTTCACACTATACCACAAAACTATAATAACCAAAGCATCATGACACTGATACAAAAATAGAGACTCAGACCAATGGAACAAAGGTCTGCTTTTGACAAAGCAGACAACAATATACACTGTGGAAAAGCAGCCCTATTCAATAAATGGTGCTGGGAAAATTGGTTAGCCACATGCAGAAGAATGAAACAAGATTCATACCTCTCCCTACTCAGAAAAATTAATTTAAGGCAGATAAACGACTTAAATGTAAGGCAAGAAATCATAAGAATTCTAGAAGAAAACATTGAAAAAACTCTTGTAGATATTGGTCTATGAATTTGGCCCCACTGGCAATCACAGCAATAAATAAATGAATCCCAATAAATAAATGGGACTTGATTAAATTAAAACCCTTCTGTATGGATAAGAAACAACACAGCAAATAGACCCCTAAAGAATGGGAGAAAATATTACCAAGCTATATGTCTAATAAAGGGCTAATAACCAGAATCTACAAAGAACCCAAGCAAATCAACAAGGAAGAAACAAACAACCCATTGAGGTGGCGGGTTCAAACTCAGCCCTGGCCAAAATAAAACGGCAAAAAACAAAACAAAACACTTGATCACAAGATGTGAACAGAAGCTTTTCATAGACAAATGGCCAATAAACATATGAAAAATGCTCAATATTACTAATAGTCAGGGAAATGCAAATTAAAGGAGATAATCTCCACAAGGAGATAATCACTTTACCTCCAGTTAGAATGACTTTTAGTAAAGAGTCCAAAAAATGTGAATGCAGAGAGAAAGGAATGGTTATATACTGTTTAGTGGGACTACAAATGGAAAACTTGACAATTCCACAAAAAACTAAAAGGAGACCTACCATTTTATCCAGAAATCTCACTACTGGGTATTTGCCCAAAGGAAAAGAAGTCATTTTATCAAAAATACACCTGCATGCTCATGTTTATTGCAGCGCAATTCACAATTTCAAAGCTGTGGAATCAACCCAAGTACCCATCAATTCATGCTTGGATTAAAAAATGTGGTGTGTGTATCCTATGGAGTACTAAGCCATGAAGAAGGATGAATTAAGGCCTTTTGCAACAATGTGGAAGGAACTGAAGACTATTATCCTCAGTAAAGTATCTCAAGAATGGAAAAACAAATGCTACATATACTTGCTATTAACCTGGAAGTACCTGATGAGCACATATGTGCACAGAGGGAAGTAAAACTTACCAGAAATCAGGAAGAGGGAAGGAGGAAAGAGGGAGTGAGCAAAAACCTACCTGAAGGTACAACAAACACTTTTGGTGACAGGTACACTTAAAACCCTGACTCAAACATAACAAAATGGATCATGCAACAACCCCAAACATTTGTACCCTATAATATTTTGAAATTTAAAAAACTCCTCAAAAATCCCAAAAGCTATGACTTGGCAGCTTTCTCAAGGTCACATAACTAGGAAGAGAGAGAGTTCTAACCCAAATCTTTGCCATTCAACACAGCCTAATACCTATCGTGAACTTATTTGGATCCTGAGGTCTAGTCAGAGACCAATGAAGTGGCTGCCATGTCTTTGATTCTAGGGCCAACCTATGTTTATTTCATTCATCTTTGGGACTGTTACTAGTTTTGGTCTTACTTAGACTTATGACTTCTAGGATGCTGTGTTTATCCTTGTGCCAAGTCCAGCTTTTCTCGTCAAGCCATTAGAATGGCTTTTTGGCCT
The DNA here is from genome assembly GCF_000181295.1 of Otolemur garnettii. Taxonomy (NCBI): domain Eukaryota; kingdom Metazoa; phylum Chordata; class Mammalia; order Primates; family Galagidae; genus Otolemur; species Otolemur garnettii. Next base: position 28,122,701 of record NW_003852397.1, read on the forward strand.
TAAGAATATGTCCCTGCTTCTTTTGTGGCTTTATTATTATTATTATTAAATCATAGTTGTGTACATTAGTGCAATCATGGGGTACAATGTGCTGGTTTGACATACAATTTGAAATGCTTTTATCAAACTGGTTAACAGCTTTCATGGCATTTTCTTAGTTATTGTGTTAAGATATTTATATTCTACACCTAGTAAATTTCAAATGTACCCTTGTAAGATACACCATAGGTGTGGTCCCACCAGTTACTCTCCCTCCACCCATCCTCCCTTCCCCTCCCTCTCCCCTTTCTTCTTTTTCTTGGGCTGTAATTGATAGCTTTCTTATGAAAGCTATAAATTGGTTTCATAGTAAGACTGAGTCCATTGGATACTTTTTCTTCCATTCTTGAGGTACTTTGCTGAGAAGAATATCTTCCAGCTCTTTTGTGGCTTTTAAAAATGACATCTTCAGGTGGCACCTGTGGCTCAAAGGAGTAGGGTGCTGGCCCCATATGTCAGAGGTGGTGGGTTCAAACCCAGCCCCGGCCAAAAAAAAAAAAGAAAAAAACCAACATCTTCACCACCAGCGACATCCCAATGGCAGGAACACCACTACCTCATATGCGGGCTATGAAACTTGTGTAGTAAACCTGTGAATAGGTTTAATTTTTTCTATTTCAGAGAAGAGTAAGCTGTGGTTTAGAGAGAATAAGCAAGCTGTCCCAAGTCCTAGAGCTGGTCTGTTGGCAGCTAAAGTTCCTCCCCAGAGTTCTTCCCAAAGTTCTTGCACTCTCCACTATTCCTGTCTGCTTTTTTATTGGAGATGGCCCATAGATTCAAATGACTTTTCTTTTAACACTTTCTTTGGAAGTTATACACTGAATTTTGCTTCCTAGGACAGGTAGAGGCAGCTCATGAGAGCTGGAGATGCCGATTTGATATCTTTGGAAAGGTGCACATCTGCACTTTGTGCTATAGGGCAAGATTCATCTTTTTTTAATGTATGTTATCAGGCATCCAGATAGGGCTCCAAATATGTACCCTACAGCCAGCATATGCCCCGTTTCCCTCTCTGCGTTTTAAGTCTTGCCCTGAAATCTTTTAAACAGCATGGAGTGATAACTTGTTTGAACTTGTACAGCCCTGTGTTTTTGATATACACTGTTCATTTATAGAACCAGAATTATTTTTTAGCTCATTTTTTCCCCTTGGGAGATTTTTTTTTCATCTTCTCATTTTTCAACTCGAAATAAAATAAAAGTTTGTCCCATTTAACTATCTTCCTTAAATAAGTGGAAAAAATGTGGGTTTTAAGTGATGGCCAGAAAAAGCAAAATGTCAAGTTAAATGTTAGCTTTGGATGATATATAGTTGTCATTTAGAAGCAAGTAAGAGTTTTTATAAAGATGAGGCTTCTTTCCTTTCTTACTTAAACTCTTCTTGCAATGTATTTGACTCTAAATCTTTGACTGAGTTGCCAATCAATAATTTCCACTATTAACTGGGTTAGTTTGTGTGAATATAACTCTTGAACTCGAATCACAGACACCAGTATTTATTGAGAAGCTGTTTTGTGCACAGCACCATGGTAAGCCTTTCAGAAAAACTAAGCCTTCAGTCTTTTAGCATCTACTGGAAAGAAGTGTGTAAATCAAGTTATAAAAGTTACGTAAGAAGGATAAAATAGACTGTGGGACTCAAAGGATATCAAATAAAAGAGGGCATAACATGCTTTTTGGAGGAAAAACTGGCATAATTTTGGTAAAGGGAAACATGGTTTATCAACAGTGGGAAATAGAAGAGCAATGTCAAGGAGGCTGGAAAGTATAGGAGTGTCTGGGGAAGAGCAAATTATTCAGTTAGGTTGATAAAAGACTTTTTAAGTTTAAGAACAATGGAAGATCAAATTAAGCCATAAGGAAAGAGAAAGATAAAAGCTGAAATTAATGAAACAGATAACAAACATGCTAGATAGGAACACGAAATACTGATTCTTTGAGAAATTAACAAAAATGACAATTCCTGGCTTGAATCATCAAGAAAAGTAGAGATAGCATGAATAACCAGTATCAGGAATAAAGGGGAGTGCATCATTATACATCTTATTAACATTGAAAATATGAGAAAATTTTGTTAACAACTTTATGATAATGAAGTTGAATTTTGGATAAATGGATAAATTCTTTTAAAGACACAACTTGTCAAGACTTGCATGAGAAGAAATAGAATATCTGAGTAGTCCTATATATTAAAGGAAATAATTCTATTATTTAAAATCTTACCACTAACTGAAAAAAAAAAATCCCCAAGCCCAAAGCAAACAACAACAACAACAATAAAAAATCCAGGCCCAGATGGCTTTTTCAGTGAATTGTACCAAATGTTTGATGAATAAATTAGATCAATTATACAGAAACTCTTCTGGAGTTAGAAAAGAGGGAGGCTTGTTTTTTGAGGTCTACATAAGCTTGATATTAATACACAAGAAAGACATTACAAGAAAGGAAAATTACAAGCTATCTTCTGAATAAACATTATGCAGAATATTCTGATGAAGTGGATGTAGCAACAAATAAATGACATGATCAAGTTGTGTTTATTTTAGGAGTGGAAAGTTGTACTCATATTTGGATATTAATCAATGTTATTTACTACATTAAGAGGATAAAGGAGAGAAATCATTATAATTTAAGTAGATGCAGAAAAAGCATTTGGTAAATGCACCATCCATCCCTGCCTCCAAAGAAGTTGTTAAGGAACTCAGATCATAAGTGGAGGATTTTTTTTAATCTAATAAGGTGTAGTTACAAGAAAGCTGTAGCAATTTATATTTAATGGTAAAATGTTCTAAGCTTTTATGGTACACAGAGAAGAAACAAGATCAGAACGTTAGTTTCCATCACTTCTATTCAGTGTTTTGGACAATCTAAGTATAAGAATTATAAAGGAAGAAATAAAACTATTTATATTCATCCACAGTATGAATGTGTGTATAGAAAAATCTCAGTGAATTCGTATGTAAACTATAAGATAGTAAATGAATTTACCCAATAGCTGGTTAATATTTAAAACTGAATCTTATTTCTACATACTAGAAATTTAGAAAGCAATATTACATACAAGGATATTAAAAACCCTGAAATATCCAGGAGCCAATCTAACAATAGTTGTACAAGAGCTAATTGAAATGAAAGGGTACAAAATGCAGTGAGATACAGAATAATCAAAAACTTGAAACAAATAACACAGTCATCAACAGTAGAAAAATAAATAATGGAATATTTATAAATGAAATGCTACATGGCAACAAGAAGGACCAAGCTATTGCTGTATGCAACAATATAATTGGATACCACCAAAATAATGTTGAAAGAAGCCAGACACAAAAGAATATATGCAATACAAGGCTGGAGAATTAAGTTCCCAAGCTCATCCTAGATAAAGTGCTACATACCTTATTGCTGAACATCACTATGGTCGCCTTTGAACTACTTCCCTTGGGAAGCCATGCACCAATGCTAGTGTCTAGTTTACTCTCCAAAGCAGTTTTGGAACTCTTTCTGGAATGGCCATTGTTGTCACATAGGTAGAACTAATCAGTGGTGTCAGATGTCTGGATAGTGATTAATTTGAAGAGAAGGGTATATGGACATTGACAGGACCAGGAAGGAAGTTTCTGGAGTGCAGATAATATTGTTTCAGAATCTGGTTGGCAGGTGTTTAGGTGTGTTCACTTTGTCATGATTCATCATACTGAACCCCTATGATTTGGGTACTCTTACATACACAGTGTGGCCGTAAAGTTCGTGTGCAACTTTAAAATAGTGTGATGGTCAACCTATATTATTTGGTACTTTAATTAAAATGTTAATTTAAAAATAAAGGAAGGATAATTTATCAAGAAAAAGACAATTCAGTTAAAGATGGGGCAAAGGATTTGAAAAGATATTTCTTCAGAGATCTATAGATGGTTGATAAGAACATGAAAAGATGTTTAAGATCATGTGTCATTAGAGAAATGCAAGTCAAAGCCACAATTAGATACAAGTTCTCCCTCACTAAGATGGCTAAAATAGAAAAGAAAGACAATAACAAGTGTTGGGGAAGATGTGGAAATATTGGAACCCCCCATATGTTGATGGTTGCAATGTAAAATGGTGCAATCCAACTGTTGAATAGTGTCTTAAAATGTTAAACATAGAGTAACCACATAACCCAGAAATTCCATGCCTAGGTATACACCCAACAGAATGAAAAACATGTCCACAATAAAAAATAAACTATACACAAATGCTCATGCCACCATTATTTGTAACAGCCAAAAAGCTACAACAACCCACGTGTCTATCATCTGACACATGAAGACACAAAATATTGTGAATGTATATGGTGGAGCAAAGCACTGATGATCTATGCTGCAATGTGGATGGACCCTGAAGACATTGTGCCGAGTGAACGAGGCCAGTTACAAAAGGCCACATAGTCCCTGAATCCACTTATATGACGTGTTCAAAACAGGCAAGCTAGGAACAGAAAGCAGATTATGACTGCCAAGGTCTAACAGGATGGGGAGAAAGAAGAGTGACTTCTAATGGGACAAGGACTTTTGGGTAATGAAAATGTTTTGGAATTTGTGGTGGTGTTTGCACAAACCACTGAATTGAACATTTTAAAAGGGTAAATTTTATGGTCTGTATATTGTATCTTAATAAAGCTATTCTTAAAAATAAAGAAAAAGATTACAAGTAAAATGATCAATAACTTGGGTTATTGAATAGCTCTGGGTCATTGAATTTTATTAAAAAACAGAGCTATTAAATAACCAACTGAAAGATGCATTTCTCATGTTTAGCAAACGTACTATTCTTAATATATAAAGAGGTTATGTTTATTAATGTGGAATAAAAGTCTGGTGGAAAAATGTACTAAAATGTTGGCTTTTTTTTAGGACACTATTAAAATTTGCTTTAATACTTCTTTGGGGAAAAGAATACCACACTTTTAGTCAGTGATGAGAAACATTTTTATAGTAGTAATAGTCTTTTATTTTTAATACCTATTATGCCATGAATTCATAGGGAAAAGTTTCTAGTAGCTCAGGGAGGCACCTTGCCAGTGAATGTGACAAAGCTTTGTATGACTACTATGCCATGAATTCATGGGGAATAGGTTCTAGCACTTTATGTCACTGTTACATGGGGACTGTTGTTTATCCTGTGTGCTATGTTGTACACCTATTATACCATGAATTCATGGGGAATAAATAGGTTCTAACACCTAATATCATGGTTCCATTGGTTCTCCTGTGTGCTATGTTATATGCCTATTATGCCATAAATTCACAGGGAATGGGTTCTACGAGCTCACGGTTCTCACAAAGTGGGCCTCTCTGGGTGGAGCAGGCTGGCACTTCAGTTGAACCCAGGTACCTTTCCCTTTGGCTTCCTTCTTTTCCTGATCATTTTCCTTCAGGTATTTCAGGAAACTATCCTGGCTTTTAGAGTGCTTAATATGCTCAATATGAACATCAATCCTCTTGATAAGAATCTTGCCCTTGTTTATTTACAACATTGCCAACATGCTGGGTAACATTGTAGACTCTTCCAGGTTTGCCAGGGTAACATCTGTGTGGCATGCTGTTTTGAACAGTACCCATTCCCTTGATGTCTACCGTATCATCTTTTCTGTAGATTCACATACATGTGGCCAAAGGAACAACTCCATGCTTTCTAAAAGGCCTAGAGAACATTTACTGGGGCCTCTCCTCTTTCCCTTTGTGTTTGTTATTTTGGTGAATTACTGGAAGATGGCATCTCCAGCTGAAAAGCGACGTTTATTTTGGATAAGGAGATTATGAAGGATTCTTTCCCTCCAATTTTTGTGTTTTCAGTAATGTGCATTTGTTATATAGGAATGATCAGGAATTATTGTTTAGGCAAAACAGCAACAAGTTTGTTTAAAGAAAAACCATTGTCAAAAAGCTGACAGATGTACATTTTAAAAAATTCCTGTTCTCTTTTGCTGGGCAGGCAAGGCTCCCCAGGGTAGAAGGTTAGGTTATTTATAGAAACTGAGGATCTGGCTCTGCCTCTTACTGGTTTTCTATGCTCCAGCTTTCCCATCTGTGAAATGGGTCCATGATACCAACCTGTATAGGATTGTAGTGGGGATTAAAATGGACTAAGGCATGGGGAAATCCTGGTACATAAGGAATGCTCAAGTAGCTAGGAGTGGTAGCAGAGTCTGTAGTCCCTGCTACTTGGGAGGCTGAGGCAGGAAGATCGCTTGAGGCAGACATTTGAGGCTGTGGTGTTCAGTGATCACACCTGTGAATAGACACTGCACTCCAGCCTGGCAACATAGAGGAAAAAACAAAACAAAACCAACAAACAAAAAGTAGATGAACAAAGAATACTTTGCTTCTTCATCCTCTTCCCTTTTAGTCTAGAAGTTGGGTTTTACCTGTACAAAAGAGGTGATGCATTTGAACAGTGCCACCAGGCTGGAGCTTCAGTTGAACCCAGGCACATTTCCCTTTGGCTCACAGATATAAAGAATGAAATAAGCTTACTTTAGGCAGAGAGTTCTAGCTCTGAATACACGCATAGTTTGCATGTTGAAAAGACTTTTTCAAAAAACATCTTTGAAATGAGAAACCAATGGAGAAAAAATAATGAGGCCCATGAGGTCTACGGCATAATACATGACCTAGGGCTGTGGTTCTCAACTTTCCTCACGCTGCGAGCCTTTAATACAGTTCCTGTGGGTCACGACCCACAGGCTGAGAACCACTGAGCTAGGGACTTAACTTCTGACTATTGGCATTTGGCAAGTCACTTGTCCTCTCTGGCTTTCCCTCTTTTCACTTGGCAAATAAAGGGAATGGATTAAATGTCCTGCTTTAACAATTCTACAAAGTCTGGAGGCTTGGTGACCAGCAATTTTCTCAAAGGGCCCTCCTGGGTAGTCTGAATTGACATGACATTCTTTTTTTGTTTGTTTGGTTTTGTTTTTTTAGCAGGCTGGGGCTGGGTGACATGACATTCTTGCAAAGTTGAAGTCTTAGTTTCATTTGGTCTGTCTTGGCCAGCCCTGTGCAGGCCAGCAGCCCCTGTCCTCTCCCTTGCTGGTGTTCAGGTTCTGAGCTTATTGTTTATTTAGGGATTGCAATTTCCTTCCTGGCGTGCGCCCGGGCCAGCAGGGTTGAGAAGTCAACCACAGGCCTCATGTGAACCTCCCCTTTCAAGTTTCAGTAATGACAGTGTACCAACTGTCACATGCCTCATCCCTAAGGCATGGTCCAGTTTCCACATCCATCGGGCCACACTGGTGACTAGGGTGGCCTGAATTCCACCGCTGCCTGTTGCTTTTTTTCCCATGAGACAAACTAGTTGAACACAGAAGGATTTTTGCTATATTTTGGAGATCCGAAGAAGGACGCCCCAAACCCACCAGGCGGTGGGTGCGGGAGGGGGACACTAAAAGTAAGAGTGAATACGTTTATTATGAGGAGGCCAGTTAGGAAAGCTTCTTCATCCACTCTTTTCCTAAAGAATATTGGAAGAGAAATAGAGTGGGCAGATGTCTATCTTTTAGATTCCCTGAAATGGATTGGCTGTGTTGCAAAGTTGTGTTTCTCTGAATTGTTGGTGTTCTCAAGAGGATGAGCCGCTGGAATTCAAACCCTCTTTGTGTTTAGATGTACATGAAGGATGACATCCAATTCTTCCTTGGGGGGTGGGCACACAGCTGCACACACGGAAGGGCTACCTACTCATCTGGAAGCAGTTTCTGAAATATTTTTCCTCCCTTTCCTTTCTCTGAACCTCTTTACTCTTTTCCCTTGACCTTCCTCTGTGATCTTTAGAGGCTAAACATACTGTGTGCAAGAAAGAACCAGAATGACACACATTCTCTGCAGCCAGTCCCTCCTGAGGTTGGCCTGTGGACAGCAAGGTCCCAATAGGTTGCCTTCCCATTCCTATTTGAGGGAAGCCTTTCTGTTGAGGGAATCGTTCCAGTTTACTAAAGGGGAAAGCTTGGGCATGTTATTTACCATCTGTAGGTCTCCTGATTTGTTAAATGATTAAAATAAATCCTTAATTCAAAGGGTTATAGGGAAGATTAGATGAGATTTTGCTAGCATAGTGACTGTGCACAAAAGAAGTCTTTTGATATGTTTAGATGGTATTTTTTGCCCAAGTTGAGGAACTCACAAATAAATGCAGATTTTTGTGATACACAACCCCCTTCCCCTAGAGAATGCCCCTAGGTAAAATTAAATCATGGATTGTTTTTACTTACTTTGTAGATGGTTTTGATGTGATTAGTTCTCAGATCGGCACTGGGGAGACTTTGCATTAGTGTGTGTTATCACAGACACACACAAATGGTTTTCGATTGGCCAGTGCTCCTTTGCATGCACTGGGGATGGTGAACACTCTCCATATTAATTGGAGCTTTTTTTATATGCAGGACTGATACTCAACTGAGAGGCACAGGAACAGCTGCCCTGGTTGTTAAGAAATTGAAAAATTTTCACAGGTATCCCAAATCCTCAGAGTATACCTCATCCCCACCAACTCTAGCCTTTCTTTGGGATCCCCCAAATTTAGCAACCAAAGAGTTAATCCCATGCCCTGCACGGACTTCCCAGACTTGGTCACAGTGCTCCAGGGACCGTCTGTTCTATTTCTGGCTCTGTTCCATCCTGGTTGTTCAGTGACTTGGCAAACACTCCTGACTCCCTGGAACTTAAAGCAAGGGGGGGAGGGGTTTCAGTTTCTAGGTACAATAACACAACTCCATTGAAACTAATCTCATGTCAACAATGACATCTTAACTTTTCTCTTAGTCTTTGGTCTTTTCAAACCTTTCTTTGACTGTCCCTCTTACTTAAAACTATTCACTCTCTTATTTCCTGGGACTTTCCCATAATTTACATGATTTTTTTCCCCCCCTTTTCTGTTGTTGATTTCTTCCACCATCTTCATCTTTCTTTTTTTTTTTTTAAGTTTTTTTTTTTTTTATTGTTGGGGATTCATTGAGGGTACCAGAAACCAAGTTACACTGATTGCATTTGTTAGGTAAAGTCCCTTTTATAATTGTGTCTTGCTCCCAAAGGTTGTGTCACACACGGAGACCCCCACCCCTCCCTCCTTCCCTCTCTCTGCTCTTCCTTCTCCCTATCTCTGCTCTCCTCTGCCCCACTCCCCAACATGTACTAGGTCATTAATTGTCCTAATATCAAAATTGAGTACATAGGATTCATGTTTCTCCATTCTTGTGATGCTTTACTAGGAATTATGTGTTCCACTTAATTACAGGTTAATACAAAAGATATAAAGTCTCCATCTTTTTTAATGGCTGAATAGTATTCCATGGTATACATATACTACAGTTTGTTAATCCATTCCTGGATTGGTGGGCATTTAGGCTGTTTCCACATTTTGGCAATTATAAATTCAGCTGCAATAAACACTCTAGTGCAAGTGGCCTTATGGTAAAAGAAATTTTTTCCTTCTGGATAGATACCCAGTAATGGGATTGCAGGATCAAATGGGAGGTCTAGCTTGAATTCTCTGAGGGTTCTCCATACTTTCTTTCAAAAACGTTGTATTAGTTTGCAGTTCCACCAGCAGTGTAAAAGTGTTCCTTTCTCTCCACATCCACACCAGCACCTGCAGTTTTGAGATTTTGTGATATGGGTCATTCTTGCTGGGGTTAGATGATATCTCAGGGTGGTTTTGATATATATTTTTTTAATAATTAGAGATGGTGAGCATTTTTTCATATTTTTGCTAGCCATGCATCTGTCTTTTTTAGAGAAGGGTCTGTTCATGTCTCTTGCCAATTGATATATGGGATTGTTGGCTTTTTTTCATGTGGATTAATTTGAGTTCTCTATAGATCCTAGTTATCAAGCTTTTGTCTGATTCAAAATATGCAAATATCCTTTCCCATTGTATAGGTTGTCTATTTGCTTTGGTTGTTGTCTCCTTAGCTGTACAGAAGCTTTTCAATTCAATTAAGTCCCATTTGTTTATTTTTATTGTTGCAATTGCCACGGCAGTCTTCTTTATAAAGTCTTTCTCCAGGCTGATACCTTTAGTGTTTTTCCTGTGCTTTCTTTGAGGAATTTTATTGTTTCATGCCTTAAATTTAGATCTTTTATCCATATTGAATCAATTTTTGTGAGTGGAGAAAGGTATGGGTCCAGTTTCAATCTTCTACATGTGGATATCCAGTTCTCCCAGCACCATTTACTGAATAGGGATTCTTTCTCCCAGTATATGTTCTTGTTTGGTTTATCAAAGATTAGGTGGCTGTAAGGTGCTAGTTTCATTTCCTGGTTTTCCATTTGATTCCAAATGTCTATGTCTCTATTTTTGTGTCATTACCATGCTATTTTGACCACTAGGGCCTTGTAGTACAGCCTAAGTCTAGTATGCTGATGCCCTCAGCTTTGTTTTTACTACTAAGAACTGCTGCCTTAGCTATACAGGTTTTTTTTATGGTTTTATAAAAAATGAAGCATCATTTTTTACAAGTCTTGAAAGTAAGATGTTGGTATTTTAATAGGGATGGCGTTGAATCTGTGAGATTGCTTTGGGGAGTATAGACACTTTAACAATGTTGATTTTTTAAATACAAGTGGATTTAAAGCAACTAAAGTCAAAAAAGACAAAGATGGACACTTCATATTGGTTAAGGGAAAAGTACAAGAAGACATTTAAATTTTAAATATATATGCACCCAACTTAAATGCTTCCAGATTCTTAAAACAGACTTTAATTAGTCTGAGCAATATGATATCCTATAACATCATAATAACAGGGGACTTTAACACTCCTCTTACAGTGCTGGACAGATCTTCCAAACAGAAATTAAACAAAGATATAAGGGACTTAAATGAGACCCTAGAACAATTGTGCTTGATGAATGTATATAGAACACTCCATCCCAAAGCTAAAGAATATACATTCTTCTCATCACCCCATGGAACATTCTCCAAAATTGATCATATTCTAGAACACAAAATAAAACTCAACAGAATAAAAAGAATTGAAATTTTATCTTGTATCTTCTCAGACCACAAGGCAGTAAAGGTAGAACTCAGCTCCAACAAAATGTTCAACCCCACACAAAGACATGGGAATTAAACAACATTCTGTTGAGTGACAGTTGGGTGCAGGAAGAAATAAAAGAGGAAATCATTAACTTCCTTGAGCATAACAACAATGAAGACACAAGCTACCAAAACCTATGGGATACTGCAAAAGCAGTTCTGAGAGGAAAATTTATCGCTTTCGATGTCTACATTCAAAAAACAGAAAGAGAGCACATCAACAAACTTATAAGCCATTTTATGGAATTGGAAGAAGAAGAACAATCTAAGCCTAAACCCAGCAGAAGGAAAGAAATATCTAAAATTAAATCAGAGATCAATGAAATTGAAAACAAAAGAATCATTCAGAAAATTAATGAAATAATTAATGAAAAAATAAACAAAATAGATAAACCTTTGTCCAGACTAATTAGAAATAGAAAAGTAAAATCTCTAGTAACCTCAATCAGAAATACAAAGGGGAAATAACAACTGATGCCACAGAGATACAAGATACTATCTCTGAATACTACCAGAAACTCTATGCCCAGAAATTTGACAATGTGGAGGAAATGGATCAATATTTGAAATCACACACTCTCCCTAGACTTAGCAAGGAAGAAATAGAGCTCCTGAACAGACAAATTTCAAGCACTGAGATCAAAGAAGCAATAAAATAATCTTCCAACAAAAAAATGCCCTGATCCAGATGGCTTCACCCCAGAATTCTATCAAACCTTCAAAGAAGAGCTTATTCCTGTACTGCAGAAATTATTCCAAAAAATTGAGGAGGAAGGAATCTTCCCCAACATGTTCTATGAAGCAAACATCACCCTGATACCCAAACTAGGAAAAGTCCCAATTAAAAAGGACAACTTCAGACCAATTTTACTAATGAATATAGATACAAAAATTCTTAACAAAGTCCTAGCCAATGGATTATAGCTTATCAGAAAAGTCATACATCATGATCAAGTAAGTTTCATCCCAGGGATACAAGGCTGGTTTAACATATGTGAGTCCATAAACATTATTCGCCATCTCAACAGAAGCAAAAACAAAGACCATATGATCCTTTCAATTGATGCAGAAAAAGCATTCGATAAAATTCAGCATGTTTTTCTAATTAGAACAGTTATGAATTTAGGCATAGGTGGCACATTTCTTAAACTGATCAAAGCTATCTATGACAAACCCACAGCTAATATTTTACAGAATGGAATAAAACTGAAAGCTTTTCCATTTAGAACTGGAACCAGACAAGATTGTCCTCTATCACCACTACTATTCAACATAGTGCTGGAAGTTCTAGCTAATACAATTAGGCAAGAAAAGGAAATAAAGGGCATCCAAATGGGAGCAAAGGAGGTCAAACTCTCCCTCTTTGCTGATGACATGATATTATACTTACAGATCCCCAAAGACTCAACCACAGGACTCCTGGAAGTGATCAAAATATACAGCAATGTCTCAGGATATATAATCAATGTCCACAAGTCAATAGCCTTTTTATACACCAATAACAACCAAGATGAGAGGCTAATTAAGGTCACAATTCCACCATCTTCTTTATTCTTGATTCTTAACCACATTCGAGAATTCTTTCACCCCTAGACTGATGATTTCATTATCTCTACAGTCTCAACTTCCATTTTGGCTCCTGTGTTTATAATAAACTGTCCAAAGATTATTTTATTGCCTTCTTGTTTGCTAGCTTATAAATGTCTCTCAGTCAGACTCATATACAAACTCCTAGCCTGATTCTGAAGACTAGTTGTCATTCCTCCTCACCTTCCTTTTATTTCCAACTCCTCTGCAACTAATCATGATCTATACTGTTTAATCAGGCTGACTTCTTATCCTTCCTTAATACGTACTCCAGACTTATTCTCTAATTTTTTTCGACTTACATTTATTAAATATTATATGCTAGACACCATACTGAGTGTTCCTAATTTTTCTGTGTATTCTTACTTCTGACTGGAAATAATTTAATCTTCTCCATGATAATCTTCCTTATCTTTAAACTCTATATTAGGCTCCTGTACTTTTTGGAGATTTTTTGACTCTGCTATGGTGGTCTTACCAAATTTTTATTTCTCCAAAAAAGAATATACTTTGAATATATATTTTTGTGTTGCCTTTCACACTATCACTTGTGCATTATACTTTTCTGTTGTGACAGAAATGTTGCTCTTGTATTTTGGTATTCTGGGGAGTGAATCAGAAGTAGTTATATCTAGGTGTTCAAATGATCTCATAAGGACCCAGTCATTCATGCAGGTTCTTGATTCATGGTAGCAAAGAAGGCCACAGTTACCCACGGGCGCACATTTCTCTTACTCTTGGAAAGAGAGTAAGGAAGCTTTTCTATCCCTGTGATTTTGTCAGTCCTTTAAAACAACTCTGATTGGCCTTTCTAGAGTTTACTCTTGGACCAATCACTGTGTTTGGAGGCTGCATGGTATAATACTTGCCTCTGGACAGAGCCACACAATTAAAAACTCCTGTATAACCAAATGGATGTTGGGTGAGATGCATTTCCTAAAAATATAAGAAGCTGAACACATGTCTGTTGCAAAAAAGGTAGTAGATATATGCTATAACTAGAAATGGAAGGGAAGGTAACTCTTACTGAACACCTACTCTGTGTTAGCTATTTATTCTGGAATATATATATATATATATATATATACATATATATGTATATATATGTATATATATATACTGCCATTGATTTAATTCTCATAACAACCTTAGGTTATAAGATTAGCAAGGTTAGGAACATGCTCACAAAGCTTGAACAGCATGGAATGAAAAATGCAAGCTACTGTCTTCTACTTGTGTACCTAACAGCAGTGGGGAATTGGTAGAGCCTTACTACTTTGCTGTGAGTTTATGATAACAATGGCAACTTTGGCTCTTTTGAGGTTCCATGAGAGGTACTTGGCATGCATTATACATTACTTTCAATTTTCGTAACATGATCATGAACACGGTCTTATTTCAGAGAGGTTAAGCATCGTGCCCCCAAAAGTAAAAGCCTAAGATTTGTATCCAGGTTTGTGATTGCCTAAAGGTCAGACTTTTTTTCCTTTCTACTCAATCTGATTGTTCTATCTTTAGCTCTTTTTGTTAGAGTTGAGTCCTTTAGCAATAAGAGTAAATTCATACATGGAGACCAACACTTGAGAGGTCACACAGCATCCAATAAAGACCACTAGAGACACATCTTCTACTGGTGGGTCATTAGTGCCATGTACAGACAGGACTACTGGAAGGGTACAGCCCTTCCTACAGCCCAGGGTTTCATGAAGAATGAGTCAGAAGTAGACAGACGAGACCAGGAAAAGAAAGATAAAAGCACACTAATGGCTTTTAATTTGACCTAGTCCAATCTACTTCTGTGCTCGTACATTTTGCCATACAGAATGACACACCGTCTGTGCAGACAAACACAGAAACCCCACCACCATCAAAATGCAGCATGTCTCCTGTCTTCTTCTAATCCAGCTTATCCTCTTTTGTAGTTCGATAAGACCCACAAATGAATTTTTGATTTTTTGGTATTTGTTTTTTTCTCCCACTGTGGTTTAGACCTTAGTTGACTTCTGCCTGGAGTGCCTAACGTGGGTTCACATAACCACAGCTATCCCTCACAGCAACCCCCTCTGAAGGCAGGACGGCACTCAGCCTATGGTCCAGGACCGCTCAGTTATATTTGCAGCTTTAACTAGATGATTTTCAAAAGTTAAGCCTTTAAGAGCCTCTGTGGTATTCAGTAATAATAGTTTAGAATTTTATTCTAAATAAAATGTAATATAATTATGTAAGGATGTTTCCTGAACATTGGATCATGTTGTCTTTAAACTGAATTTGCTTTAAGCTTGTTGATCAATGTCCAGAGAGCAATATGTGATCATAGTGAATTCTATGCTCTGCAAAAACTGTATTATTTCTTGGCCTGATATTAAAATGAAACCAGTAATTCTCACTGTATTTGAAAGGAAAGCACATTGTGACACTCAGCAATAACATAATTATTACTTTTTGTGACTAAATGATACTGCTTTTTTTTTATGTCCCACCCACTCAGTGTTCATAGTTCCTAGAGAGGAACTGAAATTGTTTCTTGCTCTTTAAGGGGAACATAATGTTTGACAAACACAAAAAGAGTAATTATGGTATCCTGACTGGCAAAGATACTCCAGAAAGTTCTCCTGGCATTGCTGTTCACTTATGCCAAATTGGTGGCTCTTGAAAGGAGACTCTTATTTTTCTAAATGTATTTGGCCAGTAGGGTTGCCCTGGTCTCATCTGCACTGGTCAGTTTTGTCCCTCGTGTCTTCTGGACACCCTGCAGTCATTAGAACACCTGTACCACCCAAGGACCTTGTGAAAATGCAGATTCTGATTCAGTAGTTTCAGACTGAGATCCGAGATCCTGCATGTTGGAATAGTCCCTTAAGTGACATCAGATCTGCTGATCTTTGGCCATGCTTGAGGTAGCAAAGAGACTGTACTTTATGTGTGAGAGAGAAAGATGCCTGGGAATCTTGTTGAGACCTACCTTGTCTCATACACCTGCAAAGTGACTGGTACCCAGTAGGTGCCCAATATGTATTTGCTGAATGAATTCATGAGAGAACTCTTTGTGTCTTAAGATTGTTGTCAATCTATAGCATACCTGTTTCAGAAAAATCCAGAGATAATTTTTTTTAAAAATCTTCATATAGGAGTTACGATTTATAATTTTTACAAGCATGATTTTATGAATGTGTGGAAGGATTGAAAAAGATAAGTTTTTTTCTTAACAAGGACTAAAACAAACATATTTTAGGTATTTCTGCCCCCATGCTTTTCAATATTCTTACAATCTATTACCAAAATATAGTATAAAAACAAGAGAGTTTCATAGTTTCCTATCTCAAGTCTATTTGAAAATGTCCCCTGAGACTTGAGGTAGTGAGTTTGGGGCGGATGGGAGTCCTTATCTGTTCTTTCAATGATGTCATCGTAAGTTACATGCTAAGAGCAGGTGCTTGGTAGACTAGTTTTGAGGGAAGGAAGCTAACAAGGTGATCTGGATATTTAAACCCCTACTTATTTTAAAGCGAGGGTAATTGTGTGCTAAGTTTTGCCTTAAAGAATCTAGATCATTGTTTTGCCTCTTCATTTTAGTCATATAGCCCAGAATTTAACACCCTATTTTTTTCAAGAATTGATGTTATAGGTAATAATACTGGGATAAATAAAATTAAATAGAATTCAACTTAATACTAAATAGAATATTTGCTTCAGGACTTCCAGAGCCTTTCATGCTGATGTGCATTGAGAGCCCCCAACAAGCATTCCACAGACTTATTTGGCCCTACAACCTTCCCCTTTTAAGTAAGGGAGCATTTCAGTTCTGTGAACTTTGGGAGAAACTACCCTATTATTGTATTTCACTTTCTCCATTTCTAAGGGGCCCAAAATGACCAGTTTCTAGCATATTTACTGGTGAAATATAGAGACGTGTGTTTGAAAATCACTGCATAATTTATTTTAAACTATCAGTTATAAATAATATGTAAAAATGTTTGGATGAAGAAATCGGTTTGACAATTAGGGAGTACAATGTTGCAGACTTTTGAGGACATTACAACGCATGTCTTTACTTCAGTTTTTTCTCTCTATTCTGGACTGGTGCTTAGAGTTACCGAGCCTGTACACTTAGTCCTCACCAGCTGGACACCACCGTCAGCCATGTCAGGACTTGATATGGACTTCCATAGTCCTTAAATACAGTAGTATCTGTTTTGAGTCATTTATCTTTGTTTTAGAGATTTTTGAAAAAGAAAATTCTTCAAACTGGGGCAGTTGACAAACGATGAACTTTGATTTTCATGCTTATATTTCCTCAGTCTTCTCAGGCTCAGGATTTCAAATATCTTCTGTCTTTTGTTTTGCTTTGTTTTGTTTTGTTTTGTTTTGTTTTGAGGCAGAGTCCCACTCTGTCATCCTTGGTAGAGTGTGTGGCATCATAGCTCACAGCAACCTCGTATTCCTGGGCTCAGGCTGTTCTCTTGCCTTGGGCTCTTGAGTATCTGGGAGTACTGTACACCACCACACCAGGCTAATTTTTTCTATTTTTGGTAGAGATGGGGCCTCACTCTTGCACAGGCTGATGTTGAAGTCAAGGAGTCCACCCATTTCGGCCTTTTAGAGTGCTAGGATTACAGGTGTGAGCCACCATACCTGGCCATTTTCTATATTTTTGTATCTGTTCTTGTCTATAGGCCCTGATGATACTCTGCTTTTCTCTATGCTTATCATTTCAGAAGTTGGCTTCTTATATAAGCATAGAAATATAAGTAAGGACAAATATAAGAACAAATAGGTCCTTATTAAAGTGCTTCCCACAATACCATTTTTTCCCCTTTTCTTTTGGTTTTGGAAAACCTGTGGCTAAAGGTTAAAAGAAAAACACTGTAAGGAAAAGGTGTTCATTAATTCAAGACAATTAGTAAAAGTGAAAAATATTTTCAACCTGTGTTTCGCCATTCGATGAAATTTTAATTTTGATGTGTATAGGTTAAGAAGCTTTGCTGTGCTAAGCAACTTTCTATCTTATCTCGATTCTGATCTTTCTTCAGCAATATGTGATTCTAGTGAAACATTCCTTCTAAACCTGTGAGAAGTTGGCAGCTGTGATCATTGCTCACTTAAAGCCTCAGCAGTTTGACTAAGAAAACTGAGGGTTTGGAAGAAAAGCTGCTTCTCCTCTTGTCTACATGATTGAGACCTGAAATTAAGCCAAGTGCTATAAAATATTAAGATGTGAAGACTGCATCATGTATTGTGACACACACACACACACATATGTGTACAAATGTATACACATTAATATACATACACATATATACATATTAATGTGGTCTTTAGATTTGGATCTGAAATCCCAGAAGATTTTATGTAGGAAAAAAAGGAATGTTAGCCCCTCTCTTTACACTTAACTTATAGCTAAATTTATACAGATCGTATTGAGGTATTTGTAAACTCTTAGAAGTTGCACTTAGATATTTATAAATCTCATCAGTGGCTGTGGCCAATTTGTGTCTGTATAGAGAGAAGACATCTATATCATATTGATTAGAGTTTTAATTGATATATTTTTATATGTCTTAAGGTAAAAATGTAATCTTAAGGCTTTCACAGGAAGAAAGAAAAAATGTTAATAATGACTACATTTGGGTGATGGGATTGGGGATAGTCATAATTATCACATAGCTTTTTAATTTTTCTGCAATGAGCATACAAAGTCTGACAATTAAGTTTGCAAACTCATCCTAGAAAAAGTGTTACATCTCTCACTGCTGAATATGACTACAGTCACCTTTGAAGTCTTCCTCTTGGGAAGCTATGCACTGATGCCAGGGCCTAGTTCACCGTTCAAAGCTATTTTAGAACTCTTTTTCTGGAATATCATTGTATTACCCTGGATTTCCTGAATGTCATCAAAATGTCTTCCTTTTGATAATTGTTTTATCTTTGGCTTAAATAAAAAGTCATTGGGGGGCAGATCAAGTGAGTAGAGAGGGCGTTCCAATACAGTTATTTTATTTACTGGCTAAAAATCCCCTCATAGACAGTGCCAGGTGAACAGGTACAGTGCTGGAATGCAAGAGCCCAGTTTTGCACACACCTTTCTCATGCCAAGATTTTCCATTAAGGTTTTCCTGTTTCTCTATGTTCACTTGGGCTGCTGTGTTTCTTACAGCAAGTCAATGATTTTGATGCACAATTTGATGAATTTTTGCAATGTTTTCATCAGTTCTGAGCATGGTGGCAAGTCCATGAACTTGTCAGACCTCGGTATATATAGTCTGAAGCATGTTAATTTAAAATGACTTTTATTTATTTGAGAAGTCTGTTAGAAACTTTTAGAAGTTCTTTTTCCATAACATTTTTACTGTTGCTTCTCTTGTTATCCATGGAATTCTCACAGCTCAGAACTCTAATGAGTCATGAAGTATATGATTCCTCATGTTCTTGAACTTGGGCTGCCTTAACAAAATGCCATAGATGGGGTGGCTTAAACAAAGCTGGAGTTGGGAAGTTTGAAATCAGGATTCCAACTTGGTTGGGTTCTAGTGAAAGCTGGCTTCCTGGCTGCTTTTCCTCCCTTCCCTCTCTTCTCTCCCTTTCTTCCTCCCTCCCTCCCTCCCTTCCTTCCTCTCATTTTGGATTAATGTGATGGTACATACAATTCGGTTATATTGTTTATGTTTGTAAGGTAAAGAGATGATTGCCTTTTCCTTGTATCCTTAAGTGGTAAAGAGAAAGAGAAAGACCAAGTTCCCTGTCTTTTATGAGCACTAATCCCGTCATGAGGGCCCCACTCTCATAATCGCATCTAATCCTAATTACCACCCAAAGACCCCATCGCCAAATACTATATCACATTGGGGATTAAGGCTTTAATATATAAATTTTGGAGACTACAACATTCAGTCCACAATACTCCTTTTAGTTAAAACTGGCAATATATAAGATTTCCAGATATTGCATCTAAATAGAAAAATGCAAAAATAAAAACATTAATGGTGATTATCCCTGATCATAGAATTAGAGATTTTTTCCACTTTCTGTAAATTTAAAGTATATTGCTTTTATAATTGGAAAAACTACACTATGTATTATTTTAAAGGAAAATGAAATACTATAGAATGTAACATTTCAGAAAAATTGTGAAATTTTCAGAATTTTTATCTTCTTGGGGTCTTTTCTGAGAATTAAAAGTGCCTATAGCACTTAGAGCACTTGGTTCTTGGTATATAATGGAGCTAAAAAAGTAGTTGTTGCTGCTGCTTCTATTAACATAATGACAGTGTTAAGGATAATAATGATTATTCTATTTCCACGTGAGATATACCCACTGCAAATGAAATAGACAATAGCCACAAAGTTAGGATAGACATACGTATTTATTGTAAGGTTTTCCTTTTTTTAAAAAAACAAGTTAGTTACAAATAAATAGAGTAGCCCATTCATTTTCTTTACTTTTTGGGATTCTTAATCTTTTAGATTCTTAAAAAAAAATGAATTGGTAAAAATATAAAAAGAATTAGCAGCTTATTTAACATTCAGTTACAAATTTAATAAAGCTGCTTAAATCTGTGTAATAAAATGACAGGTAGATGTGACAGTGAGAAACTTACAGCCAAACTTTCTGTATGTTTCCTTCCAAGGACTGATTTGATTCTCATACTATGTACTTAGGTTGGGGAAAGTATATACCATGTTTCCCCGAAAATAAGACCTACCCAAAAAATAAGCCCTGGCAGGATTTCTATGCATATTTGTTAAATATAAGCCCTACCCTGATAATAAGACCTAGTGATGGGTATGGCTATGCAGCGTATCACTGCCATGCATTTCGGCACGGAGAGGAGGAAGATATCCCCTGAAAATAAGCCCTAGTGTGTCTTCTTGAGAAAAAATAAATATAAGACAGTGTATTTTTGGGGGGAAACACAATACTATTACTAGTTCTTTTTGGGGGGTTCCCCTTTCAGAGCTCTCTCTTCCCTACTTTCTAATGCGTTATTTCCTATTATGCTTCAGTATGCTCTATCTTGTCTACAAAGTCAGTGTGTGGTTGTTCTTTTCCCAATTAATTCCACACCTGAGTGTAATATTGTTCTGTAAATCAATAGATTAGAAATATCCTATAAGATATTCATGTTTTTTGTCATGTAAGGACCTGACTGCTCACCAAATAAATTACGACTTTGTCATATTTTGTTTCTAGTTGCTCTACGTTTTCAATATTTAGTGTGTCAGCCATACTAAGTCAAGATTCAGTTATCTCATTTCACTTATATCTGTATTTTAGTGAGGATCCTTTTCCCTTTCAGTAGATTTGAATTTCCTTCTCTCTCAGAGTCAAATTCCAAGCATGCATGCCTTATAAAATCAGCTATAGAGTATCACAAAACCAAACCATTTTCATGTTTACAAGTTGACTCAAAAATATATACTGGTAAACTATACTAAATTAAAGTCTATCCATTATGTGGTGATTTGTTTTTATTTTTTAACACCTTAGATTACTTTTATCACCTTTGCTTTGGCAATGGATTCTTAGATCAACATAGGATCTTGATCAGGATTTTAAACAAAATATCACAAAGGATCCTCAGAAGTAAAAAACAAAGTGTTTTGAATTTGGGTCTATCTCTACACAATAGTTAATAATGTATGATAGCACTAGCAAATTATTCTTAAATTCTGTTTCGATGATTTTTATTTTTTCTTTCCTTTTCTACCAACAGGACACAAAAATTGCTTCATTGGAGCGAAACATAAGGGATCTTGAGGATGAGATCCAGATGTTGAAAGCCAATGGTGTGCTGAACACCGAGGACCGTGAAGAGGAGATCAAACAAATCGAGGTTTACAAAAGTCACTCCAAGTTTATGAAGGCCAAGGTACGGTCCAGGATTATCAACCTTTATACTCTTGGTGTAACTAGAAAGTTATAATTTACATACATACTTTTCCCAAATACCCACAATAATCTGCTTTATGTGATGTCATGAACTATATGGACAATAAAGAAAAATATAGATTTTAGTTCAGAAATAGAAATTCCAAGAAGAATGGGAGGGGGAACCTTAGGTGAAATTTCTACTTATCAATGAGGTTCTGGATTTTCTAATGAGTTCTTTTGTTGTTTATCTTTCTGAGGATTACCATATTTATTGTTTTCTGTCTTCCAAATTTTCAGTATTGTTATAAATTTGCTTCTTTGTGGAGTTTTTTTACTTTTTCTTTTTTTTTTTTTGCTGTCATTGCTACATTTCTTGCCTATGCCTAGAAGATGATTGTCTCAAAAGATGTTGCTCTCACAAGCCAATTTAATTCACGTAAATGTAATTAGGGATATTTAATTTTAGCATAAGGTTTAAGATATAAATGATTTTGAGTCCCAATGGCTGCTATTTATTGAAAATATTCAACATCTCTAAGCCTCAGTTTCTTCCTCCAAGTAAGGGGAATAAGAAAAGCACTTACATCATTGGGTTATTTTGATGATTCAGAGAGATTACTCATTTAAAGCAGTTAGTCTATTGTCTGATCTCTAGAAAGCATTCAACAAATGTCAAGCATTGTTGGTAACATTATTATTATGTCATCTGTTGTTATAGAATATAATGGAACTTCTGTAAGTTGATTGCCCAAGGGACTGTAACAAATATGTAAACATACAGAGGTGGTCAGCATAAGGAACTAGGCCTACTGTACAAATACACATATGTGGTACATGTCTGTTCTATGAAAATTATGTTAACTTAAGGAGGTGGATGTGGTACATGTCTGTTCTATGAAAATTATGTCAACTTAAGGAGGTGGTAAATGTAGGGAGCTGGTCAACTATGGAGGTCCTACTGTATTTAGAAAATATTTTTAAATAACCTCCTGCATTAATTTGTATTGCTTTTGTTAGTTTTAAAGAATTTGGCTTGGATTTTTTCAAAATTAAACTTTGGATTATAAATAGACCAATCACATGAATACCTATTATTTTTACATGTGCATATTTATTAAATTTATGAATAACCTCAAATGAGTCTTTTGAGACTTTGAGATGTTTTTATCTATTCCTCTGTTTAAACTATTTTGTTTCTGAAAATAATAACCACACCAATTAAAATTGTTTTTTTCTTCTTTTTCTACTATTTGCTCATAAATATCCCTATTCATATATATATATATTTTGAGACAAGAGTCTCACTTTGTCACCCTCAGTAGAGTGCTGTGGCTTCATAGCTCATAGCAACCATAAACTCCTGGGTGCAAGCAGTTCTTTTGCCTCCAGTGGACTTGAATGTAACTATTTACTTTCAGGAACTGCCCTGAAGTGCAGAAGAGTTTCCCTTCTCAGTCCTCCCTTCTGGTTTCTTTTTTGTAGTCCCTTCCTCTCCAAGAGGTGAGCTGAGGTACAGTGTAGCCAGCACCGTACTTAGGTGACCCTCAGCTAGTGCCCACATCGCTCTGGGAATGAAGACCAGAGACGCAGATATGCATGAACTCAAGAAGTTTGGAGGGAATTATTGTTTTGGCTTTAACTTTTCCTCCCCACTCTGTCATTCAACAGTGGGAGATAGTTCAAGTCACTTCTTTAGCTGAAAATGTCATGAAATTTATAAACACTGCCCTCCATCATGGACCCTGTCCAGGGGAATAAAACATTTATATGGTCCTCAGCAAGTCATGACCTTTATTAGCCCATATTTGTCTGAGAGACCATCAATCCTAGACTTAGGTTTAACTTTTAATGGCTTGTTACTTTTAACAGTTCCAAGAGTGGTTGGCTCAGAAGGAAGGGGAGTGCAGTGGAGTGAGATGGAGAGAGAGCAGGTTGAAGATGGAGGGAGACTCCCCTGAGTCTCTAGCCTGCCCTTGGTGGATGCCAGGCTTGAGGGAGTGACCTAAACTCACCCACATTCTCCTCTCCTATAAAATGGGGGTAACTCCACCAACCTTAGAAGTGGCTCAGAGGAATCAAATGAGGATTAAATAATGTAGCTAAAATGCCTGGCTCAAAAAGTAGCTAATAATTATAAACATTATTATTGAAGAAGTATAACTAAATATAATAACAATCATGATAATAAATAGTGTTATATTTAACCAACCTGACTAATGGGAAAAATGGATTTCTCAGAAATACAGATAAAAATGAATTCTTATAATATCATGCAGACATTCCTGATAGAGTGATACACATTAGCTAAAAAGTACTAGTGAGGGTTACTTTTTAAGATTTTCTTCATTTAAAAGTGTGCTTATTGGATCGAGTGATAATATTTATTGCTTGTACTTCATATCTTGAATTACTCACTTTTCTAAATTTTCCTATTTTACGAGGTGAATGTGATTCCTCTTTTTAAGCCTGGCAATACCACTTGTGTGTTATTATTTAAATGAATAAAGCACTCCATTGGAGGGAAAGGAAGTAATTTCAGTAAACTACGCAGAAGAGCACGCACCTTCATTTTCATTCCTGACAGATGGTTGGAACTGGTATGGCCTCTTGAAAGCTCACTGATTCAGTTAAGTAGAACCGAAGACCTAAAGTGCTTTTACAAAGATGATATCATAGAAGAACCATGATGTAACAGTTTGGAAAGGTAGAAGATGGGTTGCAGAAATGTAAAAGCAGAATTTTAGAATTTCAACTTGTGTGAAGGCCGGGATACAAGATACAGTCTTCCACCAGAGAAATCCTGGCGCCTTGCAAGTCCTCTGGCACTGTGGATGTTGTCCTGAGAACCAGTACTTTGGGAGACCTCCTGATCTATGAAGCTCTCCCCTGTTGGAAATCCTCGTTCCTACCTGAACTCCAAAACTTATAGGAATTGAACTGTGGAAACTGAATCTAAGAGGTCGTGGAAAGCATGAGTCACTTTCAGGAGCGCTCTTAAGCCTGGAAAATGGAATGTATCATATAAATAATTGTTTTCATGGTAGGGAAAGAATGATGGTATCTCCTTTCTGGAAAAGGCTTTGTTCCTAGTCTAACACATTTTTTGTCTGCTGATCCTGGTACTCCTATAGTAGAGGCTTTCTCTGTTTTTAGTGTTTGCCAGAGACGGCATTCTGCTGTCTTAGATCTCCCCCTTTATTCTGAATTTGTAACACATTTTCTTATAAACCTCTGACAGATTACAAACCTCATAACCCAAACTGCATGATAATAAGCATATCACTTTCTAGACATGAGAGCCATATCTGCAGTGAAAAAGAAGCTGTTTTCCTTGGCAGAGTGGGTTTTTTTTTTTCCACGGTGTTGGTTGTGTCACAGACGTAAGTGGGGGAAGAATTTTCAGACAGGATGAAGTGTGCCTGATGTCCACATGGACTTCATATAAAGCATGTGATGTAATTCTGATTGGCTTTTCTTCTGGCCATCACAGAGACAGACCTTCCCTGGCCTCTCAGTTCTCATGTATGTTCGATTGCATCACTTTCCATTTTTATTGAGTTTATGGCTGTAAAAGAAGCAGAAGGCATATTTTTATGGAAGAATATGATTTTTTTACCCTGTAACTATATTCCCCTTAGAAAAGCCTTTTTCAGTTATTGTCTGCATAAATATTTATTTAAAAATTACCTTATGGCAGTGATAGTCTGAAAGCTATTTAAAACCCCTGCCTATTTAATATTTATAGACTGAAATAGTTTTATCTTTATAAATCTACTTTTATGGAATCAAGTAGGTTATGTAGAACTTGCCATGCTCTTCCTTCTGATTAAACATCATTTTTGTTGATGGAGTTCATTTCGTTAAAATTTCTCTCTCAAAACTCACATACCATCTCTCTGCTCTGGTATTTGTGGAAGTTAGCACAAATCGGTTTTTTCACTATAAACATCAGCTTTGCCTAGGTGCATAGAGTTGAAAGTTTTTTGAGCCTTGATTTCAGATAAATCAGTTTCATATGTGGAATCAACTGTACACTGTGCTGTCAACTAGAACTGGATGTGATCTGGGGGCCATTCCCACTGAGAAGCATGCAGATCATGCTGATCACAACAGATTGTGATTTCATTAATCATTTCAGGTAATCCTAATCCCAATTGTCCCTCTTCATAGTATTC
>NW_003852397.1:28148721-28187019 GCF_000181295.1 Otolemur garnettii
GCCGGTTGAGCTATAGGCGCCGAGCCAGTATTCACCATTCTTACTATATGTGTGCATGTGTGTGTGCGTGTGTGAGAGAGAGAGAGAGAACGTCTTAATCTTGTTCCAGGTAAAAATGATCACAGATTCATGATTCATTACATTATAAAGAAATAATGTGTTTCATGAATCATACAAGCAGTGCTCTCTTGTTCACACATACCCAGGGTACATTGATGAGCAATCATGATTCTTCCCAGTGAATCTTTAAGTGTATTTAGAATCCTTCCCAAGACCATTTTCTGCGCAGGCACTACCAATCCTTTAGATTTGGCAAGCAAAATGAAAGTTGTTTGTTCCCTGACGGGGTCTGACTTCTCTTTGTGAATGAGATTTCCATCCATATCCACCTTTCTAGTAAGTTGTGCAACCTGAATCCTTCCGAAGATGGGGTCTCGCTCTTTGTTCAGCATACCACTCTGTTCAGGCCCAGCTGTTATTGCCAGTTGCTTGGTTATTGTTTATGTCAGTTTTTATTACTGAAAACAAATTGCTGAAAGAAATATACTGAGCTCTCAAGTTAGAAAAGAATCTCAAAGGTCAAGGCTAAGCCTTAGCAGGGAGCTTGTGTGATAAGTAGAGTATGGGTTATTTATTCTTGTTGACATTTGTTAAACAGATGAACTTGAGCTTTAGCCACAAGGACATTGGAGAAAAGAGACCGAAGCCTGGGCCTACTGAAGATAAGGAATCTAATAGGAACTCCACCGCCACCAACACATAAAGCTGGAATCCCAGACAGCTGCAATCTTAGTGTAGAGGCAAACACTAAAAATAACTTTCCCACACTACCCCTCCTCTCACTTAGACTAGGTGATTCCAGGGAAAAATTTCTATTTTAAAACTTTGAGTCAAGTGAAAGGTAAAAAAGCTAGTTTTGAGAATCCCTAACCACAGCTGGCTATTGCATGGATGTGCTATGTGAGAGGATCTAAAAAAAAAAAATTTTTTTTTGAGGCAGAGTCTTACTTTTTTGTCCCAGTAGAGTACCTGTGGCATCATAGCTTATAGCAACCTTAAACTCTTGGGTTCAAGTGATCCTCTTGCCTCAGCCTCCCGAGTAGCTGGGACTACAGGCATCCTCCGCCCCACAGTGCCTGGCTATTTGTTTTAGAGACGGAGTCTCACTCTTGCCCAGCCTGTGGATCTAAATATTTTAAGTAGGGAATGTAGTGTCAAAGGGCCCTGGGCGTGTAGTGCCCCCAGGTATTGGCAAAGGCCAGTGCTCTGAAGGACCCCATATTCAACTTAGTATTTCTACAGATAAAGTCCAAAAGGTTCTGAGTACACAGTAAAGAAAAAAAAATCACCAAACTTGCCAAAAAAACAAGACACCGTAAGTAATAGCCAGAAGAAAGAATAAATAGCTGAACCAAATGGCAGAGACTTTAGAATTGGAATTAAACAAAGAGTATAAAATAAGTACATTCAATATGTTTAAATAAATAAGACGTTGAAAATAATGAATAAAGTATAAGAGAGTTAAAAAAAAAACAAGCAAAAAATACGAAGATAACCAAATAAAGCCTTATAGTCTGAAGACTTACATAAGCAAGGAAAAAGGCTGAAAATCAGTGAGATAAGCATCCAATTTAAAAAAGTGTGAAAAGAAGATAGAATAAACCCAAAGGAAGTAGAAGGAAGAAAATATTAAAAATAAGAGTGGAAAATAATGAAATGAAAATATAACTGAATATTCAAACAAACAAAATGGACTCTCTGACGAGTATTTAACATGACACGCCTCTGCTGAGATTCATGCAGAAGAAGAGAACACTCAGAGATCTAAATATTGATCTACCATTTGATCCTGTAATTCCTCTGTTAGATATATATCGAGAAGACCATAAAGCACGCTATAATACAGATATCTGTACCAGAATGTTCATTGCAGCCCAATTCACAATCGCTAGGTCATGGAAGAAGCCCAAGTGCCCATCGACCCATGAATGGATTAATAAATTGTGGTATATGTACACCGTGGAATACTATACAGCCACAAAGAAAGATGGAGACCTTGCCTCCTTCATGTTTACATGGATGGAGCTGGAAAGTGTCCTCCTTAGCAAAGTATCTCAAGAATGGAAGAAAAAGTATCCAATGTACTCAACACTATTATGAAACTAATAGTTAGCTATCTTAGGAAAGCTACAATCCAAATGGAGCCCTAGACTACGGGAAAAGTGGGGGAGGGGAAGGGGGAGGATGGGTGAAGAGAATGATATTGTGGGGATCACGCCTATAATTTATCCTATTAGGGTACATGTGAATTTGTCTAAAGGTTGAATATAAATGTCTTAACACAACAATTATGAGAAAGACATGATGGCTATGGTAGCCAGTTGGATGAGAGTTTTCCAAACTGCATATGGAAGCAACACACTGTATCCTATGATAGAATTAATGTACACAATTATGATCTAATAAAAAATAAATTAAAAAAATAATATTAGGAATGAAAAAGAAGAAGTGATTCTAGATGCTATTGATATAAAATTTAAGAGGGTTTAACGAAAATTTCCTGCAAATAAATGTGAAAATTTAGATGGAATGAAAAAGACTTTTGGGGGGAAATTTTATTAACACTGACTCAACTAATTAGAAACATGAATATTGCTATAACCTTTAAAAGTGGATATAGTAAGTAATGTTCTTTGGAAAAAGAAAATACTAGCTCTGAATGGTTTTGTTGGTGATTTCTAATGAACATTAATGGAAAAAAAATTGCAATTTCACAGAAACCATTTCAGAACACATTAAAAGAAGGAACATTCCCTGCCTCTTTTTGGAAGGCTAAATTGATACTAAAACCCTGCAAAGGACAAGGACAACACAGACATGGAAAATTAGAAACAAATCTTATAAAATATTCCCTGAAGAAATATTAGCAGGCTGAATCTGGTATCATATACAAAATAGTATATTTTGACTAAATGAGTTTTTTTCATAGTACTGCAAGAGGAGGTTAATGTTAAAAAGTTCCATTACAATAACATATTAAAGGTAAAAGATGATGATAAATCATGAGATACAGAAAAAAATGTTATATTGTCAATGATTTAAGAAAACTTTTTGCACAGTTATAATAAAAGGAAATTCTGTGAAACCTAAAAGAGTGTCTATAAAAAACATCAAATTTAATGATGAAACACTGAAATTCTTCTCTTTAAGACCTGAAGCAAGATGAAGGGGTCACCATCCTCACCATGCCTCTCTGATTTTCTGCGTGGCCTCTCCCTGTGTCTGGTGTGGGCTTCCTCACAGTACGGCGGTCAAAGGTCTGACATGGTGGCTGGAGGCTAGAAGTAGAAACTGCTGGTCCTTCTAAAGGCTAGAAATGAAACAGACATACTGATACTTTTGCTGCATTCAGTTAGTAGGAACAAGTTAAAGTCCAGCCCAGGTTCAAGAGGAGGGGAAATATGAGGTTGGACAATTAAGTTTGTAAACTCATCCTAGAAAAAGTGCTACATACCTCATTGCCGCATATCTCTACAGTGACCTGCACCATATTGCCCGTGGAAAAGCTATGCACTGATACCAGTGCCTAGTTCACCTTTTAAAGCAATTTTGTAACTCTTTTTTCTGGAATGGCCATCACAGCTATCCTGTACAAGATCTGACGATGAAGTCTGTGAACTCATCCCAAAAAAGTGCTGCATACCTCATTGCTGAAGATCACTGTGGTCACCAGATGGCCAGCACACCAGAGGAGTACTTCAAAGGTGACCATAGTGATCTATATGAGGTATATAGCAGTTTTCTAGGATGAGATTATGAACTTAATTGTCCTACCTCATAAATTCCACCTATAGTTGTAAGGAGCAGTGTTTGTGTACAAGTAGAAAGGAATTAGTGGAAGTCATGTCTGAAGATCACCTACTATAGTTCATGTCAGGTGACATTGATCAAGATGCGGAGTGACTTGCCTGTGATCATCCAAATTAATATGCTGCTTTGGAAAACATTTTGGTTTTATCTAGTGAAACTGAAGATTTACATGCTATGTGATCCAGCAATTTAACTTGTAGATAGACATTTGGGAAAATTATTGCTATATGTACCAGGTTACATGTATAAGAATGCTTACAATAGTACTATTTATAATAGTAAACAGCTTAGGAGCAAACCCAAATGTCTCTCAAAAGCAGAATGAACAAATAAATTGTGATATAGTCTTACAATGGAATACTCTGGTGAAAAAGAATTAAATCCATGTACAGTAACATGACTTAATCTCCAGGACATAAGATTGAGTAGAAAAAAGCAAGGTACTAAAAAAGTAGACAGCACAAATAAAACTTAAAAACATGCAGAACCAAATAGTATATTATTTATGGATGCAAAACTATATGGTAAACCTCAAAGGCAATTAAGGAAATGGTAAACATGAAATTCAGGGTGGTAATTATTCTCAAATGAAGAGAGACGGAGTCAGAGATGGGATGTGACAGGGGAAATTGTAACAATCTTTTCTAGTGAATTGAATGATGGATGTTTCTTTTATCATTTTTCCTTACTTCTTACATATATTTTATGTTCTTTTATATCTTCTCAATATTTCATGTAAGCCAAACAAAATCCTCAATGCTTACTTTGTTTTGTGAGCATTCTTTTTTGTCAGATGATACCCTTGAACAATCATTTGCTCTGTGGAATTGTGTCTTGGGTTAATTACCTGTGTTAGTGCCCTGTTGACTCTCATCAGAACCGTAATAGGCGTGGTGGTTTCTTGGATAAATAGGTTTCGCTAGGAACCCTCCATTCCACTGTGAACCTTGTGGGGTAACTTGCTGGCAATCTGCTGACTTTTCTGTTCTATTTGCTACATTATCAGCGACCTTTCCATGTGTTCCCTCAGGTCCTGAAGACTGTGATTACCCTGGCTATCTCTTTAAGCAAACTCACGCCTTAGCCATTGGATTAATGATCATTGGCTATTGAAAATACAGAGAAATCAGTAGTTGTCAAATGTGGAGGCTAGGAGCAGCCGTTTCTAATTTCTTGCAATTATGCTGTTGCTTTGCAGATTGATCAGCTGAAGCAGGAACTTTCAAAGAAGGAGTCGGAACTTCTTGCCTTACAAACAAAGCTTGAAACCCTTAGCAATCAAAATTCAGATTGCAAGCAACACATTGAAGTGCTTAAAGAGTCGCTTACTGCCAAAGAACAGAGGGCTGCCATCCTTCAGACGGAGGTAAGCACTGTCCAGCATTCTGGACGGCAGAGACACTGAGTTGGTAGAAAATGTCCTAATTCATGGCTTTCCAAACTTTTTGGGGCCAAGTGTATTTTGGAATGCAGAACTTTCTGGATTTTGGAAAGGTGAGCTCCATTATATGTATCATAGATTATGTAATACCGCAGAACACCCCATACACAAAAGTATTAATATTTTTGCAGAAAAATTTTCTCACAGTGAAATAGTATAAAAACTGTAAAGTAGCTTTTAAATATGTTTGTTTCAGGTGGCGATGCCACCATCATATTTGGATTTTTTTCCCACATTTTTTGGATTTGGGAACCACAGATAAGGATGGGATCTGGAATGATTTCATTTTCTCAAAAATCATAAAATATCTAGATTCTATCTGCCTTACTTTGCTGTACATTTATCTGTATAGGTCATGCTATTGGCACTTGTGGTACCAAGGGTTTCTTGCTAAGGAGTAGCTTTAATTTTCAAGATTCTTACACCATTGAAGTTGGTATTGTGTGAGATTCTTAAAGGAAATTGTTGCTGCCCAGCTGGGTGCATCTCCCCACTGCCCAAGAGAAAGCCAATGTCCAGAGATAGCCGAGAAACAGTTTATTCGGTGAAGTGCTAAGTGGGGAGATGGAGAGATTTCTCAAATCCGCCTCCCAGAGATTTGGGGGAACAAGGTTTTTCAAGACAGTTTTGTGGGCAGAGGATTAGGCAATCAGGGTCTGTTAACTGACTGGTTTTGGGGTGGAATCATCAGTCCTTCAGGATGGGCCACTGTCTGGGTGGGTCAATTACTGGAATGCAGTGTGTGTGGGGGGATCCCATACCAGTTGAATCAGTTTCTCGGTCTGGTTCGGTCAGTCAATCCCCTGGAATTCAGGGCGGTGAAATATCTCAAAAACGCCTCCTAAGTTCTGAACAGGTGATGTTATTTAGAGAGAAACATTAAAAATCTTTATAGCTACCACCTGTGCCCTCTAAAGTAGCAGTTATAGAGGAGCCAACAAGGGGACAGTGACTATTATCAAGCAAACGAGGAGACAGTGGCTAACTATTTTCATTATTTTAGCGAAGCCTGTGCCTTCACTCAGTTTGATTATTATTATTTTAGGTAGGTCTGTTTCTTCAGAGAGTTCCAGGGCCCGCCCTTGAGTTCTTGCTTTGTGCCCCTGCATCAGTTTGTAAGGGAAGTTTCAAAATGTTGGGTTTTTATTTCTTATTCACATTTAGAAGAGCAGTAAATACATGTTGCTGCCCTCTTTTCTTGCTTGTCTTCATTGGATTGAATTTTTGGATCTTGAGCAAGGCAAAGCACGAGCTAGTTATTGTGTAAATAGAGCAGTTGTCAGAAGAGTGCACGATAACAAAGAATGTGATGAATCTCTGCGATTTTTGTGCTGAGGCACATTTTTGTGTCACATGCATTGCTTTGGGAGGAGGAACTCTAATTGGCCTGCCTGCTCACTCTTCCTGGGGCTCTTTGAGCCGTGTCTTTGCATACATGTATTTAGGGTCTATGGGGAGTTTTAGATTTGCCTTAGGTGTTGGTGGGGCCTTTGAGTATATCTGTGCCCTCAGTCATGGTGCAGAACAGTGTCCAGAAAAGGAAGAAAACAGGTTCTGGACTGGATGGGTCTTGACATGGACCTGACTTTGCCCCTGTGCTTTTGACCATTGGCTAATAGGCAGTTATTGGATTGCTTAAAACCAAAACAATTGGCCTCAATGATGTAGATATTTCACATTTAAGAAATAACATTTTCAGTTATATGTAGTTCCAATGTGAATGTGAAGCCACGGCTATTTCTGTTTTAAGGCAAAAAGCCTACTCTTTTCTATAAATTGGAAGGTGACTTACGTCTCCTTTGAGGAGGCAGCAGTGAATAGAGTCTAGAACTGTGCTTAGATTATAGCCACTAGCTATGTGTAGTTATGTAAGTTTAAATTAATTAAAATTTAGTGAAATTTAAAATGTAGTTTTTTAGTCACACTAGCTGTTAAAGCTATTGTAAACACTATCACAAGTGTCTAATAGTTGCATGTGGTCAGTGGCTTCTCTACTAGACAGCACAGCTATAGAATCTACTAACTAGCACTTGTCTCAAAGAGGTTGACAAACCATGGCTTGTGGGCCAAATCTAGCCTTCTGCCTGTTTTTATAAATATTATTGGAGCATAGCCATATCCATTCATCTCCGTCTTCTATTGGGCTGTTTTAGTAAGACAGAGCAGACTCGAGCATTTGTGACAGAGACTATTTAGTCCACAAAGTTGAAAATGTTCCGGTTATAGAAAAAGTTTGCCCACCTCTGGCACTGTGATTCTGTAGGAGGAGGGTTGAGTGGGCATTGCCTTAGCTAATCCTTTTTTGGCCTGTCCTACTCTGAGTGGGGCCAGTTAGTTGGTTGCCCTCTGTTCTAGAGCACAAATTCTTCTTCACTGCAGTTATTCACAAAGCCAGCTGATTGTACCCACATTTGTCAATAAGGCTAGGATTACTGATGAAGTTAGTGTTGCAGTGTGTTATATACAAGGGAATTTGAGAAGTAAGGAAGTCTCCTTGCCCAAACTGGCAGTCAGGTTTCCTGATGGTTCCTCTCCAGAAGGAAAGAATGAGGAAACTCAGCTCAGAAAGGCTTTTCTGCTCACTGCCTTTCACTGATGGGTGCTGTATTCCCTACATTCTTCCCCCTTTGTTCATCTCCCTGTATTTTACCTCTTTCAAATTCATGTAGTCCAAATTAGATCTATATATATTTCATGAAAAAGAGAGTGGTGACATTAAGTGGATAGCATCTGTCCCACATTCAATAATTAAAATGACCCAATAAAGAAATGGTGCTTTGAAGTAAAAAAAAAAAAAAAACAAAAAACTCCATGTGAAGAGAAAGTGAGATAATTTTCTAAGTCTTCTGCTTTGAAGTTGTGAGGGTGAGATTAATGATTTTATCAGCTGGAAACATCTGAGGAATTTTCTTTTTATCTTTGTTCTTCTTTTAAGATCTCTTTGTATATGGAAATGGAGGAGAAAATTATCTAATGATGTCCATCTCATAGAGGAAGCAATTTAGGTTAAAATTAACTCTAATTGTTGGATCATAGGATTTTTGGCAGCAGGGTATGATACTTTAAAGTGATTTCTCCACTCCTTGGAATAACAGAAGTGAATAAGTCTCCTTACCTAACGTGGGGGAGGTTAGTGGGTGGATGTTCAGGAGATGAGATATGTTATGTTTCATTATGCCCTGCAACAAAAGATCTCGATTAAAATTCACAAGAAAGATACAGTGCTCATTGTCAGAGGAGGTTCCATGTGATAGCTCCTTGCAATTTGATTCCTGAGTTAATTCCTGAAAGCTCTTGCCAAAACAGAAGAGAGCTCTCTTTAGGATAGTTAGAGTCTTGCTGGTTTCTTTGGAATATCTGTGCTTAACAGCCCATCTCTATAAGGAAGGTTTGTGCTACCAGGGAATTTGCATCTGGGAGGTGGTAGGATGAAGGGTGGGGTGAGAGGTGGGAGGCAAGTTGTCTGGGTTTGCGGCTATGTGGCTTGGCTCCTTGGTTGGTTTGTTTTAACTTGTACAAATGCCCAGACGCTCTTTGACATATGTGCAATAAATCAATGGAGTAATAATTACACACAGAGAGAGATATACCACATAGCACTTAACAGAACATTTTACTTTTTAAAATAGCTTCAAAGGACTCTAAGGTCAAGTTTCTTATTTTGCTCCTTCCCTTGATGTTTCCTGTGTACCAGCATACCCTGTCCACCAACACATAAATTCTATAGCAGTAGGGAAAATAAGGAATTGATTTTTCCCTAGCACCTGGAATTTTTTCTGGATTTTAATGTAAAATTACCAACAGTAATACATGCAAATTAGGAAGGATAAAGGACTAGCGTTTATTCTGTGATCCTAAGTAAAACGTTGAACAAAACACAGCCGTTAGAAGTGGGAACTGTATGGCTATGCCTCAGCCTCTGTATTCAACAACCGTGTGACATGGACAAGACTTGAATTTCGCTGCCCCTCCACGTCACATGTTAGGATCTGAAAATGGTGGCCACTGTGCCAGCTTGACATGTCTGTGTGAAAAGTTCTTTGACTAGAGGGTTTCAGCTATAAATGGTGTTATCGTCGTCATCCTGGTTATTACTATCACTGCGTTTATCAGGATGTTGGGTAAGGGAACCTCAATACTCTGCCTTACTTCTTGTCTTATTATTCATTCTGTGTTTTAGACCTGAGGGTCTTTCTTGAGTTTTTGGTCTGTGCATTTATAGACTCTAGACTTTGATATTGCAGTTGAGTCACTTGTTTATGTCTTAGAACTATATGGAGAAATAAAGATACTACGGAAGTAACCATCTATTTTGTTCTATCCCCAAATTAGAAGTTTTATTTCTGTTTTCTGGCAAGTACGTATTTCCCCAACCCAGCAGGATTTCCAAACTTCCAGACAATGCTTTCCTTGTTTTTTTTTTTTTGTTTTTTTTTAAGCAGTGTTATATGACAGTGCTATACAATGCTCACTTTTATACTAATTTCTGTTCCACATAAGTCAGGGTAGGGTTCTACTTGTCTAAGAGTAAGCACTTTGAGAATTTGTTAATTAACAAAGAATGTAGGAATTTTGTGTTTATGCAGGCAAGAGGCAACAACATATGCAGGTTATGGTATTGGCAGCCGCATAGCGAGGGTTCGTAACTTTTTTTAAAAACTGTGGTCAATATAGATGAGAATCTCGCGCAATCTGTGTGCCTTCTCCTTAAACGAATTCACCTAGGTACATACACACTGATGTTCACACACAACCATGCGTTTAATTTTAGGTAGTTTATAGATGCCCAGAAGCATTTCTAAGAATTTCACAGTAATGATCTTTGCCATATGGATTTTAGGAAGTTTTTCATTTAACACATTTTTTTTTGGAATGCTTGCTGTGTGCCAGATACAGTTCCTGCCCTCATCGAGCACACATTCTGCATATAGATATATGATAGAAAAATGGTTTCTAGCACTACAAAGTTGGGATGATTTCATTATCACTGAGTACTAATAATTTCACACAGAATCTTATTTTATTTTTGAGGCAGAGTCTTACTTTGTCACCCTTAGTAGAGTGCCATGGCATCACAGCTCACATCAACCTCCAGCTCTTGGGCTTAGGCAATTCTCTTGCCTCAGCCCTCCCAAGTAGCTGGGACTATAGGTGCCAGCCACAAGGCCGGGCTATTTTTTGTTGCAGTTTGGCCAGGGCTGGGTTCGAACCCGCCACCCTCGGTATATGGGGCTAGCACCCTACTCACTGAGCCACAGGCACTGCCCCACACAATTTTAATTAGACTTTATATTTTCTTTTGCTTAAAAGTAGTTAAGGAAGGAAAGAAGACAGAAATAATGTTTAACCACTGCGAAGACTAAAGTATGTTAACTGTTCAAAATGTCTATTTCTTTCTTATCATTGAAGACTAAAATTTTTAAGGTAGTTACGCTAATGTTATTAAAAGTCTGTTTTTTGATTAAGGCTGATGCTCTTTGAAGTCACACTCCGGCAACTTTGTTCTCCTTTTTGAGAAATGGAATGGTATTTATGGAGTTATAGACACTCTGCTAAGCTTCATTGTTTTGGGAGTTACTGCATATATTTAGAAGTAATTTACACAGACCTTTCCCTCAATGTGCTTAAATCAGTGAGGTGTCATTTGATATTTTGTTCAGCATCTACAGTGTACAAGGTGCTGGGCAAAGTAGAGATCCCTAATTTCAGGAGCTGAGAGCCTTGGCCTTTTAAATTTAATTTTATTGCCCAATGTCTACTAAGTGTCTGATGGTTGTTATGCTAAGTCCCAGGGAGTGCTACTGTTTTCTCTGTGATGTTTTTAAACACGATATGACTTACCACCTGTGAAGTTGTTATTATTGAACCCTGTTTTTAAGATGAGGAAATAAAGAATCAGAGAGGATGTGTAACTGGCTCAGGTCACAGAATGACAGTACCTGGGTTCCCAAGCTCTCTGAATTCTCTAGTACTTTCCAAAAAGGTCCCAGTGGGTTGAGGGCTTCCTTTGTGCCAGGGAACTGACTAACGTGCATTATCTCATTTAAACTTAATGGCAAAGTCTGTGGCAAGTTTTATAATTCTGCTGTAATAGGTAGTTTTGCTGGCATTTTCAAAGATGCTTACTAGGTACAACCCTATACTGGCTGAGGAAGGGAAAGAATGATTAACTCTGGGGCTTAAATCCTCAGAGCAAGGTCACACTATGTCCATAATAATGAAGGATATTGGCCAAACTCTAGGGAAGAGACCATTTTTCAAAATGTTTCTTTCCTGGTATAGTAAGAAGCGTTTAATACATAAATTTGATTTACATTTCTTTAAAGATGTTTATATACATGCACACACTTATATACACAGATATTCATACATGCATGCACATTATGCTAAAACTGTGGTATAAGTACACCATGGAATACTATGCATCCCTAAAGAAAGATGGAGACTTTACCTTTTACCTCCTTCATGTTTACATGGGTGGAACTGGAAAATGTTCTTCTTAGCAAAGTATCACAAGAATGGAAGAAAAAGTATCCAATGTACACAGCCCTATTATGAAACTAATTTATAGTTCTAGAATGGAAGAAAAAGTATCCAATGTACACAGCCCTATTATGAAACTAATTTATAGTTCTCAAATGAAAGCTACAACCTAATTCTAGCCCAAGAATATGGGAGGGGGTGGAGGAGGGGAGAGGAAAAGAGTGGATGGGTGGTGGGAGGGTGACTGGAAAGATAACCTATATGGTCTGTCTAACAAGGGTACAAGTGAATTTTTCTAGAACTAGAGTATAAATGTTTTAAACACAGTAACTAAGTAAATGACACAAAGTCTATATTAACCTGTTTGATGAAAATATTTCAAATTGTATATGAAAACACTACACTGTACCCCATGTTTGCATTAATGTACACAGCTATCATTTAATTAAAAGAAAAGAAAAAAACAATTAAAATAACGGGCAACAGTATGTTGCTGTGTTTTTATGATATACATGTTGTACATTTGTGATGCAAAACATTAAATGTATTTTTAACAGGAGAGGCAATGATCATTTCTTCGGGAGGTTGTGTAAGGTGATGGTGGAGGAGGAGGTGTTTTCTGAGCCTGCGGCAGCATCTTTCGGGTCTCTGAGTCACAGATGACTCAGTGTGATAACATAACTAGAGCACAGACTTGGGCTGTCAGTTTGCAGGATGAATCATAAAAACCAAGGCATTGACAATGAAAATGTTGCTACATGGAAAAAAGAACACGTTTTATGTGTCCTCATTTCTCAGTTTATTTGCATTGAGATGGGCCCTTTGCCCCACTTTGTGGTAAAGCTATAACTCCTGGTCATAAAGGTCACCACGACAAGGAGTTGGCAATGCTTTGTGGCCTCCAGGGACTATGGGACTACCTGCGTTCACATGGGGCTTTGCAAGCTACTCCAGGTCCTTAGGAACGATTCATGCTTTGAGACCGACACATTTGGAGCACAGGATTTTTTAAGTGGACAAAAATAATATTTGTCACAGTGTATACGGTGGAATTTATAAGGAGTTATCCTTTTACTTTTTCTTTGATTGGCATATAATAATTATGCATATTTTATGAAGTAGAGCAATATTTTGGTACATACATACAATGTACACTGATCAATTGAGGATAATTAGCACATCCATCACCTCAAACTTTGATCATTCTTTGTGTTAGGAACCGTCAAAATCCTCTGTTTCCGCTGTTTGAAATACACAATAAATTATTGTTAATTATAGTCACCCCATACTGCTATCGAACACTAGAATTTATTCCTCCTAGCTAACTGTAATTTTGTATTTCCTAACCAACCTCTCTCTGTTCCTCCCCCTTCCTCACTTCCCAGCCTCTGGTAACCAGTTTACTTTTAAACAATAACGTTGGTTTTCTTTTTCATCTCCTGCTGTGTTTGACTGGCAAGCGGCAAAGTCCTTTGTAATCACTTCAATTCAACCTTCAAAGGATAATATTTAAATGTCCCTTTTGAGATAGACTTTTGTTTAAGGCCCTTCAAGATCACAAAATTTAAAATTGATGTACTTTTTATAAGAGTTAGTAGCATATGTCAAAACCAACCTCTAGGGCTGTACAGTGATCCCAGGGCCATTTTGGCTGTCACTGTCACACTCCGAAGACTTTCAGGGAATGTCTCTAAAGTAATAAATTAAGGAAGTTGGTGAAAAAATATATAAAACAAAGCCCTGGTGCCATTTGTATTTTTCCTCTTTAATCCTGCTGTCAACTTCACATTTTTTAAATGTTTTTATTCGCCGGGGAAAAGCATCATTTGAAATTTTTATTGATAACACTCATAACTGCAAGAAAAAGACATAAACCGGCAAAGCAATAACTATCACGGTGGTCACAATTGGGAGGTCTGCAAAATGGTTTATTACCAGTAGGAAAAAAAAAAGTTGGGAACCACAGTCGTTACGGAGGTCACCACCTCTGCTACATGCATTTTATTTTTTTCCTTTTTCATTTGAGGGTATGGAGGATGGTAGTGCCAAACTACACACGTTCCCCTCCCCGAGTGTCTGTGGGCTTTGTTTTGATTCTCTCTTTATTAATGATGTGAAAACTTTGGGGTCACATAAAAATGAGCCAAGGTCAGGCTGTGTGAGCCTCAGAATGCTCGAAATGTCCTTGTCTCTAGCAAATGGAGGAATTGTCTAACTAGGCCACATTTGACCTCCAAAGCCTTTTAGCTGTTTTACAGATTTTAGCTAGTCTGAGTAAACTGCAAAGCAGCCACGGACCACTGGTTTCCTAAGGTAGAACATGAAGTCCTGTGATAGAGAAATTAACCTGTGATGGAAGGCAGCATCTCCAGTTTGTCACAGAAGCTTTTTATGGTGGTGCTGCGGCAATGTCTAGGTGGATGGTACAGGTAGCTACAGATATCTTGTTCCATAGGACAAGAGTCTAGTCCTTTTGTTGTTGTTATTGTTGTTCAGGCTTTCAGAGAATGCCTATATTTAACACCTTGTTAGGATAAAATTGCTTTTGACTTTATAAACACAGGTGTTCGATTTGAATCCTAATGAACTGTGAAACACATAGACGTCTAAAAGGAAATTCTATAAATTGTGAACATGGCTCTGTCAGCACACTAAATGGATTAGGAAAATTCATTGTCTGCCCGGTAACTGAACACCAATGTGATGCGTGTACACGAATTAGTCCTGAAAAGCCAATAAAACGGAGGAAGAAAGTAGAGCCTAGGAGACGTTGATGGTGCGGGTTCCCCGCCACAAATGAGTGCTGGTGCAGAAGGGCTTGGAGAGTCAGAACGGCTATTCAGAGGACGGCCGGGAAGGGAGACATGTGAGCAGACAACACTGAATTTATAGAGTAAAACCACAAACACCTTATTTTCCATTGTACTAAAATAATGATATTTTACAGGACTCTTTTTGTATGTAATTCTGCTTTCAATTTTATATTGTGACTACAACTCAAATCTCGTTATAAGTGTTTCAACAAAAATCCTTTTTCAATCAAAAACTTTCCAATCCTTAGCCCGTTGTCAGTGTATTTTGAGCAACTTATTTTTTCTAGTGGAACAAAAGAATTTGGCCCCCTTTCGGGAGCTCATGGGGGATGTTATTTGACCTGTGTAGCCAAACATGTAATTAAGATAATGGAATCATTTTAATTTGTACATTAAATCCCTTCATAATCTTGTATCCATGGTCTTGGGGTGCAGAGACAGGGAGCTAGAGCTCTTTATTTTCTTTGAAGGAAATGGATCATTCGTGCTTTTCTTTGGTTATACTTCTGTTTGGAAAGGCATTGTCGATAATATATTCAGCTGCAACTGGAAAAGACAATCTCCAATTAACCTATCATCTATGAGACAGTACCTGTCCTCTGCCAAGTATTACTGGTAATGGTTTGTAGGAAGGAAGGAGTGTATTTCTGTCTGTGGGAAGTTGAGTTGCCCCCTTTAAAAAGGGGATGACAGAATTTAGGAGGTGGGAAATCCAACAAAACTCTCACTGACCCCCAAGCGCACATTCTTTCCCTTTTTTGAAATGAATTTTATAGAAAACAGAATTTAGTAAGTACTTCCATTCACTTTTCTGTTTTTGTGAGGGGGCATGCCGTTTGGAAATAATCAGTTTACGTTGTGATTATGTTCTCTTGACACTGGATCCACATTTGTAACACTTGCCTCCCTCCCCCTGGAAAAGGGCTCACATTTGCTGTAGTTGGGTTTCTTTCTGTGTATTTACACAGCAAACCAAAATGTAAAGAATGAAGTTAATAGCAGGGCTTCTGCAAGAAGCCATTTTCGTATGAACTTTTTTCTTTTTTAAAATTAAATACAGATATTTGTTCCATACAGACATATCCCCCCCTCCATTTGTTTTATTTTTAGACAGTGGGGGAAGTACAACTGGAGGTAATACGTTGCATAGATGAGGATCATTTTAACTCAAGGAGCTTGATTTTATTGCAAGCATTTCTATCCTGAAGTTCTGTGAAATTTATTTTCTTGCATTTAAAAAAATCTTTTTTCAAATGTTGGTGATTTCTTAAGTCCTTACAACTATAACAGAACAGTTTTGGCCCCTACAATACTCCTTGGCAGTTGTTAGTTTGAAACTGGGCAGGTTGTAAGTTCTGTCTCTAAGATCTGGTCAAATGTGAAAGAAAAGAGAAGCTCTAGCTCCTGATTTACTGAATATGACTTTTTAACCCAGTGCCTGCAGTGCCGAGGCCAGAAGGGCCAGCTCCCTCCATGGTAATGACCACCATTGACAGCTTTTCTGAGAGTAGTACAGGAAAAAGAGAAGGGGTGATCAGATGGGGACCTAGAACTCCTTGGGACTCCCAGAGACCTAGCTGTCACTTAGGCAGTGACTTGAAGATTTGTTAACTATTCAACCTAACTTTTATCCAAAGTCAAAAAGTACATTTGAGTAAAGACATACGTTCATTTTAAAGATTTAATTTGGAAAAACTTAAATCACACGCACTTTTGTGTGTGTGTGTATGTGTGTGTGTGTGTGTGTATGAGAGAGAAAGACAGAGAGGAAGATACAGAGCACTGAAATATGGGAATTAGGTGTACAAGTATGTTGGGTGATCATTTTGGTAATCTTTTTTTAAAATCAGATCTCTAGTAGGTTATTAGCTAGGCACTAGGGATACAGAAGTAAATAAGAAATAAATAATACTAACATTACTACCCATAATAAGGTCATCGAAAAGAAAAGTTTAAGAGTTGTTTATGGTTGTTTTTTTTTTTTTTTCTTTTTTTGTCCAAGAGTCCACCAGGATTGACGTACAGAGGATTTGGTCTGGTGGACTCTGGGTGGCTTGACACAACACCTCTGGGTAAATGCACAGAAGTACCCAGTGAAAGGAGAACTTGTTTGGGGGCTTGGAGCCATTTTCACCTACAAATCCTCTTTTTCCCCCCACATTTTAAAATTTATTTTTTATTTATTTATTTTTAGTTTTGGGAGTGTTCATTTTATTTCTTTATTAAATCATAACTGTATACATTAATGCATTTATGTGGTACCATGTGCTGATTTTATATACAATTTGGAAGGCTTACATCAAACTGGTTAACATAACCTTCACCTCACTTACTTAATTATGGTGTTAAGACATTTATACTCTTAATAGATTTGACTCGTACCCTTGCAATATACATCGTAGGTGAGTTCCCACCAATTTCCTACCCTCTCCCTTCCTCCTCTCCCCTTCTTTCCCCTCCTTCATCCTGGACTACAATTGTGTTTTATCATTCATATGAAAGTGTAGGTGTTTATATATTGGTTTCATAATAGTAATGAGTACATTGGATACTTTTTCTTCCATTCTTGAGATACTTTACTAAGAAGAATATGCTCCAGCTCCATCCATGTAAACATAAGAGAGGTAAAGTCTCCTTCTTTTTAAAGGCTGCATAATATTCCATAGTATACATATACCATAATTTATTAATCCATTCATGGGTCTCTGGGCACTTGGGCTGCCGTGGCAATTATGAATTGGGCTGTAATAACCATTCTGGTGCAAATATCTTTGTTGTAAAGTGATTTTTGGTCTTCTGGATATATACCTAGTAGAGGAATTGCAGGATTGAACGGCAGGTCTACTTTTAGTTCCCTAAGTGTTCTCCAAACTTCTTTCCAAAAGGAACATATTATCAGGGGTCCTCAAACTTTTTAAACAGGGGTCCAGTTCACTGTCCCTCAGACTGCAGGCCCCGGGATGAGTCGGCAGGACAGGCAGTGGCGGCAAAAACACCCGGTGGGCCGGATAAATGTCGGGCTGCATGTGGCCTGCGGGCCGTAGCCTGAGGATGCCTGTATTATCCTGCATTCCCTCCAGCAGTGCAGAAGTGTTCCCTTTTCTCCACATCCACACCACTGTCTGTAGTTTTGGGATTTTCCACAGGTAATATTTTATGTTTTTATCACGTACAACATGTTTCAAAGTTCCTATACATACTGAATGGTTAAATCTGTAATAGCTAATTGACAAACGCATTACTTCACATAGTTATCATTTTTGTGGTTAAGAGAACATAATGTCCATCCTCCTTGCATTTTTTAATAATACGAGTCAGACTTGGTAGCTTTTAATCCTAGCACTCTGGGAGGCTGAGGTGGATGAATTGCTTGAGCTCAGGAGTTCAAGACTAGCCTGAGCAAGAGTGAGAACCCATCTCTAAAGAAAACAAAAAATAGTTGGGCCTTGTGGTGGGCACCTATAGTCCCAGCTACTCCGAAGGCTGAGGCAAGAGGATCACTTAACCCTAAGGGTTTGAGTTTGCTGTGAGCTATGATGCTATGGCATTCTACCAAGGGTGACAAAGTGAGACTCTGCCTCAAAAAAAAAAAAAAAATCATTCACTATAGTCATCTTGCTGTATAATAAATCTCTTAAAATTCATTCCTTCTATATATGCATGACTATGTACTGCATAATTATGTATTCTTTTTTTTTTTGGCTGGGGCTGGATTTGAACCTGCCATCTCCAGCATATGGGGCTGGCACCAACCTATCTTCATTTCCCCACCCCTTTATCCTCCCCAGCCTGTGATAACAACTGTTTGACTCTGTTTCTATGTGATCAACTTTTTAAGATTTCACATATGAGGGAGATCTTGCGGTATGTGCCTTTTGATGCCTTATTTCACTTAACATAATATCCTCCAGCTGCATCCATGCTGTTATAAATGGAAGGATTTCATTTC
This sequence comes from Otolemur garnettii, assembly GCF_000181295.1. Classification (NCBI taxonomy): domain Eukaryota; kingdom Metazoa; phylum Chordata; class Mammalia; order Primates; family Galagidae; genus Otolemur; species Otolemur garnettii. The sequence continues at coordinate 28,167,278 of NW_003852397.1, forward strand.
TTTTTTTTTTTTTTATGGCTGAATGGCATTTCATTAAGTATATATGCCACATTTTCTTTATCCATTTTTCTTTGATGAACACTTAGGTTGCTTCTGTATCTTGGCTATTGTGCATAGTACCGCAGTAAGCATGGGCGTGAAGCTGTCTTTTTGACATACTGATTTCAACTCTTTTGAACATATACCCTGTAGTGGGGATGCTGGATCCTATGGCAGTGCTCTGCTTCATCTTTAGAGAAAACTTAATAGTTCTTGCCATAATGGATGTACTAATTCACATTCCCACCAATGGTATATAAGGGTTCCTTTTTATTTTTCACATTGTTGCTAGCACTTCTTATCTTTTCTATAATAAATAGTTTAACTGGGGTCAGGTGATATCTCATTGAGGTTTTGATTTGCATTTCCCAGATGATTAGTAATGTTGAACATTTTTGCATATACCTGTTGGTCATTTTTATGTCATCTTTTGAGAACTGTCTATGTAGATCTTTTGCTAATTTTTTAAATTGAGTTTTAAAAATTAAGTTCCTATAGCTCAGCATCTAGGGCACCAGCCAGCCACATGCACTGGACCTGGTGGGTTTGAACCCAGCCCGGGCTTGCCAAACAACGATGACAACTACAACCAAAAAAATAGCTGGGCATTGTGGTGGGTGCCTGTAGTGCCACTACTTGGGAGGCTGAGGCAAGAGAATTTCATAAGCCCAAGAGTTTGAGGTTGCTGTGAGCTGTGATGTCACAGTACTCCACGGAGGGTGACATAGTGAGACTGTTGCAAAAACCAAAAAAGATTAAGTTCCTTATATAAGTAGAATATCAACTCCTTGGCAGATGAATGGTTAGCAGATATTTTCTCCCATTATGTAGGTCTTTTCTCCGTTTTGTTGATCGTTTCTTTGGCTGTGCAGAAGCTCTTCAGTTTGATGGAATCCCATTTGTCTATTTTTGCTTTATTACCTGTGCTTTGGAGGTGTTATCTAAAAATCTCCTTGTCCAAAGTATGAAGTATTTACCCTGTGTTTTATTCTGGTAATTTCATAGTTTGGGGTTTTATATCTAAAGTTTTAGTCCACTGTGAGTTAATTTTTGCATATGGTAAGAAAACAGCATCCAACTTCATTCTTCGGCATGTGTATAACTAGTTTCAACATACTATTAATTGAAGAGACTGTCCTGTACCCATTGTGTTATTGGCACCTATGTTGAAAATCACTTGGCTATAGATGTATGGCTTTGTTTCTGGGCTCTCCATTGGACTATGTGTCTACTTTTATGCCAACACCAAACTGTTTTGGTTACCATAGGTTTATATTATACTGCGAAGCAAGGTAGCACGATGCCTTTGCTGTCTTCTCTCTGCTCAAGATTGCTATGGCTTTTCAGGGTCTTTTGTAGTTTCATACAAATTTTAAAATTGTTTTTTCTGTTTCTATGAAAAATGTCACTGATATTTGGGTAGTGATTGCGTTGAGTCTGTAGCTTGCTTTGGGTAGTATGGACATCTTAACAATAGCAATTCTTCCAGTCCATGAACCTGGGTTATCTTTCTACTTATTTATGTTGTCTTCAATTTCTTTCAGCATTGTTTTATAGTTTTTGTTGAGATTTTTTAGCTCATGGGCTGAGTTTACTTTATGTGATTTTTCTTTTTGTGGCTCTCGTAACTGGGATTGTTTTCTTGATTTCTTTTTCCAGTAGTTCACTATTCTTGTATAGAAATGTTACTGATTCTTGAATCAGTATATGAATAGTGAGTTTTCATAACCTGAAACTCACTATTATACATTTGTTTATTAGTTCTAATAGCTTTTCAGTGGAGTTTAGGGTTTTCTATACATAAGGTCATGTCATCAGGAAATAGACAAGTTAACTTTCTCCTTTCTACTTAGGATGCCCTTTCTTTCTTTCTCTTGCTTAAGAAAAGTAGGTGGGCAGCCTTGTCTTATTACAGGGCTTGGAGGAAAAGATTGCAACTTTTCCCTGTTCAGTATGATGTTAGCTGTAGAGGTGTCATATATGGCCTTTATTGTGTTGAGGTATATTCATTCTATACCTAATTTGTTGAGAGTTTTTTATCATGAAAGTATGTTGAATTTTGTCAAATGCTATTTTTGCATCTATTGAAAGATCATTTGATTTTTGTTCTCCATTTATTCTCCATTCATTGTTAATGTGATGTGTCCCATTTATTGGTTTGCATATGTTTAACCACCAATATAGCCCTAGGGTGAATCCCATTTGATCATGGTGAATGATCTTTTTAATGGGTTATTGTATTTGATATTCTAATATTTTGTTGAGGATTTTTGTATCTTTGTTCATCAGAAATACTGATGTATAGTTTTGTTTTTCTATTGTGTTATCATCTGGTTTTGATGTTAAGGTAATGCTAGCTGCATGGAATGAGTTTAGAACTCTCTCTTTTTAGAAGGGGATAGTTTGTAATGAATCAATATTAGTTCTCTAAATGTTTGGTAGAATTCATCAGTGAAGCCATCAGGTCCTGGGATTTTCTTTGGGAAGCTTTTTATTACTAATTCAATCTTATTACTCATTATGGGTCTGCTCAGATTTTCTATTTCCTCCAGTTTAGTCTTATTATCTTGTTTGTATCCATGAATTTATTCATTTCTTCCAAATTTTCCAATTTATCAGTATATTATTATTCATAATAGTCTCTTACAATCCTTGGTATATCTGTGGTATCAGTTGTAATATGTTCCTTTTCATCTCTGAGTTTATTTATTTAGGTCTTCTCAGTCTAGCTAAAGGTTTATCAATTTTTTTATCTTTTTTTTTTTTTTGGAGACAGAGTCTCACTATGTCACCCTGGGTAGATTGCTGTGGTGTCACAGCTCACAGCAACCTCAAACTCTTGGGCTTAAGTGATTCTCTTGCCTCAGCCTCCCAAGTAGCTGGGACTACAGGCGCCTGCTATGTTGATTGCCACAATGCCCAGCTATGTTAATTTTATCTTTTTAAAAAGACAACTTTTATGTGTGTAAAATCCAAAAATGCAATTTTAATCTTTGGGGACATTGTAGTCTAGCTGGGTATTTCAGTGTAGTGCTACACTGTAGTGTTTATTTCAGCTGTTTACTGACCTAATATTTACATAGAAGGAGAAGGAAAGCTTCATGCAATATAAGCTTTATGAGGAAAAGGAGCTTTTGGCTTTTCTGCTGGGGTACGTCAGCTCTGAGAACAATACTTGGCATTTATATTTGCTTATATTTTTAAAAAATGAGGCAAAATTAACAAAATTAATAAACCAAAGTTAGGCAATAGAGTGGAGTAGACAGATCCAAGAACTGTTTGGCTGTACATTGTTTCATAGATTTGACTTTTGAAAAAGTGTAAAATTTGCATAACTATGAAGCAAAATGGAATCCTCAAAAGCAATTTTTAAAAAGCAAAAAGGAAAATGAAATGAACCTGTGTTATCTGAGTAGTGGCATACCCACACAGAAGATTAATTCCAAGTGACATTAAAATAGTACTTTGAGTATATATCGCTAGTGGATATAGTCAAGGACAAAAAGAAAAGCAAAAATTCGTAAAACTTCTTTTCTGCGATTATATCATATGTTGTAATGTGAGAATTGTTATTCTAAGACAAGTGTGTATGAAAAGTGAGGTAAAAATAAATGTGTGTTTCTGTTGGTGTCATTAAGAGCTTTCACTTTGAACATGTGACAAAGGATACACATATGCAAAGGATACTAGATTTTGAATTGGAGTATCAGTATGAACTCATGTTCTTTTTCATATTTAAAATAGACTTATAGACTTTATTGGGATTGCAATTCAGCTAAACAAAATGATAAAATTGTGAGCCAATTGAGAAAATGTAAAGGTTGAACTGATAATATTAAGTAATCCTTGGTAAAGATTTTACAGTAAGATGATGATGGAATTTGTAAAACAGGAAATCTTTGTTTTAAAGCTATATACTGAAATATTTATAGATGAAAGGATATAATATCTGGTATTTTATTGAAAATAAAGGGGTGGGAAGGGAGAGGGGGGTCATAGTGGAAATTAGCCATGAGATACTTGTCAAAGTTGAGAAATGGGTACATGATGTGCATTTTATATATTTCTCTACTTTTGTAGATGTTTGATTTTTATATGATAAAGCATTAAAAATGAAATAAAAATAAATGTGGGCTCTTTGACTTATATTCCCAGTGACATGGATAAGCCATAAGAAGTCTCCTACCTCCCACTTTCCATCCTCATTATACAGATGTTGTTGCCACTAAATTATTCTAAACATGATGGAGACCAGAAAGATGATTTCAGACCTTTTATTGTGTCAGCTGAAGTATACTCTCAGAAGGAAAAAATCTTATTTTAACTTTTTGCAGTTTTTCTAAGTCTTTGTTTTTATGAGAGGGTAATTTGAATGTAAAGGACCTGGAAGCAAGCACGGGGAAATCTGATAGGGAAGCTGAATCAGTTGGGCTTTTTATGTTGAAGCTTTTGGAAATCTCTTTTCAATCTCACCAGTCCCTGTAAGACTTTGCAGCTGGCTGATGTCAGGGACCTGCTGATGACTCATTCCACTTAGTCAGGGTCAATTCTTGATAACTTCCTTGGAAGTGCCTTGGGCTGCCAGGCACAGTTGATGGCCCCATGACTTTTGCTTAACACAATTTCTTTTACCCACACTGGTGGGTATTAGTCATTGGGGGAACTAATTTCTGTTTTACTATCAATTCAGAAGTTTAGAAAACGTTATTTTGCCTGCCTGGGTTCTTCTTTTAGGCTTACGATCTAGGTGTTTTCTGATAGTCAAATATAAGCCTGACTCAATTCTAAATATTTATTCTACTGTTTTAAAAGAGAGAACGTGTATAAAAGATGAAACATGGGGAGTAAGACCCTGTTAATTTTATTTTCTTTTATTCTGTCTCTGGGCTAAAGCACATTCAACATGGACTTGTTAGAGCATGCCCATGTGTGTTTTGTAAATTGAGTTTATCTAAATCCCAGTCTAGAAGTAAGCCCATTTCGCTATTCTCCCTCCAGAAAGCAAATTTCAAAGTAAAACCATATGTTGGATGAAATACAATAGAGCTAAGATCATTATCAAGACATCTTAATGTCCTGTACATTTGCAAACATAAAGAAAATGATACTCATTAACTCATGTCAGATTTGAGAGAGAATTAAGACAGGCCACTTAAAAATATTTCCTTATATACAGTTATAGAATTTACATAGATAAATTTCCTACAAGCTCATTTAAAATTCTTTGATTTGTGTTTTGACACATTTCTCATCACCATTTCTCCCTGGACTCTTAGGTCTCAGGAGACTTCTATTACTGCTCACAATCCTTGGATGACGTTTGGCCTCTATCATTCTATCTCTTTCCTTTTTAGCATAATACTTGACCCTAGGTTTCTTTAGGATGGAGCCATTTTGTCTTACACTTCTTCTTTCTGCAATGTCTACTTTTATTCAGTTACCTCTCTTTAGCTACTGTACATGTGGGTTTATATCAAAGAATCTTGACAAGGTTTGAGAATGTTTCAGAGCACAGTTGCTGCATTGACTGATCACTATGAGGAAGTGAATATAGGTTTGCATTTATTTTCATCTTCGTAATGCTTTGTTGTCAGGTTGGTCTTTTGTAAATAAATCATTACATAAAAACTTATCCTGGACGTTGTACTACCTACAGGCTGAAGTTTGTAATTCAAGTCAGGAAAATTTCTAAAGCTAGTAGTTCTTATTTTTACTGACATAGTTCTTATTTTTTACTGGCAAACTAATGCTTTCTATTGATGACTAACATAATTAAAGTCTTTTTCCATTAGGTGCTCATAATTGGAAAAATCAGTAGAATGAAGTCACTGCTGGCATTAATGCAATTTAACACATTTTGCTAAGAGGAAATCTTATGCCATTAAGAGTAAAATAATAGTAGCATGTAATATTTATTAAACACTTACAGGTACCAAGTCCTTTGGTAATGTCAAATAGTCTTCCAGTCAGTCCTAAGAGGTTGATATTGTCTGAATCTGATGGGCTTTCTTATGTTATAAAACTTATATATGTGTAGAGTAGCCATAGTTAGAATGAATTTTAATCATTATCTATCTGTAATATGTATTGACTGAGAAACCCTGGGGTTAAGTTAGGCAACATATCTTTGTCCTTAGGATTATCCCATGTATAGACCTAGAACCAAAATAGCATTAGAGAATAAATTCAATAATAAAGGCAGAAATAAACAAAAAAACCTCTAAAACCCCCAGAGATTAGTATGCGTTTGGGGGGTGGAGTCAAGACAGGCATTACAGAAGAGGAAACATTGGTGTATTGGCTGTATTACATTCATCTCATACTACAGAAGACATGAATAAAGCCATAAACATGTACAACTGACCAAGAAAGAACTGGGAAGAAATAGAAAATCTGAACAGATCTATAACAAGGAAGGACACTGAATTACTAATAAAAAGCTTCCCTTCAAAGAATCCTAGGATCTGATGGCTTCACTAATGAATTCTACCAAAAAGAAGAACTAGGTACGAGAATACCAGTTCTTTCTGAAGTATTTTGAAAAACTAAAAAAGAGTTCTTCCAAGGCTGAGCATCGTGGCTCACGCCTGTAATGCTCATGCCTCAGCACTTGGGGAGGCTGAGGCAGATGGATGGATTGAGCTCATGGGTTTGAGACCAGCCCGAGCAAGAGCAAGACCCCATCTCTAAAAATAGCCAGGTGTTGTGGTAGGTATCTGTAATCCCAGCTACTTAGGAAGCTGAGGCAGGGGGATTGCTTGAGCCCAAGAGTTTGAGGTTGCTGTGAACTAGGATGCCGTGACACTCCACCAAGGTCAACAAAGTGAGACTCTGTATCCAAAAAAAAAAAAAAAAGTTCTTTTAAACTGGTTCTATGAGGTCAGCATCACCCAGATACCAAAACCAGATGACAACACAAAGGAAAAAGAAAACTACAGGTCAATATCATGAAAAAATTCATGAAAAACACCAAATTCCATAGCACATTAAAAAGATCATTCACCATGATCAAGTGGGTTCAGAGATGAAAAGTGTTTATGAGGATAGAAAAAGCAGGGGTAAAATGTCATTTTCAGTGAAAGAAATACCAAGAAAGGTGAAAGGGTGGCCTGTTCAAGTAACAGTGGTTAATTGAATGTGGCTGGAACTGGAATGCGATAGAGAATGTGTAAGAGAGCCATAGGGCTATATAGCATAGTAGTTGAGTTTATAAATTTTAGTGTCGGAAACAATCCTGGTTTAGAGTCCCAAGTCTATGTCATTCTAGCTCTATGTCATCTGAAAATTTGTTTGTTCATTCATTAAATTAATAGTAATTGATGTCTTCTATGAAACGGGCAATGCTATATAGTGGAGCAGTGAACAAAATAGGCAAAATTCCCTGTTCTCATGGAGCTTACTTTCTACTGTGTTGGGGAAAGTGAGGGAGTAGAAAGAAGCAAATATGAAAAAGTCTATTGAATGGCAAGTGAGATGGATTCGATAATGTTCTGGGTGGGAGAGGTTTAAGTGCCAAGGCCCTCAGGCAGGAGTGAGCTTGGTGTGCCACAGAACAAAGAGAAAACTAGTGCGGGCCAAGTGGAGTGAATGAAGAGAGTGGAAGAAGGTGAACTTACAGAGGGTGACAGAGCCCACACTGAGGAAGGCCTTGTGGGCCACAGCAAGAAAATAGGAGTGTGCTCACAGTGCATTGGGAAGTCACTGAAAGTATTTACACAAGGTGGTGGGTGTCTGATTTGCATTCCTAGAAGTTCACTGTGTCTGCTGTGTGGGGGAAAGGGCTGTATGGGGCCAGAGGGGAGGCTGTAAGGCCATTGCAGACATCATGGTGAGGAGTAATAGTGGCTTGGACCTACTGGTGGTATAGAAGAGGAGGGAAGAAGATAGTTTTGCCATCTATTTTGGATGGATAATATCTAAGCAGTCTTTTTATGTTACTATAAAAAACCCCAGACTACATGGCTTTTAAGCAATAGGAATTTATTTCTCACAGTTTTGGAGGGTGAAAAGTCCAAGATCAAGGTGCTGGCAGATTCCGTTTGGTGAGGGCCAACTTTCTGGTTCACAGATGGTAGCTGCATGGTAGAAGAGCAAACTAGTCCTAAAATTTCTTTTATAAGGACACTGATGTCAGTTAGGAGGGCTGCACGCTCATGACCTAATTACCTCCTAATCATTATACATTAATTATACACTTGTGTGTACCACAAACTTTACAAGCTGGTGTTAGTAAATTTTATAGCAGTCCTGCAAAATAGACGGTACTGCCTCCACTCTCCAAGTGGGGAAGGTAAGGTCCAGAGAAGTAAAGGAAATATTCCAAAGCCACAGATCTCAACAGTAATAGCGTAGTAATTAGTGTATAATTATACACATTATCCAATGTATATCATTACATTGGATTTCAATATATGAATTTTGGGGAAACACCACCGTTCAGACCACAGCAGATAGTTGTCAGGATTTGGAAGAAAGTGAATATGGAAGCAGTTGGGAAGAGAGAGGAATCAAGGACAAATTCTTAGGTTTTAAGTTGGAATTATTGCCTGGGCAAGTCACTTCTCTTCTTGGATTCTTGAGCTTCTCCAAGGGTTAAATGAGACAAGAGATGGTGTGTTGCATGGTAGTTGAGTTTATTGCATTTGCTTTGTGTTGTCTTGGAGTTTTAAAACTCAAAATACGAAGACAAAAAGCCCACCCGATACCTTGGGAAATCAGACGAGGAGTTTGCATTCTCTCTAAGACCTGGCTATACTTTTACCTGTTTTCTGGGCCTCCTTGTGGCCTCTGCAAGCAAAATCTACCTGGTACAACCTTACTTTGTATGTACCACATCTTCAGTCACCCAAAGGAAGACAACCAGATTCCTTTCTTTATAGTGGAGAACTCATCTTTGGAATTACTAATGGATTGTATTTATTTTTAGTTTATAAAGTAATGCAAAAATACATTTTCATTGTCAAAAGAATTTTAAGTAGCACAGAAAATGTTAAATGTATAATAAATTCCCCTTGCATCATTCTAAATGTACTAAAGTTGTTCTTCTTCCCCTGGAGCTGCTGCCCTTATCATTTGGGAGTGTGTCCTTCCAGATTACTTATAGGCTGTGTATGTGTATGGGGTTATATTTGTTTATATTGTGGGGATTTTCCCAAACTAATGAGATCATATTGGATATGATATACAGTAACTTGCCTTTCTCCCTTCCTCTTAGAGGTCCTTCCACCTGTGCACACACAGATCTTCCTCACTGTTAATGGCTGCTCATGGCTCTACATACTGTATTAATCATACTCCTGTAGATAAACAGGTTGTTCCCAGTGTTTCTGCCATTACAGACTTATTTTTAAGAACTGGACTGTGTTAGTATGTGAACTTTCACCCATTTTGACAAAAACTAAAACAGTTCTGGTGAAGTCCTTTGTCACTTTACGGTTGTACAGTGGTGCCTTGGCCCTGGACTGGGGCTGAGCTCCATTGGGTTCCATGGAGCGAGTGTGGGTTGCCTGCACATGTGGCAACAATTTTTCTTGTTTTCTGTTGCTGCCGGCAGGAATTAGAACTCCTGGGCACAGTGAGCCTTGAATATTACAGTTTCCTTGAGAAAAAGTTGAAGTAAACTCCCCTGTTTGTATTAATACCTAGTTTAAAAAGGGAAAAAAATACGTATTAGCTTTGCTAAAATAATTTTCTGAAGACATGGGTTTAATGAGAATTTCCGAATTAAATTTAAGAGTTTAAATTCAACATGTAAAGGATAAATAGTATCTTCAAAGTTCGGCCTTAAAATAATTGTTTCTTAAGAAGGAAAAATATTTAACTACACTGAATGGTTGGACTTTTGATCTTTGAAAGTTGAATAGATTTTGAAAACCAAGATAGAAATTTTCATTAAATTTAATCATGAGGGTACCCATAATTGGTATGCTTTTTGTGCACAGGTTGAGGTAAGCTATATATATATCTTTGAAGCAGTACACCTTTATCCTTGCTGAAAATCAGGGAGTGTTCTAATTGTTTTTGTCATATTTTAATTATATACTTCACTAATACTTTCAAAAGGAAAGACAAGACTTAATGCAAACAGTTGACCTGTTTCAGGGAGATGGAAGTGCTTGGAAAGAGCGACTTGTGTGTACCACAAACTTTACAAGCTGGTGTTAGTAAATTTTATAGCAGTCCTGCAAAATAGACGGTACTGCCCCCACTCTCCAGGTGGGGAAGGTAAGGTCCAGAGAAGTAAAGGAAATATTCCAAAGCCACAGATCTCAACAGTAATAGCGTAGTAAGATTTCAAACCAGGGCTGCCTGATTTCACGGCACTTTCCATGGCATAATTCTTGGGTCATTTTGTTGGTTTGTTTTCCTTTTTAGATTTACTTTTACTACCAGAAACTGAAACAACCTGCCATTCTTATTGTATATAAATTTTTTTTGGTGATTAAATTCACTGGCTAGCCAACCTTGACTCTAAAATGGACCTGAGGTTCAGTTTATTAGAGGGCCTGGCAAGCAAAGGGCTAGATCTCTTTTGGGAAGGTTGTTTTTTGATCCCTGTGCTTAATCACAGCTCCCAGGTGCGGAAGATCTGGATGAAATAGCTGCTAAGATTTTTGCTCCTGGATAACTCTTCCCAGGTATTCAGAGCCCCGTGTGTCACACGATCCTCAGTGAGATTGTTCTAACAGGCGTCGCTCTGTGGATGTTCCCTTTCTCAGCACCATGCACATCAGGAGCTGCTTTCCAGAGTCTTGCTCTTTTCCTCCTTCCCTTGTTTATTTAGACATTTACAAAATTACCACTGAGGTGAATAATTTCCTCTTCCATATTTTCGTTTTGGCTTCTAATCTCAACACTACAATCTCTCTCCTCCCTCCCTCCATTCCTTCCTTTTTTTCCCTTTGATATCTTTTCCAAAGGAAGCTAAATAATCACTCTCTCCTGCCATTCTACTCAGCTCATAGCCCTCTTCCCTTAAACTGCCTCTGCTGAGTCTCTTTATAACCCAGGGGTTTTTATATCAGTGTGAGAGGGGCCAGGCAGGTTTCATAAATCAGAGAGACCAGCTGAGTGGAGACTGCTGTAACTGGAAGAGCCACAGCCCAAGTTAAAGCTGATTCTTGCCCTCAGGAACTAGAGGCTCACTGTTGTCAGATCATCTGACTTTAAGAGAAGCAGGAAATCTAGACTTTTAGGGGGAATCTGTCTCTCTGTCTTTTTTAATTCTGGCAATTAATTTAAAAAATTATTTTGCAGTAGTGTGCAGGCCAAACAAAAGACATCTGTTAGACATCATTTGAAATCTCGTAGTAAACCAAAGGAATGAACTTTCTTATTTTGGAGGTAATTGCTGAACTCCCTCCATATTCCCCTACCTTTTTGCTAAATTGACCTTTTCTTTGGTACTTCTATTTCCCACAAACATTATCCCCAGATCCCTGGGAAGTAGTGGAGTGTTCTGCTTAAGAGCAAGGCTTAGGTATCAGATAAATCTGGGTTGAATTATAGTCCTGTCATATAATAATTTTGTTATCTTGGATGGGTCATTGCAGCACTATGAGTCACCAGTAAAAGGTGACTTCTAATGATCTGCCTTAATCACTTTGTGGTATAACTCATAGTTATTGAGTGCCAACTATGTATATCAAACACTGGGTTAGGTATTGGGGATGCCATAGTAAGTAAACTTTGGCATCCTAGAGCCAAAGTCCAGTGGATAAGAAAGATAGTAATTAAATAATCTCAGTAAGACCTTTACAGTGAGAAAGGGAGGGTAAGTGCTCTATAAGGGCAAAAGGTGGTTTTAGGCCGGGGGTTTCCTAGGAGATGCTTTACCTGAGATCTGAAGATGAGTTGGAATAAACCAGGTGAGAAGAGGATGGTATAGTATTTCCAGCCAAAGGTTCAGGGAGAGCTTCCTTCCTAGGGAACTGAAATCATACAGACATGATTTAGCCAGATAAAATAATAATCTGAACCCAAGTCAATTTCACATGCTCCCATTTTATGAAATACTGTCCTAGAGAATCACAAAAGTACCATTGCTTCTCTGCAACTTTCTAACAAGATTCCCTTGGTCAAGTGTAGTGTAGTTACACTGGATAGCATGGTCTATGTTATGCTGAGGTTACAACGTCAAAATCTCAGTGGTTTAAAACAGAGGTCAACAAACTACCACCTGTCAGCCAGGTGTGCTTGCTGCTTGCTTTTGTAAATAAAGTTTTATTGGAACACAGCCACACCCATTCCTAACATATTATCTATACTTTTGCTTTACAATAGTGAGTTCATTAGTTGCATAAGAAACTGGATAGACCACAAAGCCAAAAATATTTACTACCTAGCCCTTTATCAAAAAAATTTGCCAAGCCCTACTTATCAGTATTGGTGGGAGCTTCCTTAGAAAATGGACGTGTAGAACCTAACTTTGTGCTTGGCATGGAGTATGTTTCTGCTGCTAATTATTGCAATTTTAATGTTATCTTCTATCTTATTCCCTTCTTGGAAATCTCTATTCTAATTGCCGAGCCTTGCGCATATTGTATCAGTATTTTTTCTGTCACGCCTAGCAATATCTCACATGTGTTGCTTGTCTTTGGTGGTTTAGGCACTGTGTTGGGAGCATTCTGTGTCATCACCTTGAATTCTTACAATGATTCTTTGAAGTATAAATATATCATTTGATAGACCCTGCTTCTACATGTATTAATGACAAACCAAACCACTAAGTGAGCATTACTGTGTGTCTGGCATGGTGCTCATGTAAGTAATAGGTCCTGATAAAACCATCCTGTTTTACAGAGGAGAAAGCTGAGACTTAGAGTGGAAATTTGCTCTTGGGCCATTTTCTGATAAGGCAGACCTGGGATTCTATCTTCAGCCCATCTAATGCCAAAGCCCTTGAACATATTCTCTATCACTACACTAACCTATGTCCCTTGGCCGACAGGAGTAGAGCGGTTAAGGATTGTGTCAGCCACCCCGTGGCCATGCTGGCCCAGGTCCTGTCTCTGGGACAACTTGTCCATTGCATTTCAGCTGCTCAGAGTACTCTTTTCCCTGTCTAAAACCTGCTCCTTTCACAACTTCCATGACAGAGGAGCCATGTTCATTGCCATACTGCTTTGCTCTGTCCTTCCAGCCTTTCCAGAAGGCTCTAAATGCTCAACACAGGCTGAGCTGACAATACAGTGCAGGTAAGCATGAACTCGTACAGAGCAGGTGCTCACTGAACGTGGTTTTCCTGTGTAATTTAGTGAGCTGTCCCTATCTTTTCTCTTCCTGCGCCTTCCTTTGGAACAGCTTCCTAAGCACTCTGTGTCGGGGTCATGCCACACACTCCACCTGCATTGTATCATACTATCTTGAGAGCACCTTGGCGAAGGAGTCCTCTTATTCTGATTTGCAGGTGCAAGGTCACTTGACTAGGGAGGGTTGAGGTGGGGAATGAAGCACAGGACCTCACTCTGGGGCTGAGCTCACCACCCGTGCCCTCAACATTTCCTATGGGTATCTTCTAAGGATGAAAATGTCTATTGGACAACATGTTGTCTTTGTCTTAGAAGCTACTCGTATGGAGCAGAGGCCAAATGGTTTCCTTCTGAGGATTATGTCAAATTTATATTGACATGGAGAATCCAGGCAATAGCTTATTACGGGATCAGTGACAAAGCACAATTGATGAGCAATTGCAATTTGCAATTTTCAGACTTAACTAGAATCATAATATCTATATAGTTTGATGGTCATTAAGCACCCACTATCTACTGTCTGTGAGCATTGAGCCAAGCACAGTGAGGACTTGTAAAAGTGACTCAAGAAGTCTTACCCTTCTCAGCAGTATGTAGCCCAGGACAGGTCAGCAGCATCTGCTAGAGCACAGGCCTGTGTCAGAGGGACTCAGGGTCAAATCAGCTTCTATCATTTAGCTAATGTAATCTGGGCAATTGGTGTAACGCTTCAGAATCTTAGTTTTCTCTCATTGAGAATGGAATACCTACCTTGAAGAGTTATCACAATCATTCAGTGATGGGATACAGGCAAAATGTTTAGCACAGTGCCAAACACTCAGAGAAGTCTTAACTATTCATAGTTTTCTATAGTAGAGGTACACATGGTCCCCCCAGAAGGACCCAACAGGGAACATGAAAGAGGTATCAGAGAGGAGGCAAGAATCCTTCCCTTCAGGCAGGGCATGTAAAGAAAGGCTCCACTGTGGAGGCAAACTGAAATTTGAAGGATAAATAGAATCCTGGTGCACACAACATGGGTAGGAGGGCATATGGCTGTCTAGGCTTAGGAACAAAGTAAACAGAGATAAGGAGACCAGACAGTAAAGAGTGTGTTCAGGGAATTCCTCATGGGATGTGTGGCTGGAAAGGCCAGGTGGAAGGTGTGGAGAGCCTGGTTTTATGAATGTTGAATAAAATATTTCTGGAACATGTGACTGCAAATGTGTGGCATTGTGGTGACGCATGTGCCCCCATTCCTGCTGTAGCTGCCTGCCATTCTCTACTGCAGGAAGAATGCAAAAGCCATTCTGCTTCCAAGAGGTTCACACCTTGACTCTGCATTATTTGCAGGACTAGTTTGACCCTCCCAGGTTCCGTACAGAGGTACATCTGCCCTTATGCTTGCAATTTCATGGCAGACATAACACTCCTGATCATAAATATTCCTGAAGCCAGGCTTTGGGTCATATTTTTATGGAGGTAAAACAAGAGGAAGGCATAGCTTTCTTATTGTTTTAAAATTTGGATTTTATTTTTATTCAAGTATGGAGAGGTCAACAGAGCAAGAGACAACTGCCATTGAAAAGATAGTTTTTATTCATTATTCCCAAGGATGGGGGGTGGGACATACCATGTCCTGTGAGGCCACACAGGGAAGCCCTAGGATTGGTCATTAAGCAGAGACAGGGAGGGGACATGGTCAGAACTTTTATTGTGATTTCCCAGGGAAGAACAGAATGAGGCAGGGCAAGCAGGTTTAGGACTGGCTAGTTTGAAGAATTTCAGCGGGCTCTGGGTGAGGGCAGGAGTGTTTGGTACTTGGCCTAGAGTGTTTAGGGCAGCGGGAAGGTTAGCCCTGAGAGTGAGCACCAGATGTAGGAAGTGGGGGAGGGGGGCTCTGGATTGGATGCCTTGCATATGGAAGGCATGCTAAAACATGAGTCCTCTGCTATCTCTAGCAATTGGCTAGTTTTGGAGAAGGCAGTCTTTCTAGCAGCAAGGCTCCAGATGTTAACATTAGAAATACTGAAAATAAAAAGGCATGATTAATACGCTTATGTCCTTGATAATACAAGAAAATTGTATCCTTTGGGAATTTAAAGAAAGTCTTGTTATATACTTACTATGTTGTGATATAATGTTTTATATATACAGAGGGTGCCAAAAATGTATAGGCATTTTAAGAAAGGAAAGAACTGTGTTAAAATTGTAATACTCAATATATATGATAACAAACGTTGACTATAAGTCACATTCGAGCAACTCTTGTAATTGCCAAAGTCAAATGTGACTTGAGTGTTATAATTATTTATTACAATTACTATAAGTATAGTTTTCATCCTGGTCCCTGAAACAGAGATCCTAAAACCCTTGGTATTTCTGAGTGACAGGGGTAAGGCAGGTGTCATTTGTTACTCATAAGCACCTGTTAACTATGCCTGAGTTTATGTCAGTGAGGTGACTCTTGGAGGATGGAGGCTCATTGCCAGAGGAACCAGCCCTGTGATTTGAGGTGGAAGTTTCAGCTCTCCCGCTCTCATTTCCAAGAAGAGGAGAGGGGTTGGCGATTGAGTTTAATCACCAGTAGCCAGGGGTTGAATCAGTTATCCCCACGTAATAAAAACCTCTCTACAGAAACTCTAAATGTTAGGGTTCAGAGAGCTGTTGGTTTGGTGAACACATAGGGTGGTGGCAGGATGTCCTGCAGGCATGGAAGCTCCATGCCTCCTCCCTCACACCTTGTCCTATGCATTTCTTTTGTTTGTCTGTTCCTGGGGTGTATCCTTTATAATAAAACCTGTATTAGCAAGCAAGGTTTTCTCTGAGATCTGTGTGTAGTTCTAGCAAATTACCAAAACTGAGGAGGGGGCTGGTGGGAACCAATTTGTAGATAATTTAGCTGGAAGGGTGGTTAACCTAGGGAACAACCTCCGGCATTTGCTGTCTGAAGTGGGAGGCAGTCTTGTGGGATTGAACTCTTAACCTAAGGGGTCTATGCTAACTCCAGGTAGACAGTATTGGGGAGCCCACTTCCCTGAACCCAGCAGACCTGGTTTGATTACTTGGCTGAGCTAGAAAGTGCAACTGAGCTACGGTGATAATCAAAAGCAAAAGTGAGTGGAAACTGAAAATATAAGTGGAGCAGCCCAGGCAGCAAGCATAGAAAGCAAAAGTGACCTGCACAAGTTTCAGTGTGACAAAGAGAAATTTTATTGAAGAACAAAGAGAAAGGTTAGAACACTTCTAAAGAGAATTGGGTGTGGGTTCTCAGGAAGGAGAAGAGGTGAGAGAGACAGAGGCATAAAGGCAGTGCAGAGGTCTAGATACCTCTCTATTTGAAATCGGTTGAAATTCTTTCTTTGGCTTCTCTGCACCTCCAGGCATTATTGCATTTTTCTATTGGTCATTGATTATGGTCTCTTTCTATTGGTCATTGGTTACTAAGTTACCTCAGCCTAGGTAACTTCCCTTCTTTGTTGAGAGTTGCTGAGTGGTGAATGATCCTATGGGGGCCTCCATACTTCCTGTTCAGTAGGCCAGACTTTCTTCCTATTGTCCTTGAAGCCCTTTCTCTGTGTCCCTACCCAGATAACATCAGAATTGTTATATTATAAAACACCCAGATTTTTACAAAGAATTGGGGATTTGCTTCATGTGAAAACGCTACACATTTAGTATCAGAAATGTTGCTGATACAGAAAAAGGTTTTCTTTTAATGTGACATTCTCCATTCCTAGAGAAAACACACACACACACTCCCCCTACAAAATGTGTTTCCATATGTGGGCATTGAGACACAGAGGGCTGTGATATGAAGGCATTTTCTTATATTATTGCTGTATAGCAGGCACCAAGAATCTTCCTGGTCAGAAGGGCCTGATGCTCCTCAGTGTCTTCTACTCTACAATGCCATAAAGAAACAGCCTACCTTATCTTTTCTGTACATGGTAGGACTACTTCCATGTGAGCAGCAGGAGCAGTACGGAAGCCTTTTAGGGTAATGCTTTCAACCTCATTCCTTCATTTATCATTTCCATTTTCTAAATGTGTCCTATCTTCTATTCCAGACATTAATAAAGAAAACTCATCTTCATATAGGCACGAGTAGTATGGCATCTGGTGTGTCCTATAAACTAGCACTGGCATGCGGGGCCCTGTTAAGTCATTAATTCTCCAAATTCATATTAATACTCTCACCTGTTAGATAGGGAAGCACATGTTTAGAATTCCTCATTAACTTGTCCAGGGTGTTACACTCTGAGACACAGAGAAGCTTTTCCTAATTTTTCATATTGCCTCTTGGGGACCCCTAACCTGAAAGGCCAGACAGTTTTGCTGGAATCTATATTCCTTCCAAGATAGCTAATATCTGATGGTGGGTCTTCACCTACCACTGCTTGGGTTTATTTGTTAAATCATATTTTCGGGCATTAGAGGAGAGCAGTGTTGACTTTCCAGTGGAAATGGGAAATTTCAACTCTCTCTTCCCTTCCTTGAATCGTAAACATGTACTGTCTTTATCACGGTAAAAATCTTTGTAACCATCCTTGCTGCTTTTCTGATAATGTATTATGTTAGCTAAATGCGTGAACTCTGCTTTCCCATTTACCCCTAAACTTATGTATTTTACATAGTGATTTTAAAGCTCCAGGATACTCTTTTAATAATGACAACCAGCCAGAACGAAATTGTTTTAATGTGATACTCTCTTTAAAGATGGAAGAGGAAGTGATAGCCTCTTATACCGGCAATTTTGTACCTTTCATAAATGCACGTGTGTTTTTCTCTCGCTCAAAGCTTGTTATTTTCTCCTAATGTGCTATTGCCCAGGATTACTTAATTAAACATGACTTAAAAGTTTGTATTATGCTTTAAACTAGTGACAGAAATTGCTTAACATGATTTCTTGGTTATGTGCTGCCTTTGGAATGGCAAGAAAGCAGAGTCAAGAAAATACAGTCACTTTGTTAAATCTTTATTTATTTTCTAAGGAGTGAGAGAGCATTTTTATCCAAGTGATGAGAACCTCCTGGAGTTGATTGACTTAAATTAGCTTGATTGCTTTTTATCAATTGCAGCTGCACTGTTTAGCATAAAAATGCAAAACATCTAAAAAGCATTTGCCTTGCAGCATACTAGAAAGATGTTTTTAGTTAGTTTTAAGATGTTTCAAATTTTTATTCTGCACAGATTCTCTGAGAATGTATCCAGAACATATCTAGTTACAGAGAATTAGTACAGATATTGTAAACTTCGAGAAAATGAATTAAAGAAAATATGCTGTTTTATGAATTACATATTTAGAATTGGGGCTTTTTAGCTTTTAAATGCCTCTGTTAAGTTAAACAGCTCAGCCATATTTGTTGCAGTGGCCAAGCCAAGGCCTCCTGCTAAACATTAAAAAACAGTTGTTGGAACTTTTCACATAATGAGCCATTTCGCTTTTCTTGTGGAGCTGTGACATGGTTCAGTGGGAACTGGCTGTTGTAAAGTTAGGTAAAACCAGCTTTGTCTTGAAATCCTGTGGATGAATTTCAGACCTTCATCTTCATCTCCCTGGCTTAGATGGCTTGATGATGAGTATGGCCAACTTCCTCGTGTCTTCTTGTAGAGGTGCTGCTGGGAGCGGCCAGCTCTGTAACGTTCCCCAGTTCTCTTTCTGATCCAGCTGCTGTTTTTATACCTTCCCTTTATTTGACAGATTTTGCCCTTTGGTACTTCAGGGCATTATTGGCACTAAAGAGAAAGCTCGAGTAAGAGCATGAATGCTGGTTGCTCTGGTTTCTGGTCTTGGTCTAAACTATACATTGGTCTTGATTGGTAGAAACTGAGTCTGTTGCAGACACTAGGACTCCAGTGCAGGATTCTAGCTCATAGCACAGAACCTCAGGGACTCACCAGGGGCATGTTCCTTCAGCATGGACTCTCTGGGTTGCAATGTGTGCCTGAGAAACAAATTCTGACTGCAAATATATTTTTAAGTGGACTACTGACATTTCTCTGCTGGACAGCTTACAAATTGTGTGTGTGAGAATGGCATTTGCCTACCTTTATTTGGCTAATTTTTCTCCTACTTTAAAGAGTGTTAAGTGTTATGCTCCTCAGTCTAGAATGGACAGGTAGGAGCCATGTGCCCTCAGTTGGAGAGGGATTTGGAGCCTGAAGCTAGAGTTAGGCTGTAGGTCTCCCCCTTCCCCTGCGAAAGCATCTGGGAGACAGTTATCCAGTCAACAATTTAAAGAAGGAGGGCTAGTCCCCTATGAATAGGCAGGGACTTAGCAAAAGCACATGTGTATCCTGGACTCCAGAGGTGGCATTGGCAGATAAGAGATTAATGAGGTCAAAGGCTTTTGCCACTAGCTTTTCATCTTGGATAAGTTTTCGATTATACAATTACATCTGTAGGATCAAATAAGTCAGTATTTGATGTATCACATCATTCTGGGGAAATTTTTTTTTTTTTTTTTTTTT
>NW_003852397.1:28189216-28197287 GCF_000181295.1 Otolemur garnettii
TTTCAAGATCTTTAAAATATGACAGCGGAGCTTTAATGGGGATTGCATTAAAATTATATATTGCTTTGGGTAGTATGGACATTTTAACAGTGTTGATTCTTCCCAGCCATGAGCATGGTATGTTTTTCCATTTGTTAACATTTTCAGCTATTTCTTTCCTTAGATTTTCATATTCTCTTTATAGAGATCTTTCACATCCTTTGTTAGGTAAACTCCTACCCAGCCACATTCTTACTTTTGATCATTGCAGTTGTTTCTAGAATTTTTCACTGATATAGATAATACTGTAGTGTGAGCATCTTTGAATATTGAAATTACTGGATCAAAGGATATCACCATTTTTATGCATCATGTACACATTTAAGTCACTTTTTGGAAGGTACTAGTGCACCTAGTATAATGTGTCAGTGAAAGACTGATGCCAACTACCCTATATGGTGTCTAACCTATGGTGGGTGGGTCACAAGCAGATTATTTGAGACCTGTTTTGCTTATTTGTGGTGTTGGATATTGTGAAAATGATGCACAGACCTTTTTTCTTTTTTTTCCATCAGCTTTCATAATTTAGTATTTGCATATTTAATGTGTGGCCTGACATAACTCTTCTTCTTTCAATGTGTGGCAGAAAGAAA
This sequence comes from Otolemur garnettii, assembly GCF_000181295.1. Classification (NCBI taxonomy): domain Eukaryota; kingdom Metazoa; phylum Chordata; class Mammalia; order Primates; family Galagidae; genus Otolemur; species Otolemur garnettii. The sequence goes on from NW_003852397.1 coordinate 28,189,849, forward strand.
AAGGTTAGACACCCTTGCTCCTTGCTAGTATTGGGTCTTGTAAAGTGTTCAGCACACGATTATTCTTGCTTTATGATAACCTATCTTACAGGGTTGAATATATTTCCATACCTTGTGTATTGAGTATATTTTCTCCATGATTTGCCTAATGGCATAGTCTTACTTAGTGTAAACTTACACCAGAAATACTAAGTCTTTGCCGTAGTTGATACAGTTATTTACCTACATTTTATTGTTTGCCTTTTAGATTTTGGTTTTGTAAGTTTTTATAAATTTTTGGCTATCATTTTTTTTTTAAATTTCAAGTTATTGTGAGGGAACAAACAACTGGGTCACAGATTTTGAATTTATTAGATAGAGTCCCTCTTGTAGTTGTGTCCCACATCCAAAAGGTATCCCATATACCCTATCTTGTATCCTTTGAGTGGGAGCACACTGATCCCATCCCCCTAACTTGAATAGAACGAGGTTTTTCTCTTATGTGGACATGTGTTTGATCATCTGCTGGCTTCATAATAAGATTGAGTACATTGGATACTTGCTTTTCCATTTTTGTGATACTTTACCATGAAGAATGTGTTTCGGGTGGTGCCTGTGGCTCAAAGCAGTAAGGCGCCAGCCCCATATGCTGGAGGTGGCGGGTTCAAACCCAGCCCCAGCCAAAAACTAAAAAAAAAAGAAGGTGTTTCAGCTCTATCCAGGGTTAATACAAAAGATGTAAAGTCACTATGTTTTCTTACGGCTGAATAGCAGTTCATAGTATATATATACCACAGTTTGTTAATCCAATCCTGCATTCAGAATGGTGGCATTCAGGTTGTTTCTACTTTTGGCGATTGTAAATTGAACTGCAATAAAAAATCTAGTGCAAATGTCCTTATGATAAAATATTTTTCTTTGAAGTAAGATGCCTAGTAATGGGATAATCAAATGGGTGGTCTAATTTGAGTTCTTTGAGGATTCTCCATGTGTCTTTCCAAAGAGGCTGTATTAGTTTTCAGTCCCATCAACAGTGTAAAATTGTTGCCCTCTCTTTCCACATCCATGCCAGCATCTGCAACTCTGGGACTTTGTGATGTTACCTAGTCTCTCTGGGGTTAAGTGATATCTCAGAGTGATTTTGATTTGCATTTCTCTGATGATTAGGGATGATGAGAATTTTTTCATATGTTTCTTAGCCATTTAACTGTCTTCCTTAGAGACGTTTCTGTTCATGTCTCTTGCCCAATGAGAGATGAGATTGTTTGTTCTTTTTTTTTGTTGATTAATTTGAGTTCTCTATAGACCCTAGTTATTAACCCTTTGTCAGATTCATAACACGCAAACATCTTTTTCCATTCTGAAGGTTGTCTGTTCACTTTGTGTCCTTAGCTGTGCAAAAGCTTTTCAGTTTAACTAAGTGCCATTGTTTATTTTTGTTGTTGTTGTGATTACCACTGAAGTCTTCTTCATAAAATCTTCCCCTACTCTGAGATCCTCAAGAGTTTTTCCCATACTTTCTTCTAGGACTTTTATCATTTCATGTCTTAGATATAAATCTTTTATTCATCTTGAGTCAATTTTTGTAAGTGGTGAAAGGTGTGGGTCCAATTTCAGTCTTTTACACGTGGTTGTCCAGTTCTTCCAGCACCATTGGTCGAATAGGGGTTCTTTTCCCCATTCTCTGCTTGTGTTTGGTTTATCAAAGATCAGATGGCCGACAAGACTGGCTTCATCTCTTGATTTTTCTCTTCAGTACCATTTATCTATGTCTCCCTTTTTGTGCTAGTACTATGCTGTTTTGATCACTGTAGACTTGTAATATAGCCTAAAGTCTGGTAGGGTGATACCTCTAATGTTGTTTTTATTGTTATTAATTGCCTTGGTGGTACAGGTTTTTTTGGTTCCATACTAAACAAAGAACTATTTTTTTCCAGGTTTTCAGAGTATGATGTTGGCATTTGAATGGGGATTGCTTTGAATCTGTGGATTGCTTTGGATAGTATAGACATTTTAACAATGTTGATTCTTTCCAGCTAAGAGCATGGTATGTTCTTCCATTTATTAATGTTTTCTACTATTTCTTAGGGTTTCATAATTATCTTTGTAGAGGTTCTTCACCTCTTTTGTTAGGTATGTTCCTAGGTATTTTCATTTATTATTGAAGGTACTGTGAAGGGAATGCATTTTTCGTTAGCTTCTTGTCTTGGCTGTTATTGGCATATAAAAAGGCTACTGATTTGTGGATATTGATTTTATGCCCTGAGATGTTACTATATTTCTTGATCACTTCCAGGAATCTTGTGGTTGGATCTCTGGGGTTCTCTAAGTATAAGATTGTATCATCAGTAAAGAGTCAGAGTTTGACCTCCTCTCCTCCCGTTGGATGCCCTTTATATACTTTCCTTGCCTGATTGCATTGGCTGGAGGACATCCTTGTCCAATTTCTGTACTAAGTGGAAAAGCTTTCAGTTTTACTCCATTCAGTATGATATTAGTTGTGGGTTTGTTATAGATGGCTTCAATCATTTTAAGAAATATGTCACCTATACCTATATTCTGAAGCATTGTTGTTAAAAAAGGATGCTGAATTTCATCAAGGGCTTTTTCGGCATCTGTTGAGAGGATCATATGGTCTTTGTTTTTGCTTTTATTAATATGGTGAATTACACTTATGGATTTGTGTATGTTAAATCAGGCTTGCATACTTGGGATGAAACTTACTTGATTATGATGTATAATTTTTTTTAATGTGTAACTACAATCCATTGACTAAGATTTTATTGAGTATTTTTGCATCAGTATTCATTAGTGAAATTGGTCTGTAGTTATCCTTTTTAGTTGGGTCCTTTTCTGGTTTGGGTATCAGAGTGATGTGTTAGGGAAGGTTCCTTCCTTCTGAATGTTTTGAAATGGGTTCTGCTTTATAGCTATAACTCATCTTTGAAGGTTTGATAGAATTCTGGTATGAACCTATTGGGTTCAGAGGGTTTTTTGTTGGAAGATTTTTTTTATTGTTTCTTCAATCTTAGTGCTTCATATCTGTGTGTTCAAGAGATCTGTTTCTTCCTGGTTAAGTCTAGGGAGATGATATGATTCTAGGTATTGGTCCTTTTCCTCCACACTGTCCAATTCCTGGGCATAGAGTTTTTTAAATTAGTCAGAGATAATCTCTTGTATCTGATGTTATTTCCCCTTTTTTGTTTCTGATTGAGGTTATTAGAGATTTTAGTTTTCTCTTTCTAGTTAATCTGGCCAAATGTTTATTGTTTTTATTTATCTTTCTGAAGAACCAAATTTTTGTTTCATTGATTTTCTGAATATTTCTTCTGTTTTCAATATCATTAATCTCTGATTTAGTTTTGGTTATTTCTTTTCTTCTGGTGTGTTTGCTCTTCTTTTTGCATTTTCTTAAGATTATTCATTAGGTTCGTTTTTTATCTGTTTGTTTAAGACAGAATCTCACTTTGTCACCCTCAGTCAATTGCCATGGCATCACATCTCATAGCAACCTCAAACTCTTGGGCTCAAGCAATTCTCTTGCCATAGCCTCCCAAGTAGCTTGGACTACAGTCACCCACTACAACGCCTATTTTTGTTGTTGTTTTTGTAGTTGTCATTGTTTTTTGGTAGGCCCGAGCTGGCTTCAAACCCGCCAGCCCCAGTATATGTGGCTGACACCCTAGCTGCTAAGGTAAAGGCACTGAGCCAGATTCTTTAGGTTGTTGATGTGCTAGCTTTCTGCTTTTGAGATGTAGGTATCTAACGTGATACATTTTTCTCCTAGGACTGCTTTTGCCTAAGTCCTAAGGCTGCAAAAAGGCTTGTGTCTTGCTTATTGTTATGTTTGAGGGATTTAATAATTTCCTTCTTTATCTCTTCCTCAACCCAGCTGTCATTCAGTTTAATGAATCCATTCCTTCCATGCCTTTGTGTGGGGATGAAAATTTTTGTTGGAATTGAGTTCTAATTTTATTGCCTTATGATCTGAGAAGATACAAGGTATAATTTCAGTTCCTTTAATTTTGTTAAGGTTTGTTTAGTGACCTAGGATATGATCTATTTAGAAGGATGTTCCATGGGCTGACGAGAAGAATGTATCTTCCTAAGCTTTGGGATGGTGTGTTCTGTATATGTCTATTAAGCCCAGTTGTTCTAGGGTCACATTTAAGGCCTGGTATCTTTGTTCAGTTTCTGTTTAGATGATCTGTTCAGTTCCACCAGAGGGGTGTTAAAGTCCCCAACTCTTATGGTGTCATAGGATACCATATTGCTCAGACCAATTAAAGTCTGTTTTATAAATCTGAGAGCATTTGGTTACATAAATATTTACAATTGAAATGTCCTCTTGTTGTATTGTTCGCTTGACCAGAATGAAGTGACTATCTTTGTCTTTCTTAACTTTAGTTGCTTTAAATACATTTGTATCTGAAAATAACATTGTGAACCCTCCTTTATTCTGGTTTTCAGTTACCTGGGATATTATTTTCCAACTCTTTACCCTGATTAGAAGGTTAAAGGTAGTTAGTCAACCTTCTCTTCTGGCTTGGAAAGTTTCAACTGAGAAGTCTGCTGTCACCCTGATGGACCTGCCCCTGTAGGTCAATTGGTGCTTACTCCTGGCTGCTTGCAAAATTTTCTCTTGTGTTTTGACTTTGGGCAGGTTCATTACAGTGTGTCTTGGAGATGCTCTGTTTGTGTTGGGGTGACCTAGAGTTTGCTTTCCTTTTAAAAGGAATGTTTCAGAATTCTGTGATACTTGGGCATTTATGATATCATCCAGTAGGGCTTCCATTCCTTTGGAATATTCTTCTCCTCCTTCAGTAATACCTATGTATGTTTGAATGCTTTGTGAAGTCCCATAATTCTCTGAGCAAATCTTCTGATTTCTCTCTCTTGTTTTCTGCTTCTTTAACTCCTTAGGTTAACTCAAGAGCTTTTATCCTTTAGCTCTGAGATTCTTTTTTATGGTCTAATCTGTTATTGATACTTTCTACTGAATCTTTAAGTTCCCTGATTGACTCCTTTAAGTCATTAAGCTCTGCCATATTCTTTCTATTTTCTTCATATCTTTTGCCCATTTTTTTGGTTCTGTTTTTCCACTTTCTCATCAATTTCCTTTATTGTTTTTGCCATCCACATTTTAAATTCCATTTCTGTTATTTCCATTAATTCTTTATAGGTGGAATCCTATGGGGCAGTTACCTCATGATCCCTTGGTTTGGCTTTTTTATGTTGCCAGAATTTTTCTGTTGGTTCCTTTTCATGTGTGTTTTCTTCTTGTTCATTTTCTTCCCCTACTTTTTCATTCTCACTCCCTCCTTTGCTTTCAATTACCTTGTCTTTGAGCTTAGGTGTTGAAGTGGCTTTTTGGTATAAGGCCAAAAGGAATAAAGGTAAAGAGTGAAAAGGGAGAAAGAAAAGAAAAAGATAAACAAAGAAGGAGGTGGAAGAAAATAATTAGAGGAAAGGAAAGAATAAGGACAATAAGAGAGAAAGGGAGTAAAAATGGGGAAAAAGGACAATAAGAGTGAAATGGTGGTGTGCATCAGGGTGCTTTAACAATATACCCATAGCTCTAGGACATTGAGGGGCCAGGCTAGGTGGGTTCCTTGAAGTCAGGAGCTCAGCCTGGGTAAAAGCAAGATTCCACCTCTGCCAGATATAAAAAGAAATCATCACTATATCTCAGTAGGGACCTACAAGTACCTTCCTTTCAAAGGCCAAAGCTAAGGCTAGGAGCACATGGACACCTAAGACCATGTGTTCCTAGCCTCCTGAGCAAGACCAATGCTGTGACCCACCCAGTTCTCAGAGAAGAGATAATGAAAAAAAGATAAAGATATATTAGAAATGAAATATATAATCGTATAAGATATAGAAGAAGAAAGAAAAAAAGTATAGTTTATCTTAGCTGTTGTATGAGAAATTTATGTCAGAAGATGAGAAAATTAGAAAAATCTCTATTGAAAGAGATAAAAAGGAGAGAAAAAAGAGACAAATAAGAAAATAATAGAGACTGAAAAACTATAAGTAATATGGAAGAAACCTATCCAAAAAAGTAAAAATGAAAAAATAAAAATAGCCAAACAACAACAACAAAAACTAAACAAAAAATCAATAGCATCTATATCAAAAGAGAGAGAAAAAGAAAAGAAAAAACTATGGAACAAAATTGAAAAAAAAAAAGGCAAAATATGTAAAACAATGCCTATGTTTGTGTATATGTTGCAATGTATTACCTGGACACCAGGTGGCATTGTGGTGTTAGGAGACAGAGAACACATGCTGTATATGATGGGGGTCCCAAGCCACTCTCTAGTTACAAAGGAGACTGGATCTTGTCTTCCTGACTTCTTTGCCCTCAATCTGGTCCTGTTGCTTCCTCAACTTATAGTCCCCAAAGCTCTCACCAGACTTCCCAGGAAGTCCATCAGATAGTGTCCCCTGAAAACAAACTTCCCCTCCCACCAGGTGCAGGGGCAGCTCAGCTCACCCCAAGGATGGCCAGTTGAGCTCAGTAGGCATGCCAGAGCCAGCCGTGCAGTAGGATCCTGTAAACTATTCCCTCATGGGTGGCCTTCCCACAATATTGGTGCCAAGCCCAGTGGAGAACCACCATGTCATTCAATCCCAGTTGTCGGGTGCTGTTGAAGTCTACTTATTGCTCCAGTGAGCAGCCCAGTCCAAAATCAGAATACTGCGGGACAGCCCTTTCCCATCTCTAGCCTCCTCCAGATGTGGCTGAAGTCCAATTTCCCCTCTCTCACCATGAGTAGCTAGCAAGGAATTGTCTCTAGTCTGACATTTTGCTCTACTTCCCCTCATCAATGTATTAATAGTTGAATCAGTCAGTCATTTCTGTCATTACTTTTTTGGTTCATCCAAAGATCAGAGCAGTTTTTTTTTTGTTCTCATTTAATTAAGATTATTCTCTGTGCCTTGATTATTTATTGTTGTTTTTAAAATATTTGTTTGTTTATAATTCATTTATTGTTTTTGAAAGCACAATACATGTCCAAGGTCAAAACAATTTCAGTGCTGTAGGTGGAAACGTCCCATGGCCTTAGTTGTGTACCTTCATGTTCTTCACTTAGCAATATGCCTCAGGACTCATTCCACCCAAAAGAGACAGCTAACTTCTTCCTTTTTACTATGCTTCATATTCCATTATGGGCATTGTCTATAACTTAACTTTATTTAAAAAAAAAACACAAAAACGTTCTTTTTAGAATATATCCAGAGTCTATTTTAGCATGTGTTGAAAAGCATATATCTAAGTTAATGTCTTTCATTTTATTAATTTGTCTTAATGTAGAGGTTTAAATTAATTTCATAATAGGTGTGTGTACATTGGATATTTTTTCTTCCATTCCTGTGATACTTTGCTAAGAAGAACATTTTCCAGCTCCATCCATGTGAACATGAAGGACGCAAAGTCTCCATCTTTCTTTATGGCT
>NW_003852397.1:28197520-28211803 GCF_000181295.1 Otolemur garnettii
CTCCACATCCACGCCAGCATCTCTGGTTTTGGGATTTAGTGATATGGGCTAATCTTACTGGAGTTAGGTGATATCTCAAAGTAGTTTTGACTTGCATTTCTCTGATGATTAAGGATGGTGAGTACTTTTTCATATATCTGTAGGTCATGCACTGATCTTCTTTAGAGAAATTTCTTTTCAAGTCCCTTGCCCACCCTGAGATGGGATCACTCGTTCTCTTCTTGCTAATACATTTGAGTTCTCTATGGATTCTGGTTATTAAACCTTTGTCAGAGATATAACCTGCAAAAATCTTTTCCCATTCTGAGGGCTGTCTGCTTGCCTTACTTACTGTGTTCCTGGCTGTGCAGAAGCTCTTTATTTGATCAGATCCCAATAGTGTATTTTTGATGTTACTTCAATTGCCCGGAATGTCCTTCTCATAAAATATTCTCCCACGCCGATTTCTTCAAGTGTTTTCCCTACACTTTCTTCTAGTATTTTTATGGTTTCATGTCTTAAGTTTAAATCTGTAATCCAGTGAGAGTCTATCTTAATTAATGGTGAAAGGTGTGGGTCTAGTTTCAGTCTTCTACAGGTTGCCAGCCGGTTTGCCTAACAAAACTGTGGTTCTTTGCCATAGCAATACTTTTTCTCATGTTGAGGGAATGCTTCTACTTCCCTTTAAAAATGCTTATAGAAATGAAAGTTATATTTTATTAAGTAATGTTTTAATATAATTAAAATGCTTATTGGCTTTTCCTACTTTGCTTATTGATGTGGTGTTTGTATTAATAGTTTCTAATGCTGATGTACCCTGAGTGAAAGCCTTTTGTTGTAGCACGGCTTTTAACATATTTTAAATTTCATATAGTAGTTTTAATTTAGGATTTTTGTGTCTATATTAGTAAGGACAAAGTTATACATACACACAGCTGGATTGTATGTTGATTAATAAGGTTTTAAGATTTCTTGGTAGTGTAAATTAACATTTTCTTCTATTACTTGAGTAGTTTATTTAATATCAAAATGGTTTGTTCTTTAAAAGCTTGAAAAAATTCGCCCAGTTGCCATTTTAGAAGGCATAAGTTATTATTTAGGTTATTTATTTTGGGTTGGGTCATATCTCAAGTTTCTATCTTACTTTGTAAGAATGAGAGGATTTGGACAGTTACTTTTTCATATTTAATTTTTTCCTCATTAATTTTATTGAGATAAAATCTTTTGATATAGTGAAAAACTCAAAAGGGTGCCTTTGGTGATGAGGACTAGTTTCCCAGTACTTTTACCCTTTTTGGGTAAAAGGCTGCCTTTTAATTTTAGAGTAAAAGCAGAGTATGGGAGGTAGACAGGGTTCTTGAGGTTTCTTCACTTTGTCAGACGAGGAAGCTGAAGCACAGATGGGGTATGTGGCTTGAGTAGCAGGGGTGAAACCTGGGGATACTGGGACTAAGGCCCAGTGTTCCCTTAGTCCCTGTGTAGGGTTTTCTATTATCCCCTACTGTCCTTCAAAAACTGAGAAGGAAGCAAGTGAGATATAAGGGCTCCCAAGATGCAGCAACAGTGAGGGAGAGTGAACCTGCAATCTCATGTTCTTCTTGAGAGTTTAGCCTGTGAGTCAGAGATTACTGTGTTAAGTCTGAAGATTTACAGTTCATTTAAAGAAGGGTTGGGGAGCTTACTGGACTGAAGTTAAATATTCTCATGCCAGAAAATAACTGGAACCCATTTAAAATTAGTTAAAGCAAAAAAGGGATTTAGCAATTTATGTGACTTGACATTCTAAGATTGCATTGAGTTCAGGGGTAGCTGCATCCAGGGACTTAAACAATGTCATCATCACACTTCTTTCATTTTCCCCTTTAATTTCTTAGCCTTCCCCCCTCCCCCTGCCCTTCTTTTGGCTATATTTTAGAAGCAGAAGACCTGAAATCACCATCTTCCTCTTTGTAACTCCAACAAAAAGAAACCATGTTTCCCTGATGGGAGTCATTGGATAGTCCTAGGAAGAGCAGTGATTGACTGGGCTTGATCACCTGACCATCTCTGATTGAATTATGGCAGTGATTAGGTCACTGCAATACCTCCACTGCAATCCTCTTTTTTGCTTAAACCAATTTGAAGTGGTCCCCGTGATTTGCTAGCACAAGAATGCTGACTAATATAAACTAGTTTATAAATAAGAGCAACACTTCTCCCCATTTCCAAAGAACACACCAGGACTGCTGTTACTCTTGTCTAGGTACTCTCTTTCTTTAATAGCTTTTCTCTCATTCTGGCTCTCTCTTTTCAACATTAAAAAACTAATGTACCTAATTTTGTATTTGCTGATATTTCTAACCTCTAGAACAGTACCTGGGACAGAATAGGTACCTTACACATATTTTTAAATAAATGAATGAAGTTCTATGAAAATATTTTAAGATGTGGAGCAGCTGTATGCATTGGTTCAAAATCCCAGATGGGTCCTAAAATAACTAAAAAAAAAGTCTAGGATCTCACGTGACCCAGTCCTGTCACATTCAGACACCTATCTCCATAATTGAAGTAATTAAAAAGTAATTCCATTCTGTCAAGTTCCCAAAATATCACCAGCTAAATTTACTACAACTTATTCCACTGAGGGAGTATGTTTCTTGACAAAGCTTTAGTAGTGTCTTAGAAAGGACAAATCAAAAATTAAATATATATAAGTCTTTTGTGTTTAGCTTCAAATGTTTTAAGATGGGCCTTTTAGGCACAACTAGTTGGAATTGTCTAAAACTTATGATATAATAATTTAGAGTTGATAGGCACAGCAACATGGGTCTTAAAAGAGAATTATGGTAAATCAACTGTGGTTGATAAGAGAATGTTTTGTCCAGGTGAGCAGAGAAGATTTTTGCCTCCAATTAATTGATCAGTGGGAATTTCCTGAAAGAAATAGTGATTTTATTTATTGGTTTACAGCTTTGTCATTTGTAGGCAAAGATTTGTTCAAACCAACAGCTAAGATATTGACATCCTCTTGACACCAAGGTCTTGTAGCTTTTTGGAATTCTCCTCCTACCCCTTAAAAAAAAATGTGTGTGTGTGTGTGTATTTATTTATTTAAATATAGATTGACTTTGTTTTTTTCTTAGTTTATTCCAGAGTTTTTTAACTTCAAAATTATTGTAATTTGGGGCTAATTTTTTGTTATGGGGGCTTCCCTGGATTCTACCCACTGAGTGCCAGTCGTCTTCCCCTACTCTCTCCCCATCCCCAGTTGTGACCATCCAAACACTACCAAAGTACTGAGAGGCAAGATGGCCCCAGTTTAGAACCGCCCACTTAGTTTTTTGTTTGGCTCTTACACAAAAAAGGGAGAGCCTGGGAGCTGACCTTGAAAGTGAGAATTCATCCCTCTTAGAGAGAAGGTTATATCTGCACACAGTGATACTTTTGGCCCTAGGACACCCTTGCTGTGTGCTCCTTCTCCAGGATGTATCTGATCATGCCACTTCCCATTGTTTTCAGGATAAAACAGGATCTATAACATGGCTCAGATCATGTGTATCATCTCTCTACCACCACCTAACCCCATTCAGCCAATTGGATTCGGCATGCATATCAAATTCATTTCAGTTTCTCTGACCAGATGCTGTGGGGATTTGGGATTGTTTCTACCCCAAATTATCCGTTCCATCCCCCCACCCCCTGAACTTTGTCCTTTTGGTCTCAACCTTAATTTAATATCTCCTCCTTCAGCTAGCTCTCCCTAATTCATTCTAAGCCCCCTTAGGACTCTTTACCTCTTCATCATAACGGGTAACTGAGATTTCTCGGGACTGCTTTTTTGTCTGTCTGTCCTGCTAGGTTATTAGCCTGGTGATAAAGATGGCACTGTCTTTTCCATTGTTTGTTTCTTCAGACCTTAGTAAAAAGCCTGGAACTTGGTCAATGTTGACAAAAAATGTTGTCAAGTACATTTTTGCAAGTAGTGTTAATATACTATTTTGGAGAAGGATGTATATGTTTTTGACCACGTTTCAGTTAAAGTTAAAGTCCCCCCAAATACCAACTACCTATCAATATCAACAGGTTCAGGAAGAAGAAATTGGAGGTTAAGTCCTTCATGTTCTTCAAGAAGAAATTCAACTTAACTCTCAACAGCAAAATCAATAGAAAGAACAAATAATTTCTTATTTCATTTTTGTCTATTTATAAATTCAAAGTTAATCTTTTTCTTGGGAAAATATGAGGCTCACAAGCTCTCTCTGCTGTTCTTTGAAATGGAATGATCCTCCATTTATTCCTCATGTTTAACTCTCCTGTGTTTAGCAGAAGCTTTATAAGCTGGAAACTTGTGGGTGAGTCCGGTCCATGGAGATAGTTTTCTGGACTCACCTGCTGTTGTTATTGGCTTTGTTTTTTCTCATTAAGAAATCAAAAGAAGTTGCTGGGAGGGAAAAAAAATCATGAAATTTCACCTAATAACAAGGATTTTTTGTTTCTCTCAAATAATGTGAAGCTGTGCAGCTTGGCCAGGCCTGCTGCTTGGCAGGCTTGGGCTGGAGCAGAGCAGTGGCTGACTCCTCCCCACCCCACGGATAAGATGAGGTGTGTTCCTGGTCCACCCAGGCCCCACCCACTTGGAAGGACTCCTGTGTTACCACCTGACTTCCACTGGGATGTAATTTGCAACTCCAATGTTTCGTCTGTGTCATAAGTGAGGTAGAGAAAGGGAAAGGTTCGTGAGTGAACATATGAATAAAATATGGGTGTAGGAACATCCAGGTGACAGGGATCTGGTAACAATTGTTATTGAAAGTGCCCGTTCCCCTGAATTTAAAGTTGAACTCTCAAAGGAAGCCAAATCAAAATCCATTTTTATGGTCCCAACACCAGTACTGGTCGCAGAGGATGAGGAAAAGCTGTGATATTTCCAGGCTGAGACCTGTCTGGGCTAGTTTTGTCTGCTCAGAGGTCAGAGGCTCAGAGCAACCCAATTTCCTCTTGCTGGGTGGAGTATTTCCAGCCTTGTACAATTTTCCTCTCTAATGAATGACTTCCTTCCCTGTATTTCTGGGACACTAAAGCCATAATGGCTTCTCTGGGTCCTGGTGGAGGAGGTAAAAAAGCTGAGTTGTTGGATCCCTTTTGTCTGTCCCTTATGATCTCCACTTCCCCCAGTGTCTGGGCTTTTCTTATGGGCAGCTGAGGCTCAGTTCTGACTTTTAGAGGATGTGGAGTCATGACCTAAGTCCTTTGCTTTCCTGAGGCTCACTTCCCTTCTGTAAAAACTGTAACCATCAGCAATACCCTCAGGCTGGCACTAGCTAATTAAGATGTTCAATTATTGATAGTGGGAGATTTTTTTTTGTTATTGTTATTCTAAAGAGTAATTAGAAGGGTACATGTTAAACTTACTAAATGTAGAATATAGATGTCTTAATACAATAACTAAGAAAACACCATGAAGGCTATGTTAACCAGTTTGATGAAAATATTTCAAATTGTATATAAAACCAGCACATTGTACCCCCCTCAAAAGCTCCATATCTACTTGGAAAATAAAAAGAATGGAGCCCCTCAAAAACTGTCATAGAAATAGTGAAATAATGAAGGCATGTATTGTGAAAAATGTGAACTCTTTGAAGGAAAATGCTCTTTTTCTCTCTCTGTCATTATAATATTGTTGTCATTGGCTAACTGGTAAATGTTCTCATCTTCCTCAGTGACAGAAGGCAGCTCTTGTGGTATTTTAGCGAGTGTGACAAGAATTAAGAACGTGCAGGCTGGAGACACACGTGTCTGCAACTCCCTGAGCGTGGGTGTTGTCGCTCACCTCTGATTACATCAGACCCTGGCCACTTTTCAGGGAAGGCATCAACCTAGCCAATGAAATTAGCTTCACGGTCTTTACAGAGATTAGAAAGAGCAGAATTTCATCTGTCTTTGCCTGGAAAATAACTTTTCATTTAGAAATGAACCAGAAGAGAAAAACAGAGGATGAATTTTTTTCTCCTTAATTTGATTATCCCCCAAATTTCTGTTTTGAGGATAACTGTCGGAGGTAAGAGAATGAGATTTTAAGACCCTTTCCTTGTAATTCTATCTTCTGAATCACTTTTCGAACATATGTAGTCATGAAATAACCAAGAGATTATTTTTTCATTTTTTGCTGTACATGGTACAAATGGAAATACATTGAGATTTAATAGCATTAATGAAGGTAACTGGTGATGACAGGGACTAGAAAGGAATGATATGGAAGTGGAGCTTAGTCTTGACATTCTGAAGACACGGATATCAAAAAAATCCCTTTTTTCTAGTTCACAAGGCTTCTGATGAATACGATAAAATTTGGCATTTGAGAAAGGTGAATTGTAGAAGGATATTTTGCCTCTTTGTGTAAACAAAACAGCAATCAAAATGACATGTCTCCTTCCAGTGGGGTTACTCTAATATACTTTCAATTTTGTGACTGATTTGTCAAGTGTGGAATTAAATCATACTGCATAAAGTGAGGCCATCTAAGTTTCTGAAGGCAAGGATGTGAGCTTTAAATATTCTCCATTTCTAGGGCCTGCCACTGAGCCATGGACTCCGGTGCTCAGTGGTCGGTCACCAGAGGGCTTTTGTTAAGGTTCGTGCTTTCTGAAAAAGTTGTTGGGTTTTGGGCCGAAAAGGCAGAAACATTCAGATTATGAATTTAGCCAGCAACATAAACTAATGGCCTACTGAATACAGATTATCACATGTATATTAAACTTACATTTGAAAAATACTAATTTCTCATGCAGCATTTGCTACAGTGTGTGCCCTTATTCATAGAATGATATTCATAGAATGTTATAGAAAAGAGACTATTGGGTTAACTATGTTTGGAAAGTGCCTATTAACCAAAGTTAAACTCGATTTTTCAGAGCATTGTGCAAATTCCTGAAGGAGCATTTCCCAAATTAATTTTATTGTGGAGTATTGCTCCCCACCTCCACCCACCTGTTTCCCCCAACAAGAGTGCTTATGGACCTGGTTTTCTCTGGAAAGACTTTTGGTGGTCCTGGAATTACACATAACAAAGAGTTTGTAGAAGGAGAAAGTGTCCAGCAAACTTGGCTAGCTAGGTGGAAGGGCAAGCAAGGTCCAGGGTCAGGAACAGCAAGTCTGTGTCCATGGGATAGAGTTTAGAACTTTTTAAGTTCTTAAGTGTGACTGAGGTGGGAAAAGAAACTTTCATGTATCTTTTAATTCATCAAGAGCAGCATTTCCCACAGATTCCCTGTTTTTCCTTTAGGAAAAGATACCAACTCGGCCCCCTAACATGGTGTGTGTGGCTTTGGGATCTGGCATTTTTGCCTACAACTCTGTTCTCTGTGGCTCCCGCTGTGTCCTGCCAGTCCACCGAGGGTCATCCGGTGCTCTACCCCTTCCCTCCCTGGGAACCTAACCTCTTGGACTCCAGGCACATGTTATAGCCTCTGGGAATGTGCTACAGCCTTGGGGAGACATTTTACAGCCCCCGGGGACATGGGACAGCCTCTGAGGCTGCTTTCAGCGCTTTGCTCTCTCACTTGTCAGTTTACTTACTGCTCCCTCTAGAACAAAGGTCTCTGGAGAGCAGGAATGATATTTAATTTGTCTTTGGGTCTCTATAAAAAATAATAAACATTAGCTGTTTCCAGTGCTTGGATGAAAAGGAATACTGTACCAGTTTTCTAGGGCTGCTGTAACAAATTACCACAAACTTGGTAGCTTAAAGCAACCAAAATTTATTGCCCAGAAATCAAAAATCAAGGTACTGGCAAAGGCCACACACCCTCCAAAGGCTCTCAGAGAGAATTCACCCTTATCTCTCCCAGCCTTGGTGACTTCAGGCCTTCCTTGGCATGGGCTGCAAAACTCTAACCTCTTCCTTGATTTTCACCTGGTCTTTTCTTTTTCTTTGTCTCTGCTTTTTTATTTTGTTTGTTTTGTTTTTTTTTCCTTGTTCTGTTTCCTGGACTAGAGTATAGTGGCATCATCAGAGCTCACTGTAACCTCCAACTTCTAGGCTAAAGAGATCCTCCTATGTCAAACTCTAGAGTAGCTGGAACTAGAGGTATGTGCTACCATGCCCAGCTGATTTGTTTGTTTGTTTTTTAAGAGAGAGGATCGCACTGTGGTGCCCAGGCCAGGGGGGAGGGATATGTCAGGATGATCTCATCTTGAGATTCTTAACTTAATTACATTTGAGACAACCCTTTTCCCAAATAAAGTCACATTCACTAGTTCTAGAATATGGACACATGTTTTTGAGGCCACTATTTAAGCCCACTATAGTTACTAAATTGATTTTTTAAGATTGGAAGACACTTGGGAAGAGACTGGTCTAAGAATGGAAAGCCAGCTATGCATGTAAGTATGAAGACTCGGGGTTAGTGTTCTAGATCCAGGGAGCCACGACCAGCACACTGTTGTTCCCTAGACTTGTATATCTTTAAGCCATCACTGCTTCCTCCTGCCAGTCTTCTCACCAAGTCTTAGTGTGGCCTCAGGAGCCTTCTTTACATCAGGCTCTATGAAGCTCCTTGCAGTTGACTGAAGTGGGTCTGTGAAACATGCAAGCAGAATCCCTGAGATGATAATCAACATGGATATTCTGAAAGGCAAGAACAGACAAGTTTCATGAAAGACTTCCATAAAAGGCTGAGGAATTCAAACTTGGTTGAAATGGGTGCAGACTGTGCAGCAAAACATGTTCCTCAAAGGGAAAACTTTAGGGATGGGGTAAATATGGCGGTTCATATTTCTGGTCCTTTATGTGCTTCCTGGCAGGATTCAAAGTGCCTGGTAAGAAGAATGTCAGGAGGGAAGAAATGACTTCTCCCCCACGCTCTACCTCTCAGCCTACAGTAGAAATTGGACCACTCTGGTTAGTGGTGACTGCTTCTTGAAAGGCTCCAATTCTGCTCTCTATGTGGCTATGAAGGAGTCTGACAATATGTTTGCCCTGATAACATGCTTACTCACTGTGTCTTTGTGTAAACTTGCTTGCATTTGAGATTCAGTGGAGTGGCAAGCTCAGTTTGGTGCATTTGGTTTATCTATCATCAGAAGGTTGTAGTTTCCAGACGTATTTTCCCCCCTCCCCTTTGCCCCAGCTCAGACAGTACTTCCTTTTGATAACTGCTCTCATTTCTGGTTACTTGTGTTTCAGCTAGATAGGATACTGTTAGCACATTTCTCCATCTTAGAATGTGGTAATTGTTAAAGGTAGGGCCCTTTCGGATTATGATTTTTAGTTGTTTTCTATCCATGACGTTCTGTTTGCAAGGCTAAATATGACGCAGGGTGCTGTCTATATTACCTGCTTAGAATGTACTGAAATCCTTACTGTTTAACTGGTAAATGCCTGGTGACCAGATCTGCTGATAGGATATGAGGCTGCTCAGAAATATAGCCCCTTAGTGTGCGGGTGGTTTAATGGGTCCCAGCATTGTAGAATATGACCTAACAAAGTGGAATCATAAAAGCACAGAATGTCAACTGGGGCTGGACCAGAGGGTTCCACTTTGTCACTTTACAGATGTGAAACGGTGGGAACTCCCTGTCACCAGTTGTTACTCTTTGAGCAGTTAACTTGTGAATTCTCTCATAAAATTGTAGTACTATACACAAAGAAACCACTGAGTTATACAATAGAATATTGTTGACTCCATTCTCACAAAGTAAGTTGATTTATATACACCCCCACACATAAAAGGGAAATTAATAGGATGAAACAGATTTTCCATACCAAAATGTTCACTGAGATAATAGCGCTGTGATCTTCATAATATTTTCAGGAGCCAAGACATGGTGAATCCACAAAGGGATGGCTGTTCGTTTCTTTTTAAGTAAAAAAAAAAAGGGACCAAAGATTGTAGACTGTGTGTAGCTTGACTTTAGTTTTTTAAATATCATGGCAGTTCCTCCTTCTGGCTTAAGTGATTTTTTTTTTTTTTTAAACTCATGGAGCTCAGTTTCTTTTTTCCTCACAGCTCCCTGTTCCTTAGTATGAAAATGCTTCCAAGTTGGAAGAGACTATAACAAGTCCCAACAGAGAACTAATTGGTTGTTCTAGCCAAGGTAAATTCGCACAGGTTTAGTGTTACCACCCATTTCAGAATCATTTATGCTTTGCCTAAAAGTCAATAATAGGAAGCCCCTATTTGGCTTAAATGTGAAAGTGTGTTTCTAAATTCGGCACACACCTTAGTAGGGTGTGTTACATTGGAACCTCGATAGTGAACCTTCCTTTCCATCAGCTATTTGTGTGTATAAAAGATACTTCTGAATATATGGGGGTAGGAGAAGTGTTTCATTACATCAAAAAGCAGATCTGTGAAAACTATTTCAGTACTAAATATTTGACTGAAGTTGAAATATCACAGTATAAGGATACACCTGCAGGTGGCATTTTGTGGGATTTTCTATTTGATGACATTTTGTTTGGGGCATATTAAATTGTATGAAGAATACACACACACATGGATGTGATGGTAAATATATACATCAAATGTGGAAAGTCAGCAAATAATAACACACAACCCCCCCCCACACACACATTATACATATATAAATCATAGTTCTACCATTGTAGCTTGGAGACCCCTCAGAACTTCATGTTTTCACCTATAAATAATGCCTACTTGGCATATAGATATATATAGCTATAGATATTTATCTGCATCTAATTATATCTATATAACATATCAGAAAGGATAAGATATCTATCATAGTTTTAGCACTTGACCTTTTTTTGGGTTTTTTGCTTCATGCCATATTCCTCTTCACTTCTGTGGATGTTATTTGTGCTTGTCAAATATTCTCTACTTTCCTTCTTCTGAATAATGTTCAGAGTGGACCCTTTGGAGTTTGACTGATAACATGGTCAAGTTTTGGCTTCACCACTTATAAGCTGAACAGGTCTGGGCTTTTTAAAAGAGAGAATAAGACTCTGTCTCAAAATTCTGATGGACCTCATGAAACTTCTTCATAGGTGTTAGCTGATGTTATCATCATTAACTGTGTGATTAGCTTTGAATGGTGCCTGCTCGAATGTCAATACAAATACCCTAATGACTAACTTTATTAATATATGTGAATGATGGAATATATAATGTGTCATAATAATCATAGATTATGTTACTATTCACTGTTATAGAGCAGCCACTCTTCATTCATTATTTCTACTTTATTTCTTAGTGCCTTGGAATAAAATACCTTGTTATGTCTCTGGACTATTATTATTCATTTGATAGATGAGGAAACTGGAAATTAGAGAGATTGTGTCTTTGTCATGGTGAGTGCAAGGTTAAGATTTGAACTTGAGGAATCTAGCTCAAGAGCTGCTGCTTATAGCTGTTACTCTTTCCTGCTTCCCTATAATCTATTAATATTCTATATAAAGTTTCATAGCAGCTATAATATATATCACCATAAATAACTCTTCCTGGGTAGACTATGTCCTTGCATTTTCTCTGCATGCAACACTTCTGCCCTGAGAAGGGATAAGATGGAAGTGCAGGTGGGCAGGTGATTTTCTTGGAGCTCTGAGCCTGAGTGGAGTTACCTTACTGTGAATTCCCCATAGCAGTTGGTGAGGGTGGGATTCCTTAGTTAGTTTGCAAGTGTAATTGATTAATATGTTAATTTAATATTTGTTTTTATCATTTGTGTAGCTGAGCATGAAGTAGGCATTTAATAAACTCTCATTTTTCTGTTTATGTGTTTTTCCAGAAATAGTCTGTATACATATAAGCAAAGGTTCTTTCTCATTTCCAAATTGGAAACATGTTAGACATACTGGAATATACGTTGAATTTTACATTTTGCTTTCACAAAAATTTTCTGCTATTTGCCATTTACCTTTTTCCTTGAAGATATTTTAAATTTACACTTAAATCTTATTTGTCTATGTTTCCCTTTATGGTAGCTCAGCTTTTTCTGTTGTTTAGAAAGGACTTCTATACCTCAGGGATAAAAACAAGGGGCCTCATATTTTCTTTTAGCACTTTTGTGGTTTAAGTTTTTGTATCTTACTTTTTATTCTATTAGGAATTTTTTGTGTCATGGTAGTTAGGTAAGGTTTCACCTTTATTGTGATTTTTCTAAATGAATAGTCAGTGTTCAGCCATTATCAATGGCAGCATCCACATGTTCCATACTGGATCTAAATGCCACCTTTATCATACACTAAATTTCTAGGTATATATGAACCTATTTTAAATTCTCTCCTTTTTGTTTGTGCACTGCTATTTTTTGTGCTGCATTACTACCAAACTGTTTTTAATTACTCTTTAAAATATGTTTTAGTATATTGCATCTACATCACTCAACTCCTGTCATCATGAAAGTTTAGGATAGGTAATAACCTTAGAAGTCATTCAGCAAAATTTTATTGGTTTATGGAGGAGGTAGCTGAGTTCCTGAAGAACAAGCACCTTCCCCCAGGAACTAGCAAAGCCAGAAGTTATCCTGGGGTATAAGAGAGAAGGGAGTGTACTTTGAACCAGAAGATGGGACTTTAAATCACATCTCTATTGCATTAGCCCTGTGAGTCCTCAGACTTTCAGTGTTTTCACCTGTAAACAAGGTGGCCCTGAGGCATGCGTGAGACATGGAGCCTCATCTAACTCAGTGCTAGTCATAGAGGGCCTGGCAAAGGTGCACTCTGAGATGAGGCTTCCTGAGTCCAGTTGGTGGTATGTCCCTATTTTGCCATGCTGAAACATTTTATAGCATGTCTCAAGGTTGAACATTTCATGTCTATCCCACATCTTAAAAATTTGATGCTATAAGATACTTTAGAACCTTTTTTCCAAAAATATTCTGAAGGATATTATTTGTAGAAAAGAACATGTTAGCCAGACTTACTGGTTCACATTTGTAATCCCAGCACTTTGGAAGGCCAAGGTGGGAGGATTGCTTGAGGTCAGGAGTTTGAGACCAGCTTGAGCAACGTATCAGGACTACCATCTCTTAAAAAAGAAAATAGTTGGATGTTGTGGTGTGTACTTATAGTCCCAGCTAGTCAGGAAGCTATAGCAGGAGGATTGCTTGAGCCCAGGAGTTTGATGTTGCAATGAGCTATGATGAGGCTACTGCACGCTAGCCTAGGCAATAGAGTGAAACTGTCTCAAAAATGAAGAAGGAAGGAAGGACAGGTTCTGTGGGAAAAAACAGATACAGGGTAGGTCAGTTCAATCAAGTAAAAGAACACCTTTGCTATGAGACTGTTCAGAACCTTTAGTATGCTAATATCTATCATAAATTCACTACAGCTTCCCCTTGCTTATTGTGTATATATATATATTTTGCTGTTGTTGTTGAGACAGAGTCCCACCCTATGCCCTGAGCAGAGTGCAATGGCATCATAGCTCATTGTAACCTCCGACTTGGGCTGTGGGTAGCCCGCTGTCTCAGCCTCCAGAAGCTGCTAGGATTACAGGCATTTGCTGAGGCTCCTGGCTGTTTTTTTTTTTTTTTTCCAGTGAGTTGGATTCTCACTCTTGCTCAGGCAAGTCTCAAACTCCTGAGCTCAAGCAATTCTCTCTCCTCATCCTCCCACATTTCTGGGGTTACAGGCATGAGCCACCACACTCGGGTACAGCTTCCTCCATTTCTCAAATCTGCTCCATTGTGGAACAGACCCACACACTAACACTCCCATTTACCTTTTGTACAACACCCAGAAGAATTTCAAGGAACAAATACTGATTTTTTTTTTAGAGCAATATTTCTCACACATGGGAAGACCTTGTAGACAGCCAGGATTGCTCTATGTAATCATTATTTATGTTAACTTAATTGGGGACAGAGATAAGACTAAGCAAGCTTATAGCTCATTTAGGACTATGGAATGAAATAAAAATTACTCAAAGAAAATACAATATAAAACTTAATACAATTTAAATTAATAATATTAATTTAATATGAAGAAGAATAGTCTGCTGAACATGAATTTGCTTTTTATCCTTCACCCCCCATTCTCCTCCTTCCTTAGTTTTCAATGTCCATTATACCTCTTTATGAACAAATATATTCTTCATTTATCTCCCACTTACAAGTGAGAACATGTGGCATTTGTTTTTCTGTACCTGAGATACTTCACTTAGAATAATGATGTCCAATTCCAACCAAATTGCTTCAAAAAACATTATTTCATTCCTTTTTATGGGTAACTACTACCCATGATATATACTAAGTATATATACCACTTTTTTTTTTTTTTTTTTGAGGCAGAGTCTCACTATGTTGCCCTGGGTAGAGTGGTGTGGTGTCACAGCTCACAGCAACCTCAAACTCTTGGGCTTA
>NW_003852397.1:28212479-28238720 GCF_000181295.1 Otolemur garnettii
TTTTTTTTTTTTTTTAGTAGAGACATGGTCTTGCTCTTATTCAGGCTGGCCTCAAATTCCTGAGATTGGGCAATCCACCTGCCACAGCCTCTTAGAATGCTAGGATTACAGGCATAAGCCACTGTGCCTGGCCTTATGTTGAACATATTTGCATATGTTTCTTGGCCGTTTGTCTTGCCTTCTTTTGAGAAATATTTGTTCATGTCTTTTGCCCACATTTTGATGTGTTTATTTTTTTCTTGCTGATTTGTTTAAGTTCTTTGTAGATTCTGAATATTAGTTCTTTGTTGGATGTGTATTTGGGAATATTCTCTCCCATTCTATAAACTGTGTATTTATTTTGTTGACTATTTGCCTTGCTGTGCAGAAACTTTTTAGTTTAAGTCCCATTCATTTATTTTATTGTTGCTGTATTTGCTTTGGGAGTTTGAGCTTTAAATTCTTTGCTTATGCCAATGTCCAGAAGAGTTATGTTTTCTTCTAGAATTTTTATGGTTTCAGGCCATACATTTAAATATTTAATCCATCTTGAGTTAATTTTTTTATATGGTGAGAGATAGGGATCCAGTTTCATTCTTTTGCATGTGGCAATCCAATTTTCCAAGCATCATTTATTGAATAGAGCATCCTTTCTCCAACATATGGTTTTGTCTGCTTTGTCCAAAATCAGTTGGTAATAATGCAATCCCTACTAAAGCATTATTGTCATACTTTAAAGATCTTGAAAAAAATAGTACTTCGTTTTATATGGAATCAGAAAAAACCTCGAATAGCCAAGATATTACTCAGAAATAAAAACAAATCAGGAAGTATCATGTTACCTGACTTCAGGCTATAGTATAACTCTATAGTGATCAAAACAGCATGGTACTGGTACAAAAATAAAGAGGTAGATGTATGGAACTGAATAGAGAACCAATAGATGAACCCAGTCACTTATCATCATTTGATCTTTGATAAGCCTATCAAAAGCATTAATTGGGGGAAAGATTCCCTATTTAATAAATGGAGTTGGGTGAACTGTTGGGAACCAGTAGAAGACTGAAACTGGACCCTCCCCTTTCACTATTAACAAAAATTGCTTCTCACTGTATAAAAGATTTAAACTTAAGCCATGAAACTATACAAATACTAGGAGAGAGTGCAGGGAAAATGCTTGAAGAAATTGGCTTGGGGAATATTTTATAAGGAGACACCCCCACTGGACAATTGAAGCAACACTAAAAATATATTACTGGGATCTGATCAAATTAAAAAGCTTCTGCACAACCAAGAACACAGTAAGTAAAGCAAGCAGACAGCCCTCAGAATGGGAGAAGATATTTGCGGGTTATGTTTCTGACACCAGTCTGATAACTAGAATTCACAGAGAACTCAAACTAGTTAGTAAAAAAAGAACATATAACCCCACTTCATTGTGGGCAAGAGACTTGAACAGAAGCTTCTCTGAAGAAGACAAGCACATAGCCTACAAACACATGAAAAAATGCTCATCATCTTTAATCCTCAGAGAAATGCAAATCAAAACCACTTTGAGATACCATCTAACTCCAGTAAGATTAATCCACATCACAAAAATCCCCAAACTTAGATGTTGGCATGGATGTGGAAAGAAGGGAGCACTATTTCATTGCTGGTGGGAATGCAAGCTAATACATCGTTTTTGGAAAGAAGTTTGGAGAACAGTTAGGGAACTAAAAATAGACCTGCTGTTCAGTCCTGTAATTCCTCTTCTAAGAATATACCCAGAGGACCCCAAATCATTTTACAACAAGGATATTTACACCAGAATGTTTATTACAGCCCAATTCATAATTGCCAAAACATGGAAGCAGCCCAAGTGCTCATCGACCCATGAATGGATTAACAAACCATGGTATATGTATACTATGGAATACTATGCAGCCATAAAAAGATGGAGATTTCACATCTTTTATGTTTACCTGGATGGAGCTGGAGCATATTCTTCTTAGTAAAGTATCTCAAGAATGGAAGAAAAAGTATCCAATGTACTCATTACTATTATGAAACCAATATATAATCACCTACACTTTGATATGAATGGTAAAACACGACTATTGTCCAGAAAGAAGGAGGGAAGAGGAGGGAGAAGTGAGGGGAGGGGGAGGGCTGGGGGGAAGGAGGGTATTTGGTGAGACCTCACCTAATGTGCACAATGCAAGAGTACATGTCAAAACTATTAAGAGTAGAGTATATAGAGTATAAATGTCTTAAATAAGTAAAGTGAAAGTTATGTTAACCAGTTTGATGTAAGCACCAAATTGTTCATAAAATCAGCACATTGTACCCCATAAATGCATTAATGTAAGCAGTTATGATTTAATAGAATAAATCTGAACAGCAAAATTACTGGCTACAATAACATTCTTATTAGAATTATTCAATAAAGAAATTCCTATGGGGGTAAAATCAGTTGGTAATAGCTTTATGACTTTATATCTGTGTTCTCTATTCTGTTCCATTCATCTATGTATATATCTACCTATATACCAGTACTATGCTGTTTTAGTTACTATAGTGTTATAGTATAATTTGAAGTCAGGTAATGTGATGCCTCCAGATTTGTTGTTTTTGCTTAGGATTACTTTGGACATTCAGGCTCTTTTTTGGTTCTGTATGAAATTTAGAGTTCTTTATTCTGGATCCATGAGAAATGACATTGGTATTTTCACGGGAAACACATCAAATCTGTAAATCACTTTGGGCAGTATAGGCATTTTAAAAATGTTTTTCCATTTATTTGTGTCATCTGCAATGTATTTATTGATGTTTTGTAGTGCTCCCTGTAGAGATCTTTCACCTTCTTCATTATGTATATTTTAGGTATTTTAAATGGTATTGAGTATTTGATTTGACTCTCAGCTTGACTATTATTATTATTATATAGAAATGCTATTGATTTGTGTACACTAATTTTGTTCCCTGAGAATTTACTGAATGTATCAATTCTAGTAGACTTTTAGTGGAGGCTTTAGGGTTTTCTTGATATAAGAGTATCTCATTGGCAAACAGGGATGGTTTGATCTCCCTTTTCCCAATTTGGATGCACCTTATTTCTATTTCCTTACCTGATTGCTCTAGTTTCCAGAGCTGGAATAGTAGAGCTATTCTACTATGTTGAATATAAGTGGTAACAGTGGACGTTCTTGCTATCTTCTAGTTCTTAGAATTCTTTCACCTTTTCCCCATTCAGTATGATGTTAGCTCTGGGTTTGTCAAATGTGGCTTTCATAATTTGAGGTCTGTTCCTTCTATGCCTAGTTTGTTGGTTTTTATCATGAATAGGGGCTAGACTTTATCAGATGCTTTTTCTGCATCTGTTGAGATGGTCATATGGTTTTTGTTTTTAATTCTTTTTATCACATTTACTGATTTGCATATGTTGAACCATCCTTGTATCTCTGGGATGAAACCCACTTGATTATGGTAAATTATCTTTTAAATATGCTATTGGTTTTGGTTTGCTAGTATTTTGTTGAGGATTTTTACATTTATGTTCATGAGGGATATTGGTTAGTAGTTTTCTATTTTTTGTCATTTCCTTTCCTGGGTATGGTATCAGAGTGATACTGGCTTCATAGAATGAGTTAGGAAAGATTCCCTCTTTTTCAGTGTTATAAAAACAGTTTTAGTAGAGTAGGTACTAGTTCTTCTTTGTAAGTCTGGTAGATTTTACTGTGAATCCATCTGGTCCTTGGTTTTTTCTCTTGTTGTTAGGAGTTTTTAATTACTATTTCAGTCTAGCTACTCATTGTTCAGTGTTTCTACCCTTTCTTGATTCGGGTGCTTCTAAAAATTTATCCATTTTCTCTCAAATTTCTAGTTTGTATTACACATGAATTTATACTTGATATGAATGTCATACCAACTGCAGTGACTTGGGTGCTAGTTCCAGATGTCTGAACTATAATAATGATACTGGTATAATGATGTGGTATGATGATCCAGTTTCTTCACTGATTGCTGTTTTTATTTGTAGTGCTGATAAACCCCTTGTTTGAATAGTTACTATGATGTTATGTGGCTGAGATTGGAGGAAATATCTGAGAGAAATAAGAAGTCCTTCTGTGCTTTTTCCATTTTAACCTCAAAGCAATCTTAAGGGCAAACACAAAGGCATATATACAAATATCTTAGCAATCCTTGGTTGTAAGTAGTTTTGAGACAATCCTAGAAAAGAAAAGACAACATGAAAAAGAAATGGAGAAATAACATAAAAAATTTATTGCAGCAAACTCATAGATCCTTGAACAATTCCCCATCCTCCAGGAGCATTTGAAAGACATGACTCTAAAGTATGAGGTTACGTCAAATTACTACAATCCCAAATTTGTTAGTCATTAACAAACACTTCAGGGATACTTGGATGGAGATTACTTGTTTGGATTTATTGAAAACCACTGATCTTGAGATCACTAAACTATTACTCAATCATAGTACTTAATTATCTGTGTTTTAAGTTTTTTGGACTTTAGAGATAGTTTAGAAATTGTGTGGAACATCTAAGTTGGATCAATATTTTAAATTTTATGTTAAAAATTTCATTTTAAAATTTAATGTGCTTACTTAAAGGGAAAGTGAATGATACATGGCGTTTTCTCAAACCTGTTTTTTTTGTATAGTAAATGTTTTGAAGATGGGCTTTTCAAATGTTAGGAGGTACTAAGATTGATAGCTTTGCAAATTGGTTTTAAGTATTTTGAATTTATAACTATCATCATGTTGCAAAATAACATTGACTTTGGAATGGCTTACTTCCTTTTGTAGTAATTCAAAAATAGTATGACAGCTATAGTTTTATAGTGAGCATAAAAACCAGTGAGGTAAGTTCAATGAGGTAAGGTTAGTGTTGGAAGTTTTATTAACGAAAACTTTTAAGTATTAACACATGAGTTACAATTCCCATGTGTTTTCAGAAATTTGCTGGAACTGAACTGAACATTAAATTTTGAACTTTGGACTAGTCATTTAAAACCACCTAATTTTAGTGGAAGAAGTAGCCAAAAACTTAAGTATGAAAACAGGCTTTATAAAGTTGGCTGGATTATTAACCCACGTGTGATATGAATTCTTCCATGTAGGTGATGCAAAGCACTCTTAACCCAGCATTGTTTTCTTCAAGTAGGTGGTATGTGGGACTTGGGTATAATTTTTTGACAGGTAGGTAAGACAAATGCATCTTTACAACCTGAAAATCTCAACTGTGTTATTAACAAGCTGGCGATGGTAACTTAACTTTTATAAGCACAGCATATGGTTATGTAATACTAGATATACGTGAATTCTATATTTTGAATTGAAAATTTATAATAGAGTGGGCATAATCTAAAGAAAAGGTGCACTATCAACGATGAAGCACTCTATTGTTGTAGCTATTATTATTTCTCTTGGTGCTGTCTAAATATATTAAAATAGAATATAGTTTTTTTTTCTCTTGTCAAGTGTCTAAGCCTTTGCTTCCCAGAAGAAATCACTACACGAAAAAAGGGATAATTATAGCCCTCCCCCCCGCCCCCCATTCAGCATCACTCTGTTGACTGCAGTGATCAACAAGAGGATAAATACATCAGTCATATCAATTAGTCTGGGAGGACTGAAAGGCTTAACTGAAATGACCAAATCTCCTTTTACCCATAGAGGAAGAGGCCTTATAACAAACATTCTAAAACTAGGAGCTCTATTGGAAAAGGGAATTCTCTTGGTTTTCAACTGTATATATGTCCTCTCCTTATGTTTTTGTTACTTTAGTCTCTGACAGCTGCTTTTAAATGGGAGTGAATCTGTCAATGTGCAGATGTTGTCCTAATTTGCCTTCTGGAGAGATGCTAATATAATTACAGGATTGATCATCCACGTGCAGATTAGACTCCAGCCCAGCTTCTGAGGTATCAGGAGCTTGCAGGCCATATAGACATTTGCCTTTTGGATGTTTCCCCGCCATCTCCAATTGCACATGCCTAATCCTGGACTCATTTCCTTTCCTCAAGTCTTCTTCTCCCTTTACTTTCCAGCATAGGCAATAATCCCACTGACTACTGAGCTTTTCCAGCCAGTAACTCTGGAGTGATCTTTCACCTCCACACATGCAACTCCTCAGTTCTGCCAACTGTCTCCTGATTTTATCTCAGACACAGCTATGTGGCCCTTGTCTTTTACCTCCCTCCCAGTTGTGGCAGCCCATGTCTTCTTCTGGCCCACTGAAGCAGAGCCTCCTTCTGGCTCCTAAGCAGATGCAGCAGTCAAAGAGAAAAGGGTATAATCCCAGCCTCCATTCCTGTCCCCTAGTGTCTGTTTCTTATAGAATCAAATTTTTAAGAAAAACTGCATGAAATTGTCCCATCTTTGGCCAGTAACAAGATTATATTAATCTTTAATAAATTCCTATCTTTCTGGTTCAATAAGGTATTCTGTACTCACCTGGACATTCCTGCCTCAGACCCAAAGTCAATCATTTCTACAATGAACGTGGACTTTTTGTTTGTTTGTTTATTTATTTATTTTTGAGACAAAATCTTACTATGTTGCCTTTGGTAGAGTGCTGTGGTGTCACAGTTCATAGTAACCTCTGTCTCTTGGGCTTAAGAAATTCTCTTGCCGCAGCCTCCCAAGTAACTAGGACTACAGGCACCCACCACAAGACCCAGCTATTTTTTGTTGCAGTTGTCATTGTTGCTTTAGCTGGCCTGGGGTGGATTCGAATCCGCCAGGCTTGGTGTATGTGGTGGGCACCCTACCCACTGAGCTATAGGTGCTGCCTGAACGTGGGTTTCTTATAGTGAGGAATTATTTCCATGGACCACAATGTGGGCATTTGGGGTGTGATCCCATTGCTACTGAGGTGGTCAATTTTCCCTAAGCCTTTTTAGTGAACAAAACTAGAAAATAATTTTTTTTATATATATAATTGGGAAAAATAATTTCTTTTTTTCTATTTTGCAGTTTTTGGCCGGGGCTGGGTTTGAACCCGCCACCTCCAGCATATGGGGCCAGCCCCTTACTCCTTTGAGTCACAGGTGCCACCCAAAAATAATTTCTTGAAAGAGAAAATGTATCATGTGTTCATAACATTTCTAATTTGAACTTAGCATTATAAGGCTGTTGTATAAGTTCTTAGATTTTATATATGTATTACTCCTCTCTTATCCTAAAACTTGTGTTTATTAATGATATTGGCATACTACTTATTTGCTCACAAATATATAGTTCAATAAATCACAGATCTGATTGTCTTGTTAAAAAGTTGTATCCTTTTTTGGTGGGAATATAAATTAGTATAACTTCTATGGAAAATACCATGGAGATTTCTCTAAGAAATAAAAGTATAAATACTGTTTGATTCAGCAATCCCACCACTGGGATAGCTACTCAAAGGAAAAGAAATTATTATATCAAAAAGATATCTGCTGGCATATATCTTTATTGCAGCCCTATTCACCTTCCTATTCCTATGGAATCAACCCAAGTGCCCATCAATATATGATTGAATAAAGGAAATGTGGTATATAGAGATAATATTATATGTAGTATAGATAATATACTATTCATCCAGAAAATGAATGAAATCAGTTTTTTGTAGCAACATTAATGGAACTGGAGGCCATTATCTTAAGTAAAAAAACTCATAATGAAAAAATATGATATATTTTCACTTATAAGTATTACCTAAATAATGTGTATACATAACATGGCCATCGAGCGTGAATGAAATAATAGACAGTTCCACACAGAACTATGGGGGTCGGCAGGAGGTGGATGATGAGAAATTACATGGGTACAAAGTATATTATTCAGGTAATGGTTACAATAAAAAGCCCTTACTTCACATGGCTATATAGAAGATATAGCTATGTAACACCCTTATAATTGTACCTCATAAGTTTATGCAAATGAACAAAAAATCAAAACCACAAAGTAAATAAATGGCTGTATTCTTCATATCTAGAACAATGCTAGGCACAAAATTGATCTTTATATTTATCAAATCAATGAATAAATAATTCTACTTACTGTCACCTCCAAAGAAGAGAAATCTGAAATCAAAATAGCTGCAGAAGTCAAAGAGTAGAAGGGCCTAACTGAGTATAAGATAAGAGGAGGACAGGCCTCCTCTGTAGAGCCAAGTTTTGAAGGTACAGATGCTCAGGGTCATTTTTTTTTTTCCTGAAAGGCAACTTTTGCTATAATTAGATATTTATGTGAAAGAATTTTGAAAGCAATGATGATTCTCCTTTCTCCTCCTCCTTCTTGTTTTTTTTGGGGGGGGTTGTTGTTTAAACAGGATCTCACTCTGTTGCCCTAGGCTACAGTGCCATGGCATCGCCCTAGTTCCCAACACCTCAAACTCGTGGGCTCAGCCTCCCAAGCAGCTGGAACTATAGGTATGAGACACGGGGCCCAGCTAATTTTTTTCTATTTTTGGTAGAGATGAGGGTCTCACTCTTGCTCAGGCTGGTCTTGAATTCCTGAGCTCAAGCAGTCCTCCCACATTGGCCTGCTAGAGTGCCAGGATTATAGGTATGAGCCATCACACCTGGTCACTTTCTTCTTTTTTCATCAAGACTTCAGAAAGATGCATGCCAGCTAAATTACCAAGCCAATAAGGTCATGGACAATTATTCTGTTCTCTTTTGTATAGATCGCTAGCCTCTGATGGTTAGAGAAAGGAAGCTCTGGATGGGTTCCTGCCCCATGACCTTGCCTTTAGTTTGTACATTACAGTCCTGCAGTTTCTTTGAACACTCCCTAAAGTTCCAAATCTTTGTCCTTTTGAGGCCATGATAGCTTCACTCTAAGTTAATGTGATGATATTTTCAGTGACAGGAATCAGCCAATCTTGTGTTTGCTGTTGGGCCCAAATCCTCTCTGAATCATCTATATGCAAGGGAGATTGAAATTCTGGTCCTAAAAATCCATTCTAAGGGTAAAGACTTTTGAACTTTAAATTAGAGTCATAGACCTTCACTGTCCAATATGGTAGTCATGAGCCATATGTGGCCATTGAGTACCTGAAATGTGCAAATCCTGATTGAGGTATGCAAAAAGTGTAAAAAGACAACTCCAAAAAAATTGCAAAATATCTCATCAATATTTTTGATATTGATTGTTCAGTAATAATATTTTAGATATAGTAGATTAAATTAACTGTATTATTAACAATTAATTTTGCCTGTTTTTATTTTTTAATGTGGCTATTAGACAATTTAAACATACAATTGTAGCTTGCATCATATTTATTTTGGACACAGTCTTAAATCTTGCACCTGAAAGAGCAGACATGCCTGTGCAACACTGCCAGCCCATCTACACATCTCAAACACTACTCACTTCACCAAGGAGAGAGCACGACTCATGTCAATTATATTAATTGACTAATTTCTGGTGTCCATCAAACTTAAAGAATATTTAGGCAATTTTGGTAGCTGGCTCCAGAATGTTCCCTTTTAATTAAAGTCTTTCATAGTTAATTACCCATACAGAATTTATTCCCAGTTGGGAAATACACCTATCCACCCACCCACCTGGACACTTCTTCACACTGACACATGCATCATAAAGTGTATGCTGAAATATTTGAAAGTAAATATTAAACAATATCACACTGTGGTATATGTTAGAGCACAAAACCTTATTTGCTGGTTCTCCACTCTTCATGAGGGCTGTTGATCAGCAACCTTTATTACATTCCTGCAGTATATAAATCACTGCATTAGAGGCTGTGGAAAGCAGAATAATAAAATCTAATAACAATAGCAAAACTTTATTGAGTGTTTCGAGGTGCCAGGCGTGGTGCTAAGTGCTTTACTTGTGTTATTTAGTTTAATCTTCAAAATAACTTGATGAAGGAAGTATTGTTATTGTTCCCATTTTGCTTATGATGCCCAAGTTATGATCTCCACATTTGGAAGGCTGTTGCTATGAGTTAGTTGACTGCATAGGTGCAAAGTATTTTGCAGAACATCCACTTCAGCCACTCGCTTATCCAAGGAGAAACTCAAGTCGATGAGCATAGGGGACCTTTCCTCTTCTGTCTCTTTCTCTCTTCTTTCCAAAGTGTTGATTGTTAGCCCTGTGTTCATTCCCCCAAGGTTCTACAGCTCTTTACTTTTAGCTCTGTCCTTTGCTTTCTGTCATTTTCTCTCTCTCTCTCTCTCTCTTTTTTTTGGATTTGTGGGGAAAGGAGAGGGAAATAGAGGGTCCTACCTGCAGAAAGAGTGGAGGGAGGTACAATGGCCCTATTTCTTTAGGTTCCTGGTAATCTCTAAGACAAATGTTTCTAGTTTTAAGGTGCCTACTTTTTTTTTTTTTTTGGCTACGGCTGGGTTTGAACCCACCACCCTTGGTATATGGGGCCGTTGCCCTACTTGAACCACAGGTGCTGCCCTAAGGTGCCTACTTTTTATCAAAACCAGGGGAAGTTATTATGATTTCTGAGCTGTGTAATACATTATACTGTACATCATAACCAGTGCTAGGGGTTGGCAATTAGTTGGGGGAAATTCTGCTTCTCTTGGTCATTTGAAGGTCCAGACTTACATAAGTGCTCCCATCCTATAGCTCCAACGTCTGGGAAGCATGGCCTCCAAATCTCTGAGGAAGAGGAAGAGTGTGGGGTGGCAGAGATAAGAAGTGTCATACCTCACTTCTGCCTTCATTTAGTGACTAAAACACAAGGGGGCTGGCAAGTGTGATCTTCCCTATGTTCACAAAGGAAAGAAGAGTTGGGTGTGAGTGAGAACTAGTGGTTACTACCACAGCAAGTTTTAGGTTTGAGGTTATTTTTAGTGTTTGTATGTTTGAAAGCTATGTCTTCCCACTTGAATGATTTCACATTGAATCAAATTCAAATATACCCTTGACCCAAGTCTCCTATTAGGAAAAACAAATAAATGAAACATTGAATGTGAAATAAAACTATATCTGGGGCTTTTGTGAGGTTTCTGGTTTCATTGTCTTTTAAAGTTGTTCTTTGTGATAGCATGTTTATTCAATTTTTGAAGCGTTGTTAAGCAAGTAGTATTTAATCTGTGAAAATTTTCAAGTGGCTCATTTTACTCTCTCAAGTGTTTTTTATTCTCTCAAGTATTGCTATAGTCATTTTAAGATTGAAATGAACCATTTTTTAAAAAAAATTATTTATGGAGCCTCAAATAGCACTTGGTGCTCTGTCACAACATTAGACCTGTTTCTGAGGGCTCACTGAAAATACAGCAGAAAGGTCGGGGGTCTCAGCTATGGAACCTTCTAGAAACATACCTCACCACTGGAACTGGTTGTGATTCCTGGGTGCTGACATGAAGATTAATAATGCTTCACTCTGATTCTGGCAATTTTTACCAATTTCGTTGCCATGGCCCTTTTCTTTCAAGTTATTACCCGGAACTGAAGTGATAACAAATGTTTTACATTTTATACTGCCCAGATAAAAGGTTAAATTTTCGCATGTCACATGTTCTCTCTTTCTCTCTCTCACGTACACACACACCCACAATGCACATACACAACTGGATCAAAGGGAAATGAGTAATTCTCCTAGAATGGAAAGATTGTCCTAGTTTTAACATTAGGTGGCTAGTTTTCGTGTGCTTAAGTCACATGTAAAAATTGGAAATTGAACCTTATCGGTCTTTGGGCAGCGACTACATCATGCAGTTCTAATTTTCTGTGTATCATACAGTTTTGTTTTTCTGGGAAAGGATGTTGCTTTTGCTTCTCAAGTTTTATTATTGAGTCAACTGCCAAAGTTTAAGAGAGAGAGTCAAGGGCTCTTAAAATTATTTGGTGTTGAGTGAAGAGGCAGAGAAAGGTATTCCATATTTCCAAACATTTTAACTTTTATGTCTCTACCTGATGTTGGAATATAATCTAGACTTCAAGGCCTTTCTGATTCTTTTTGAAATGATGTACACTGTTGAATGAAGTTGGAATATCAGTGACACGAACTTTAATTCCACCCATGGATACTACATATTCTAATTTTTAATAGAATGTATTCATCCCTGTAATTTAAACTTTTGTAAATCAGGCAGCCTGTGTGCCTGCATGTGGTTTTGCACCATCTGGAAGTTCGTATTCGACTTTAGAAATGATGTCATACTTGCTTACTGCAAACTGGGCTAATGCTGGTTGAGATTGGATGTGGTTCAGGTCAAAGTTTTCTCTTAACAAAAAAAAAAAAAAAAAAAAGGCCCTCAAGTATCATTTCTTGATTCTAGGAGACTGTGCAAAGCTCTAAAGTTAGAGTGAAGGTGATTGAAGGGGCACGATCCAAATTCCTTTGAAGTTAAGTACATGCTTTCTGGCTCATGGAAAATAAACTCCCCCAAAGAAGACCTCAGCTGGCACAGACGCCCTCCTGCCACGTTGAGTTTGGGTGCTATGAACAGTGTGTTGATCACAACCATCCTTGCTTGCTGTTTTGTTCCTGGAGAAGTATTCTCATGGCTAGGGTTGCTTTTTAATTTCTTCTGGGCTCAGGAAGATGCGGCAAAGCACTGATCACATGTGGTGAGAAGGTGTTACAGTGTTAAGCCTTGCAGTCTAGATTATACTCCAACATCAGGTAGAGACATAAATGTTACAATGTATGGGAATATGGAATACCTTTCTCTGCCTCTTCACTCAACACCAAATAATTTTCAGAGCTCCTGACTCTCTCTCTCTCATCATTATGGTCTCTTTTTCTAAACTCTCTCCAGCACCACTCACTACCTCCCATACTATAATTTATTTCTATCACAGTTTGGATATTGGTCATTTCCTTCAGTGCAGATAGAGACCATTCAGCTTTGATAGCTGGAATGTGGGGCTGATGGGACCACAGTCCTGGGTTTCTTCTCAGAATCACATTGAGTCCTCATAGGCCTGTGTGCCAATATTTACAATTGATTGCCACTCATTATAACCACTGCTATAGTCTAGAGTGCTCGGCATGACCTGGTAATTTTTAAAACTCTACCAAATGACTGTTCTTTATACATAAACTCAAAATCATATTTTATTCTACCAGACATGATGAAAATCCAAAGAGAAGTAGTGTTGCCACTCTAGGTTGACAGATGAAGGTAACTCTAAACAGGATAGGGCACTTGGAAATCTGGAATGTTTAAGCTTTAGTGCATGAATTTCCATTTAGGACAAAGAAGATGCCTAGGACATGAGTATCTTCTCACCTTCTCAGCTCCTGTTTCTCTATGGCTCTTATTTGAGAGGAGACATAGTTCTCTGATATTTGAGAAATCTGCTATTCTCACTCTCTCTGGTCACAGAATGCCCATCCTGTCTCGTAAAGCAGCCAGGGCCATTCAGCCTTGGGGACTCTGTGTACCTGTGATCACCCCTTCCCCTACTGGGACTGCCCAGAATCATCCTCATCGTCGTCGGGCCAGAAACCAGAAAAACTCTCTACTCACCCACCTCCCTGCCATCTTTGACTTTTAGAACACAGTTTAGGCATCTTTTTGTTGGGAAGGGGTAAGTGGAAAAAGGAGATCTGCTATAACAACTTTTCTTTCTCCGTCGTATCATCATCTTTCTGTGATACATTCTACCAAAGGCTGATTCCGGTCTTCAAAATCATAAAATCTTAGGCTCTATTTGTTCGAGTATCTTTGTTTTACCCATAGAGAAACTGAGGTTGGAAGGCTGGGTGGGAGTACATGAGAATGATTTTTTCTGAGCCTCACAGCAGGGTGGAAGCAGAACCAGGCCTAAAGTATCCTGAAACCTAACGTGTCCTCTCTGCATTGTTCCTGTTGGCTCCTTATGGCTTTCTTATGTCCTTTTTTGTTTTTCTTTTCATCTGAATTTTACATGCCTGTAGTACAAAGGAGTGAAATGTTCAATAAAATTGGTTATAAGATATAGCAACTACCTACTTTCCCTTGCTGCATTTCTTTTTCCCCAGTACAACAAACTTCTTTAACTTCTTGTGTTTGATTATTTTCATATCATGCTTGCATCTCTACTTTCTTTTTTTTTTTTTTTTTTTTTTTTTTTGGAGGCAGAGTCTCAAGCTGTTGCCCTGGGTAGTGTCCTGTGGCGTCACAGCTCACAGCAACCTCCAACTCTTGAGTTTAAGTGATTCTCTTGCCTCAGCCTCCCAAGTAGCTGGGAATACAGGTGCCTGCCACAATGCTCAGCTATTTTTTTGTTGCATTTGTCATTGTTGTTTTAGCTGGCCTGGGCTGGATTCGAACCCACCAGCCTCAGTGTATGTGGCCAGTGCCGTAACCACTGTGTTCCAGGGGCAGCCTCTACTTCCTAATTTTTGATATAGCTACTATGTATTGCCTTCTTGGTATGGAGGGTAGAGAGTAAACCCTTTTGTTACCCCAACACCCCATCATCATGTTTACCCTCTGTCACCCATCCTTCTTTGTTCTTCCAACAAGGTTATATAGTAACCCTTCCTTCCTTTCCTTCCTTTCCTTTCCTTTCTTTCCTTCTTTCCTTCTTTCTTTCATTCCTTCCTTCCTTCCTTTCTTTCTTTTTTTGGCTGGAGCTGGGTTTGAACCTGCCACCTCTGGCATATGACTCCTTTGAGCCGTAGGTGCCACCCCAGGCTGGGTTTTTTTAAATCTCATTTGGTTTTTCTTTTTCCAAGGAAGAGATCATCATAAGATGTTTGTTAATTCTTAGTTGTATACCCATATATTTTTCAACTTTATTGACATTGAAGTATAAATTATTGAACTGTATAATTCAGTGAATTTTGATTAATCTGTATACCATGTAACCTCTCTCCACTGTCCCTCACCAAAAAAAATTCCCTCCTGGCCCTTTAATTAGTCCTTTGCCCCTCCCACCCCAGCCAAACATGGCTGTCACTTCTCTCACCATAGTTTGGTCTTATCTCTTTTAAAATTTCATAGAAGTGGAAATAGCATGAGCAGTCCATCTTCTCGATGCTTTCACTTGGCACAGAGATCCATCTGTGTTGCGTGTGTAAGTAGTTCATTCCTTTTTATGATTAAATGGTAGTCCATAGAAATACACCACTGTGTTGTTTATCCTTTCACTTGCCCGTAGACCTTTGGATTATTTTCCATGTGATCTATTATGACAGGGTTACTATGAACGTCTCTGTAAAATCAGTTCCTGCACACATATTTTAGACCCACTGTGTGATCTTATTTAATTTTGATTTGTTGTCATAAACATAGTATATTCCTTTCCCATGTCAAAGGAACTAACTATGCATTATTTTGTACATTTCTTCACAAAATAACCAGGACAGATCCTTGAGGAGTTAATGGCTGGAAACCATTGGTGGTTATAAACCTGACTTTGATGTATGATCACATGTAAGGTGTCTTTAATGATCCAGAAAAAATAAATCATGGTGGTTGTCTTAGTTTGTTAAGGATTCTGTAACAAAGTACCTAGGCTGCCTTGTAAAGAACAAAAGTGTATATCTGATTAGCAGAAGCTGGGAAGTCCAGGTCAGGACATCAGCAGATTGGGTGTCTGGTAAGGGTTCACTCTTTGCTACATACATGGGACCTTTTCACTGTATCCTGTGTCTTGGAAGGGGTGCATGAATTACTCTGGGCCTCTTTCAGAAGGGATTGAACCCCATCCATGAGCACTTTGTGCTCAAGACCAAATCATCTCCTAAAGCCCCCCACCTCTTAATACTGTTGTATTGGGAATTTGATTTTGACATAGGAATTTTGGAAGACACCAACATTCAGACCATAACAGTAATATCTGCTGAAGTGGCAGCACAGTAATTGTCCTAAAGGGTTCTAATTTTTTTTTTTACATCCAATAAAAAAGTAAATTTGTGGGAATAATATAGTAAATGTAAATGTTCAGCTGGGAATAATTTCCTTGGAAGTCTTGTAGTCTATTAATAATAAAGACAATATCCCTTCAAATAAAGTGTTTGTCACCGCTTCTTTCAAGACTAGATTAGTGGGCATTCC
Source organism: Otolemur garnettii (assembly GCF_000181295.1). Lineage (NCBI taxonomy): Eukaryota > Metazoa > Chordata > Mammalia > Primates > Galagidae > Otolemur > Otolemur garnettii. The sequence goes on from NW_003852397.1 coordinate 28,228,427, forward strand.
TAAACACAGTTGTAAAAATGATATTATAGATCAATAAAGCAGAATTTTAAAAGACTATAGAGGATTACTTCTAAAATGGTCTTTTTATTGTCTTTATATTGTTTGGATTGTTTCATTGTTTAAGTACCCTAGTGATTTTTTTCCCCCTGTGATCTAGTATGAGTAATCCAGAAATAGAAATTTTTTTGCACATGTCTTCGAAATGTTAAATAAAAAATAAAGCTTGGGGGCGGTGCCTGTAGCTTAGTGGGTAGGATGCTGGCCACATACACCGAGTCTGGAGGGTTCAAACCCAGCCTGGGCCTGCTAAACAAGAATGGCAACTGCAACAAAAAAATAGCCGGGTGCTTGGGGTCCCAGCTACTTGGGAGGCTGAGACAAGAGAATCACTTAAGCCCAAGAGTTTGAGGTTGCTGTCAGCTGTGATGGCATAGCACTCTACCCAGGGCGACATTGTGAGACTCTGTCTCAAAAAAATAAATAAATAAAGCTTATGCTTTCTCCTTTCATTAATGACATTGAAAAATCAGGAATTATAATTTTCTAATTTTGGGGCTAAGATACAAAGAAGGATTTTTTAATATCTTTTGTCTTTCTTTTCTTTAAAAGTGTTTGCAAGGCCTTCTTTCACAAAGCTGGAGAATGGGTATTCCATTTCCACGTCATTCTCTTCCTTCAGCAGCACTAACTTCCTCTTGGCACCACTACTTTTCATATTTAGGAACATTTTCTACGTGTCAGTTTTGTTCCTGCAGACGTCAGGCTCAGGATGTGGCTCATCATGTTTTCCTTCTTCCCGGGGGTGCTGCAGAGCAGGAGCAGTATTCTACCCTCTCTGAGCTGTTGGAGCCATGGAGTAGTATTGTTCTCTATTTCCCAGCTTAAACAAACATGTTGTTTCCTGTAAGTGAGAAAAAAACCCATAAAAATATACATAATGTCTTATTTCATAGAAGCCTTGTATTTGTAAAGAATGTTTACAATTTTTTTTTTTTTTTTTTTGCAGTTTTTGGCCAGGGCTGGGTTTGAACCTGCCACCTCTGGCATATGGAGCTGGCACCCTACTCCTTTGAGCCACAGGCGCCACCCAAGAATGTTTACAATTAAAATTACAATTAAGAGAGATAGAGACTATGAAATGCATGGTGAGCCCCACGAGTGCGGGCTCGAAGGTGCTGTGCTTAGGAGGCACACGTCTGTCCCCTGCTTCCCCCAACCAAGGGCACCACCTAACTTCTTTGTGAAACCCACAGCCTTCTTTCTTTTTCCTGATTTCAGGTAGATGCACTGAGGTTACGCCTGGAAGAGAAAGAATCTTTTCTCAATAAAAAAACAAAACAGCTGCAGGATCTCACAGAAGAGAAGGGGACCCTGGCTGGAGAGATCCGTGACATGAAAGATATGTTAGAAGTGAAGGAAAGAAAAATCAATGTTCTTCAGAAAAAGGTGAGTAGCTCCCCGAAGCCCTTTAAGTTGGGAGTTAGAATCATTCATGTTTTGTCATTTCAGAAAAATTTTGAGCGCATGGAAGATAAAGTATCTTTTAAGAATTTTAGACTAGGAAGTATAAACCTTTTACTTACTGGTAGTTGTAGCACATCTTTTTTTTACATGGCTTGATGAATTTTCTATTTGATTATCTAGCAAGTAAACAGTGATGATTGTTTTTTCATTCGTCAGCCAAAACGTAGAGGTAATTATACCAATTTGAACATAAATCAGAAATAATAAAAGATCCCCCCAAATTGGTTAATGTTTCCTCTTCCCTTACTGAGAGTTAGCAGAGTATTTTGTGGGTCTTAAATGTGTTTTAGATGCATTTCATATTCATATAATCTTTAGTAGATCCTGTTATGCCAAACCTAGCGTTGATTTGGAGAGAGGTTGGCGTTTACACCCATTGGTTAATTGAAATTGATGGAAAGAACTTGTTCCAGCCACACTGATTGAATCCAGCCGATGCTGAGCTTTGTTAGAGCCCTTTCTCCCATCAGGTCATTCTCTCCATTATAGGAGACCCTGATTTTGTGGCAGCACCCCAATTTTCTTTTGGAAAATTCCCACTTGCTGCTGTGTACAGTTTTGTGGGAACCATTGTGTGACTGCCTTCTTCTAGAAAAAAGTGGGCTAGAAGAGAAACCATTACCTGCTCTTTTATGAAAAAGAAAATGTGCTGGAAAGATATAGGTTCTCTCAGAGGAACAGGCACCCAGTGTGGACACTGGGCAGAAGTCAGTGGCGGACCCTGGCCGGTATGCGTTGTTGACAGGCATGTGGCCCAGCACCACACTGCAGCATGGAACCAACTGCCCCACTCTTGGCGTCACTGGCCACCATTACCTCCCACCTGGTATAGATCAAGAGCAACCTTGTGGTTTTTCCTGTTTCCACCCCTATGTTTTCTGATGCCTGTTCTTAACCCAGAAACAGGAGTAACCCTTCTAAAGCATAAAACAGTTCACATCACTCTCTGATAAAAACTAACCAGTCACAACTAGCTATGCAGTTTGTGGGGCCCAGTGCATGATATAAAGGTGGGGCTTCTCCATAGAAATAGCAGGGCATTGGGAGGGAGAAGGGAGGGGGTAATGGGTGGAGGGAGGGAGTTTGGAGGGATTACTTCTGAGGTTTACCTTATAGGGGTACAGGTGAATCTTTCTAAGAGTAGAATGTGAATGTTTTAAAGCAATAACTGAGAAAATGACATGAAGGCTGTGTTGACCAGTTGATGGAAGTATTTCAGATTGCATGTGAAGACCCCACACTGTACCCCAGAAGTGCATTAATGTACATAGTTACCGTTCAATAAAAAAAAAAAAAAAAAAAAAAAAAGAAATAGCAGGGCATTAAGCACAGGGCCCTGTGCAGCTGTCCCCATCTTCAGTGACTGTCGTTGTAACACAGGGTAACAGCAGCGTTCACGGCGCCTTGTGTGATTAGGTTCCCTCTGGCCAGTTGGATCTTCCATCTCGCCCCTTCCCACTTTGCTCATGTTACATAGGCTCCTGGGGACACTCATTTTGTGCTCTTCTGCAGACACATCAGGCGTGCTCTCTCAGGGCCTGACCTATGCTGGGGCCTCTGTGGAAACACTCTGACCCTTAACTCATACTGCCCAACGTGGTAGCCATGAGCCCTGTGTGGCTGTTAAGGTCTCGAGTTGAAATAGGCTGCAAGGGTGACATACACATCAGATTTAGAAGACTTAATTTGAAAAAAAGAATACAAGATCTCTCATGAATCATTTTTTGTATCATGAAAATATTTTGGGCATATCTGATAAAATATATTGTGAAAATTTATTTCATTTGTTTCTTTTTGTTTTTTTAACACATCTCCCAGAAAGCTTCAAGTGACCTATGTGCTTCACATTATGTGTCTGTTGGGCAGGACTTCTGTAAATAGCTGTGAGGCTTATGCCGTTGCTGCTTCCAGGTCTCAACTCAAATGGTACTTTGTTACAGGCCGCCTTTGCCCATCCTGCATACGATAGCATGGCTACTCCCATTCCCAACTTTTGAATTCCCTTATACAGTTTTATTTTTCTAAGTAGAATTTATCATCTGACAGATATGTGTTTTTTAAAATTTGTTTGCTATATTACTAGAATATAAATTCTAGGAGGGCAGGCTTTTCCCCCCTACTATGACATCTTTAGTACACAGAAGGTATACGTGCTCAATAAAGATTTGTTGAATGAACAATGAATAAATGAGTGAATGAGTGAACTTGCTCCGGAGTTACCATCTTGGGTAGGAACATTTGGTTGGCCAGAATTAGTTACGTGCTTACCCCTTACTGCTAGGAACACTCTTTCCTGTAGAGTTGTCTCAAGGACAGAGGTATAGCACTCCTTTTGTTCTATGGCAAAGTTGTGATGATGATGTCAACAAATTCCTAGAGCTCCCACCTGCTTGTGCTTCTGCCTTTTCTTAAGTGAGTTCTTTAGTCTGTCCTCAACTCTGAGATCCAGCCAGCCTCTTCCCAGTGCATTCCTGTGTGTTAGGCTCAACCAGAAGTCTCAATGGTACATTCATGTACAGATTAGTGTGACTCACACTTAAAAAATAAAGTTAGATTTAAACCAAATCTTAGAAACTTCACCAAAGAGTGAAAAGGAGAGATCCTGCATTTGTTTGGAATTCTTAGGATATTGACAGTTTGATCATATTATCAAACTGTAGAGATCTTCATGCACAAAGTCCTGGTCATTAGATTCCCCTCTTGCATACCAGCTTATTGATATATATCATTAAAAGAGACTTGGGCAGAGAAGACTAAGAACCCTTGAGTCAATGGGGCTGCTTAGGGTAGGTGGGATGAACAGAGAGACAGTTTTAGCAGTGGATCTTGGAGCACATCCTAAAGATTCAAAATAAGACTTTTCATTAAAAATTTCCAGCAGCAGCCGAGCACAGTGGCTCATACCTATAATCCCAGCCTCTGGGAGGCTAAGGGGGTTAGATTGCCTGGAGTTTGAGACCAGCCTGAGCAAGAATGAGACCATGTCCCTAAGAAATAGCCAGGCATTGTGGCAGGTACCTGTAGTCCCAGCCCCCTAGGAGGCTGATGCACAAGAATCACTTGAGCCCAAGAGTTTGAGGTTGCTGTAAGCTATAATGCCACAGCATTCCACACAGGGTGACAAAGTGAAACTCTGTCTCAAAAAATAAAAAAATAAATCTCTAGCAGCAAATAACAACAAAATAATAACATTTATTGAACTTATATTGAACACTGTATGCTGGTTACTCCACAATGCTTCCTACGTGCACTATTTACTCTGGGGAATAAATAGTGAGATAGGTACGATTATAAATCCAAGGTACAGCGATATCAAGGCTTTTGGTAAGCTTGTGCAAGGTCGCACAGTCTAGATATAATTTTTTCTGGGGGAAAATAGAATAAAATGATTGATGTAAATTAAGAGAATAAGCATCACTTTCCTTTGACCTCAGAAGAGCATGAGAGTGAATTGAGAAAGAATATTATAGTTGTTTGTTTTGTCAGGAGTTGAGACTAAGTGCTTTTGTTCTTGAGATATAACAACAATTTTCTTGGTAAGAATTTTGGGGTGGCACTTTGAATGCCTAAGTGACAAATGGCCAATTTTGCTGATGCAAACATTTTGCAAAATGTTAAACTTTCCCCCACATCCAGACTCAAAGTTTTGAGAACCAGTTGGGAAGTTCTAGAACAAAGTCCATTGTATATTATGACTCCTTTTGGCAACGGGATCATGATTTCACTTATTTAAGTCATACAGATAATGGATTTGGAAGGATTTCATGCATATTTGGAGAGGTAACTCAGCTTCAAGTCTTGTGACAGAGTATTTACTGATACATTTGAGGAGGAAATAAAACCTCTGGCAACATAATAAAGTGGCAGGATCTCTCTTATACCTGCAATGTGAAAGAAAAATAATCCCTAGAGAAGTAATACAAAAGATTTAGAAACCGACTCAAGATGTGGAAATAATACCGAAGGTAATGGTCCAATGAGATGTTGTCTTTGGGGCTGGAGCCTCTTTGGAGCTTAGACCACATTTAGCATAATTGTCTGTTCTAGGGCAGGACTGGATTGAAACAGCTTTAGGATTAGGGTGTGGTGGCAGGGAAGAGTAATGCCCTGTCAGTGTCAAAGGTGCAGGATTCATATCTCTTGTTCATAGACTCTTTTGCAACCTGCTGTGTGTTTTGATGCCAGTAGAACAAGGTATGCTCCTTTCCTAGTCATGTTTAATCTGGTGAAACTAGGCTTGTACTTTGTAGAGCTCTGGTTCACAGCAGTAAGCCATGGAGACAGGGGTGGACATGATGCTCTAAGCACTTGGTCACATGAGGAAGGAAGTGAGGCTGAACAAATAGACAATCCCAGGTGGCAGGACCTCCATGATCAAGATTTTGTAACAAGATGAGATCACCCAGATTGGATTTATATCCCCATGATCTTATTTTTGGCTCTGCTCTATAATTCTAAGATATGGAGTTCTTTTAGTAGGAAACAAAAACCTGCATGTATGAAAAGTGTCTGGTGGAATATCCCCTCGTGGTTGTGACACCGGCATCAGAAGAGCAGTGTTGGTTTTATGCTGTAGCCTTGGTCTTCGGTTCCTAAGTTTGAATTTGCAAACTGCAGATGATGAAGTGCTACCTGACTATTGAGTTTTTATAGGAAATGTCATAAAACCTTGATGACATTGTGCATTTGGAAGTGTATAATGTCCAGGATTTGAGGACACGGTAGCTCTATGTGAACCAGATCAAATTCAGACTATTACGCAGCTCATAGATTCTATCACCAAATCTTGATACCCAAACAATGGTTTTTAAAAAGCCATTAAAATTGGACAAAAATTCTATCTCCATTTTCATTCTAGGCTTCAGTCCTATAAGCAATGTGAATTTATAGAGCAGAAGTTTTTTATTAGGGATAGAAAAACAGATGGTGATCTCTCTGGAAGCCATGTTTACTGGACGTCTCCTGAACTCCATAGCTGCTTTGGGAGGTGGAGAAGGCAGGCAGGGGCCTGTGGATTTGGCTCCCTGGGGTATTGTATATGGGTCTGCTTGCATCAGCTGCTTTACTGTCCCGATTTGGAAGCGTGGTGGTGAAAATTCTGAATGGTGATAAGCTCAGGGTTAAAGGATACTATTAGAGTACTAAGTTTCCTCGTGAGATTTATAAAACTAAAAAAAAAAAGTAAAAATCTGAGAAGATGGCTACAGAACACAGAGCTCACCATGTCAGTTTAAAATTCAACCCTGTCAGTTTAAAATTGAACTATGATGTGAAAGATTTTTTGACTCAATTGAGCTCTTTCTTGGTGTTTAAACATCTATTTGAACTATTATACTTACTACTGGCAAACCTCCTAATTTTTTGAATGTGTCCAAAATCATATCATTTTGCATTCACTGAGTGCTTCCGTGTGTCTGCCAGTCACCACTCTAGGACCTGGAGTTCCAACAAAAAATAAGATGTTCTCCAATGAAGCTACCAGTCTGGGTGGGGAGACAAAATTGCATAATCCTAAACAGGTGTCATGGAGAGCAACAGAAGGCATCTTACTGGAAGCCAACCACCTGCTGGATGCAAACAGCAGAAGCCACTTCTGGCTACCTCAAGCAGAAGGGAATTTGTTGCAAGAATATCTAGAGTCCCAGTATCAGGTTTATAGAACCTGACTGGGGGTTGATCAAGAACCAAGACTGCTCTAGGAGAGCAGGGAAATGCAAACACCACTGTGATTTCCTAACTGGGAGTGTTTGTCTGGTCAGGTGTTGTTTCTACCTGGCTGCTCACTCTCACCTTCCTCCCTCTGCTCCCACATCAGGTTGCCAGTCAGGATTCAGAGTCCTGGAACAAATTTGACACAATTGCCTCTCGTTGGCAGGATCTCACAGGAACTTTCCTTTAAAAGAGTCTGAGAAATGTGGCTCTAAGCTTTACACCTGACCTTTCCACTTAGTTCTTATATCACTTAGGGAAGTCTTTGCTGACACTCCAAGCTGTTTCTTAGCTCCATTTAGAATTATGCATCCCATTGGTGAATGTTGACTTTCCTCTCAGGGCTTGAGGGCCCCAACCATGATTGTCAAGATACTTCCAGCTCCTGCCAGAATTCTTGGTATGCAATGGTCCTTGATCAGTATGCATTGGGTGAATAAGTGAACTCAGCAAATTTTCATGAATGAGAAATTGAAGAGGAGAAATCACGTTGAGATCCACTTCTAGCCCAAGGATATTGTTAGCGCTGAGGAAAGTCAGTTGCCCCAGTGAAATGTCAAACCCACTCTTGTTCCCAGCACAGCATGTTCTGTGTAGGCTGCAAGATGGAACCTTCTCATGAATAATAAAACAGATGAGGGAATGACTTGCTCTACCCACACCTAACACCTCCAGGCTTGGTTCCCTTACTCTGGGAAGGTAAAAAGGGGTGAAGATTTGAGAATGGGAGCTTAGCCACTCTTCCTTCATTTTCCTTTTTAATATAAAGAAAATGTGGCATTTATTGAGAATGTTGTCTTATTCTACAAAAAGAGTACTTCCTTCACCAGTTTTACTTCTAAATTAATAGATTGCTAGAGGCATAATCTTGTATGAGAGTTTTAGAATTGACATAGGAAAGTGACTCTTAAGGTCCACGTGGGTCCTTGGCTTTGCACAGGAATTCAGGAGCAAGCTGACAGTCTAAGATAAAAATGGGATTTATTAAGAAACTATAGAAAGTCTACTCTATGGGCTAGTTTTCTCTGGAGAGGAGATCTGGCCCATGGTTACTTTTACCCCAGCTTAATTGTGGGCTAAACAAGGGGCAGAATATTCGTGTTATTTCTTGGGAAGGGGCAGAGTGTTTTTCTGAAATTAGGGTGACTTGCTGCTCTTGATTATATATGGCCAAATAGGGAGTGTCATGGTGTCAGGTGCATTTTGAGAACGGAAGGTTTTCTTAGAAACGTTTATAGTAATGAGGTGTAAATATGTAAGGTCAAGAGGTGATTAATTTCTTTGCTATCTTGGTTCTAGCTGCTTAGAACTTGTCCTGCCCTTCATCTTGTTTTGATCAGGGTGGAAACTTTCTTTTGAGACTTCTTGAGTCAGTCAGTCAATGTCTGCACAATTCAGCAATGCTTTTAACAATGGTCAAAGCAGTGTCTGAAGCAATGCCTATAGTGGTCCCTGCCAGTTCCTTGCCTCACATTAAATTGCTGATTATACATGGTCACTTCCACTTAGTACAATATAAATGATAATTTATATAATAAAATTATTATCTGCTATTGATTAAACCCTTACTGTAATATCAGACACTGCACTTGGGGCTTTGCAAGTTATGAGTTCTCATAACAAACCTAATGGCCTATAGAAATTATCATATTATCCCCATTTTTAAAAGGAGAGACAGGTTTAGAGAGGAACTTGCTCAGATAGACATGGCAGAAATGAGATGGAGCTATTCTTAACTACCACATCTTTCTGGTGTTTTCCCAGGCTATGATCCTGCCTCCCTTGTGAGATAAATGGGATTATTAATTTATAGGGATTAGATAAACTATAATTTGAGCAATTTACCTGAGGTTAATACATAAGGATGCCAGTTTTTAAGACCAAACTAGCAGAGATGCAGCCACTAGGTAATACAATTAAAAATATATATATAGGAAACTAATTACATTACTCAAAATAAAATACCATGTCTAGATTTTAAAATTCCTTAATCTATATGTAGAATAAAGAAAGGTTGTGGTTCCCTTTGATTTCTGTTTATTTTTTCCCTGAAAGACTTCTCTTGTACCATTCTAAGCCACTGACTTGATTTCGTGCTTCATTTAAAATTTTTTTTTATTTTAAATTAATATGAGGGTACAGAGTTTTATGTTACATTGTTCTCACTTCCAAAGTAATGTTCAAGTCATAGTTGGAGCCCTTCATCCAGGGTACATGCTGAATTCCCTGACATTGTGTGTACTAGATGAGATTCTGCCAATTGCCCACCCTCCAACCACTCTCCACTCTTCACCTCTCTCCCTCCTCTTCCTTTCCCCTCACTAGGCTATATTTGTGTGGACATGCACTTGTTTATATATTGGTTTTATATTAGTATTGAGTACATTGGATTTTTTCCCCCATTCTTGAGATACTTTATTATGAAGAATGTGTTTCAAGTCCATCCAGGTAAACATAAATGATTTAAAGTCTTCAATTTTTCTTATGGTTGTATAGTACTCCATGCTATACATATGCCACCATTTGTTGATCCATTCAAGGGATGATGGGAATTTAGGTCATTTCCATGACTTGACAATTAGGAATTGAACTGCAATAAACATTCTGGTGCAGATATCTTTGTGGTAAAATGATTTTTGTTCTTTTGGATGTATACCTAGTAATGGAATTGCAGGATCAAATGGAAGGTTGACTTTTAGAGATTAAGAAGGAAATCATTAGATTTTTTGAATAAAATTATAATGAAGCTGCAAGCAATCAAAACCTGTGGGATACTGCAAAGGAGGTCTTAAGGAGGAAATCTATAGCATGGGATGCCTTCATGAAGAAAACAGAACGCACCACAGGCAGCCAAGGAGATCTCCGCTCCAGGGCTCTGGGTGGGCCCAGAAGTGCTTGCTAGTGCCACGGGTGTCCTACGGGCAGTGGCGGAAGAGTCCTCCGTTCCAGGCAGACCCCAAACAGCCTTCTAGAGACACGCACACCCCACGGGGGCCAGCGGAGGAGTTCCTTGCCCCAGGCACCTGTGATGGGTGGGCCCAGAATTGCTTGCTAGAGCCAC
>NW_003852397.1:28244259-28267732 GCF_000181295.1 Otolemur garnettii
AAAAAAAAAAAACAGAAAGCAAGTCAGTAACTTAATCTAGATCTAAACCCAGCAGAAGAAAAGAAATAACTAAAATTAGAGCAGAAGTAAATGGAATTGAAAACAAAAGAGTCATCTGGAAAAATCAGAATAGCAAAAAGTTGGTTCTTTGAAAAGATTAATAAAATTGATCAACCTTTGGCCAGACTAACAAGAAACAGAAAAGTAATACCTTCAATCAGAAATGATACAAGAGAAATAAGAACACATACCGTAGAAATACAAAAGATCTTCAATGATTATTACAAAAAGACTCTATTTCCCAAAATATGAAAATATAGAGGAAATGGGCCAATAACCTGGAATCATAACACCTTCCTCCATTCAGCCAGAAAGAATTAGAAATTTCAAACAGACCTATGCTAAGCACTGAAATAGCATCAGCTATGCTGCTTGCTTTTTGAAGAATTGTAATATTTTTGCCCTGATAGTAGTTTCACTCTCTTTTCTTTGTTGGCTTAAAGGGCTGAGACCTCAAAAGATGATCTGAGACATCTAAGCAGGTTTCCTGGAATATTCACAAGTGAACTCACACATCAGGAGACCCCTCATTCCTTGTCCAATCTCAGGCGGAAGCAGTCTGGGAAGTCTCTCTGCTTTACAGGGAGCTGTTCACTTAAATGCTAACCTCCTGGGTATCAGCGAGCTCATTCTATGTCTGAAGCCAGGAGTTAGGCGGTCCTCTCAGAGTTGGATCAAAACTAGGGTTATAGAGTGGCTTTGGGTCTTAGGCAGGGATTCTCAACCAGGAGCCACTTTACAACCCTCTTCCTTACCCCACTGGGGACATTTGGCAATATTTGGAGACATTTTTGGTTGCTATAGCTGGGAGACTGCTACAAGCATCTTTTGGGTAGAGTCTAGTCCAACAGTGCTGTTAAATGTTCTTATATGTATAAGGACATGCTCTTACTCCCAACACTTAATTACCCAGAGAAACCCTTGTCTATAGGAGTCCCTTCTTTCCTGTGTATGGACCACCCTACTCATGGTTTTCTAGGCTCTCTGCCTTAAGATAGTGTTCCTTAAAATAGCTTACTATACTAGTAAGCTTTTACTCAGTACAACAGTCATTTCTCTACTTTCTGAGTATTATCTTAATTGATACATCTAACATTTTTACCTAGACTTTATCTCTGGCATTGTTTTAGGCAATTTTCAGAGTTGAGTGTCTTGTGTATGTGTGTGCATGTGTGTTTGTTTATACTTGAGTGTATATATTTGGATTATTACCACTATTTCTGTTTTATAATTTTCTTATATAATAAATCCATATTTATAAAGAGTATATATGGCACTCTTGAACTATTAGTAGTATTAAAGTTGATCTGAACACATTGATGATGATATCAACTAATTTGATCAGGGAAGTTGTTCAAATGTTGTACAGGGAAATATCCTAGGAAAAGAGCATCTGATTTAGACATAACAGAGATAAGCCACTAGGAGATACCACCTAGTTTAAATTTGGGGGGCTATACATATAACACAGTTTATTAATCCATTTGTGGGTTAATGGGCACTTAGGCTTCTTCCATGACTTAGAAATTATGAATTGGACAGCACTAAAATTCTGGTAAAAATATCTTTGTTGTAAAGTGATTTTTGGTCCGCTGGACATATACCTAGTAGAGGAATTGTAGGATCGAATGGCAGGTCTATTTTTAGAACCCTAAGTGATCTCCAAACTTCTTTCCAAAAGGAATGTATTAGCTTCTAATCCCATGAGCAATGCAGAAGTGTTCCCTTTTCTCCACATCCATGCCAACATCTATAGTTTTAGGATTTTGTGATATGGGCTAATCTTACTGGAATTAGATGATATCTCAAAGTGGTTTTGATTTGCATTTCTCTGATTGTATACCATAGAATATTATGTAGCCTTAAAAAAGATAGAGACTTTACCTCTTTTATGTTTACAAGGATGGATCTGGAACATATTCTTCTCAGTAAAATATCTCAACAATGGAAGAGAAAGTATCCAATGTACTCAGCTCTACTATGAAACCAGTATATAAGCAAACACACTTCCATATGAAAGCTATAACCCAACTACCGCCCAAGATGAAAGGGAAAGAGGAGGGAGGGTGGGGAGGGAAGAGGATAGGTCGAGGGAGGGTAATTGGTGGGACCACACCTATGGTGCATTTTACAAGGGTACATGCCAAATCTACTAAGTGTAGAGTATAAATGCCTAAACATAATAATTAAGAAAGTACAGTGAAGGCTATGGTAACCAGTTTGATGAAAGTATTTCAAATTGTGCATAAAACCAGTACATTGTATCCCATAAATGTACACAGCTATAATGTAGCTACATTTTTTTTAATAAAAAAAATAAATACACCATTTATTTCCTAACAAAAAGAAAAAACATTTTGGAGGGGCTGAATTGCAGAATTCTAGTCATTTGAAAAATAGTTACCTTTAAGGCTGATTATTTTTTCTAATGAAAAGCAAAAAATGGCTTTTATTTTATTAACATTTGAGGCTGAGAATCAGATTTCTATATTTGTATTAAAATACCTTTTCATATATTTTATCTAATCATATGGGGTAGAGTCAAATTATTTCTTCAATGTAGATCGAATGTAGATTTAATTAACCAATAAACTGCTTAGATGCGGTAGAACCTCCATAGTTGACCAGTCTTCCATATTGACCACTTCCCTAAGCTGACCTAATTGTCATAGACCAGGCATGCACTACCTGTACTCAGTGGAAGTTCCTTATGTTGGTCACTTCCATATATTGGCCAGTATTTTATAGTCCCTTGGGTGGTCAACTTATAGAGGTTGCAATTAAGAAAGTATTGTTTAGGTTTGGCTTTGTAATTTGCCAACATTGTTTAGAAGGGTACCTTCATTGTTCTAGGAAACATAAGGGGAAGCTAATTTGCTAGGTCACATAGTAAGTTCTCTGGATGTTTTCTCCGTTTGTAGTCACCAGACCTAAGAAGCATCTTTACTTTTGCATAATTTAATACATTGTTTCTTCATCGTGGTATGCAGGTGATGCCAAGGGTTCTAGAGCTAATTAAATGTCCAGGACAAATAATAACCAAGAGTGCATGGCTGCCAGTCTTGGCTGGAATTATTTGCCCCAATGTTGGTGATAGTCTAGGGAAAAAAAACAAAACAAAACAGTGTGGTGTATTTATCCACTTTACTCATTTTGTCCCATGAAGTGATATTTCAAAAGTCACTTTGTGGGTACTTTGTGTCTCTTGAGTGGAGGTTGTGGTTTCCTTGGTAAACCTCAGGCTTCTTTGTGAAGCAGTATATACTCCAGTCTCCTCCTCTGCATATGTTACTTTTCTTCTAAGGGATTTGAAGTTTTAAAGTTGTCCTTCTAGAAGTGACATTGATAAAATGGTATTTTATTATCAAAGGAACTGAAACTTAGAAAAATCATCCTTCGGATGAAGCAATTAAAGAGATTTAAGGAAGCCGCCTCATTCATTCATGTATACATTAAACATCTGAGGCACAGTCTTTGCTTAGCTATACCTTTCTCCTCGTGGGCTCTATTGAACGCAATTTGATACTATTTGACTGTAAAAGACATGTAAGTATGGGTGTGCTGATGAAGTCTGGGCAAGCCTGAAGACAGCAAGACATGAGAGAATAGGAAACCTGGAAGGGACTTGATAGACTGTTCATACAACCTCTTCATTTCACCATTCAGGATGTAGAGGTCCTGAGAGATAAAGTGACTTGTTCAGGGTCACAGAGTTAATTATTGACAGAGCCTGGGCTGTACCCAAGTGTCTGAGTTGGATTACACTTTCCCTTTTCTTCTCTCAATGCCATCTTGAGACCTTGGACACCATTGCCCTACTTTAGCCAGTTTGCTTTCCTTCCTTCCTACTGTCCAGCCATCCAGCATCTGGAATGAGCTGGACACCCTGAAGGCACTGGGGATACATACGCTATTGAAGAAGGTATAATTTCTATCCTCAGGGAGCTCATACTCATGTAGAAAACAACTAAACAGGCAATTACAGCCCAGTGTGTGATGCCTGCTATGCCAGCCAGGTATACAGTGCACTTAGGAGGGGCACCTCACCTAGCAAAGGCAGTAGGATGAATAAGAAAGACTTTTAGGAAAAGTTGATGAGCTCAGTTAAAAGCTGAGGGACTAAGGGCTGTTGTCCAATCCAAGCAATAGGAATAGCATTTGCAAAGGTTTGGAAGGAGGAAGCAGCATTTGGGGAATCAAATTTTACATAACTGGACCACACTTCCTTGCTACATCTAGGAAACAAATTTGACTAGGAATAGAAAAAGCCTTTCTATTCTTTATGTCTTCTAGAAGTCAAACATATTTTATATTAAAGTTGAAGAGTCATTTTGACTTCTATAGTGTACTCTTCCAGTCCCTTGTGACTTGCAAGTAGCAATACTGATTATCAGTTTTCTTTCAAAAATACATTTCACAGCCAGATCATGCTGAGAGCTGATTCGTATTCAATGAGAACAATGATCCCACACCAGGGGAGGCAAATTCTCATTTAAATAAATATTTGTTTTGAGGTTAAGACCTTATATTCTGTACTCAATTTTACTGTGATGGACTTTTAAAAAAGATTGGTTTATAATCACCTAAAAATTCCCTTGGAGATTTAAAATAAAAATGCTCAGAGCGTCATGACCACGGCCACTACCCTAATGGGTATAGGCATCTTGACACCATTAATCTCAGCAGCCAGCTGTTGCTTATAGTTTTGTGATATGGGATTAGAAGTAGTTGAGCTTTTATATTTTAAATCTGGAGATGATTCCATTTTTCTTCCCACACACTCCCCAGGCCATTTGATTTAAATCAAACTTATTTATGTGGGAAGGGAAATTTTCTGTCTTTTTTACTTATCCTGTGTTTGGCAATGAATTCTGGTTTGCCGTGAAGAGTTTTACACACATCTACATTAGCATTTATCATATTATATTGTAAGGGAAGTTCATAATTCAAAACTTTTATAATATACATGTAAGTTTCCCATAAGAATAAATGTAAAGTAAGGGTGATCTTGGGGAAATAAAATTCCATAATTATTGTAGGTAAGGGGCATCTTTTTACTGTTCTGATACTGTGGTCTCATCACCAGTATTTTTTTCCTTTATATTTACCTGATTATACTACAGCTTTTGCAAACTAAAAGATGTAACTTTACTTACATAATAATGTCTATACCAATTGTTTTCACCGAAGCTGGATTCTAAATTAATGACACAAAGTATATGGTAGTTTGGGGCCCTCGTCATAATATTTTATTATCCCTTCTTTTTGGATTGCTGGTTTTTGAGAACTAGCAATAGTACCCACATTCAATTAATCTGCAGACAATAATAGAATTACAGTTTTTACAAGTCATTTACAATTCTAACAAAAATGTACTGACAAATAGAATTCTAAGATAAATCTAAGGTTTCCCATGCCCCTGGTTTTCCTGGCTGGAATAATTCCCAGGTCAGTGAAAATGATGAATTTTATAGCCATGATTAGGTTAGATTATGTGGCACAGTTGCCTTTAAGAAAGGATGGGCTTGACATAGTCATACGAGCCCTTTCAATCCAGGTCTTTTGTCAGATATAAAGAAGTCAGTGATTTAAAATATGAGGGAGTTCAGTGCAAGAGAAGTTCTCTCCTGTGGATATGAAGATAGAGGGGGCCACATGGTCAAGAATGTGGGCAGGCCCTTGGGCTGACAGTGGTTCCTGTTTGATGGCCAAAAAGAAGCAAGGATCTCAGACCTAAACCACAAGAAATTAAATATAGCCAACAAGAAGAATAAGCTTGGAAGTGAATTTTTCCTTATGGCTTCTGGACAAATACTCATCCCGGCTGATATCTTGATTGAAGCCTTTAAAGTCTAAAAATAGACTCCAGTCACACCTTGCCAGACTTCTCACCTACGCAACTGTGAGTTGATAAATCGATGCTGTTTTTAGCCATTGAATTATTGGCATTTTGTTACATAGCAGTTGAAAACCGATACAAATGTATATTAAAATAACTTTTCAGGCTAGGTGTGGTGACTAACACCTGTAATCCCAACACTTTGTGAGGCCAAGGTAGGAGGATCCCTTCAGGTCAGGAGTTTAAGACCAGCATTGGCAACATAGCAGACACCCTGTCTACAAAAAACAAAAAAAAAAAATTAGCTGGTTGTGGTGGTATGAATCTGTAGCCTTACCTATAGTGGAGGCTGAAGTGGGAGTATTACTTTAGCTCAGGAGTTGGAGGCTCTGTGAGGTATGATTGGGACACTGTCCTTCAGTCTGTGGCAGAGTAGGAGCCCCATCTATTAAAAAAAGAAAAGAAAGAAAGAAAGAAATTTCAGAGTTGCCAAACCTCTCATGGAAATTCAGAGGCAAGTAAATAGTAGTGGAGTTCACAGAATACTGACAAGGAACATTGGTCTACTAAGGTGGCACATTTAGTAACCATAACAAAAGTAGTTTTCAATTCCTTAGCCACCACTCTGCTTAGAAATCATGGGCCTTTTGATGAAGTTTTATAATTTTAAGGGAATTTTTATCATTTCAAAATGTATACATAGGAGTGATCCCTTATTATAGTTTTCTGATTATAGTATTTCAAATCAAGTAACCAAGATTTCTTAAAGTGCTATGCTATATCTTTTTGTTTGTCTCCCATTAAACCTTGAATTTAAGCCAAGGAAGTAACTGGATCTTACTCATCTTTTTGTCTGGTACCTAGCACAATGGTTAGCATGTTGTAGGTACTTAATAAATATTCAGTGAAAAATTGGAATGGAATGAATAAATATGTCCAAAGTTTATATTCAGAGTAAGAAAAGAAATAGGAATGGCTATGTTCCAATAAAACTTTATTTAAAAAACAGGCAGTGGGCCAGATTTGGCCCATGACCCCAGGTTGTTGAACTCTGATATAGATCACAAGTTATTATGGCCTCTAGGCAATTCTAACATATACCAATCTTCATGGTAAATTTCAGATTTTTCAAATTGTACTCTAAACATTAAATTGAGTTAAACAAAGTGTACTTCTTTTCCAGATTATATTTATTTTCTGCCTCAGACATTCCTTCTGGTGCAAAGGGAAGTCAGTCATTCATCTCCAAGGGTGAGGTCTTCCCTAGTTTCTGTTGCATTCTGTAGCTTTCCTGTGAGTAAATTCTCAATGAAGCAAAGCTAACCAAACAGGATGAGTTGAATGAATAGCACTCATTGATGTGGGGTGGAGATATTTCTTTCTTTGATATTAAAATATGAAGTTAAACTCTTTAGGTCACATATGATACTCTGACTTATAAAACCTTACGAAGGTTGGCATACACACACAGAGGCTCCCTCTAAATTATGAATATTTGTGAACTTGTGAACAGCTAGAGGCATAGACTAGGATGGCCATGTGGGAAGGAGGAAATGGAAGCAAAGATCCTTTGCTGCCGCTCCATGTTACCAAGTTAAAGCTTTCAAGGGAATGTTCTTTGAGACAAGTAGATGGTGGGTATAAAATGTCAGAGAGACAGGGAAAACAAATGTAGGGCAGTTGACTGAGGTTGCTTTATCTACTGATTCTTCACCTAGGAATTCACCTTAAGAAAAAAAATTAAGAGGGGCTTTGGAGGGATCACTTCTGAGGTTTATCTTATAGGGGTACAAGTGAATCTTTCTAAGAGTAGAATGTGAATGTTTTAAAACAGTAACTGAGAAAATGACGTGAAAGCTGTGTTGACCAGTTTGATGGAAGTATTTCAGATTGCATGTGAAACCCCACACTGTACCCCAGAAGTGCATTAATGTACATAGTTACTATTCAATAAAAAAAAAAAAAGAAAGAAAAAAGAAAAAAAATTAAGAATGTAGGCATTGGTTAAGCCATAGACTTGTTCATGGTGTGGTTCTTTAAAGAAAGAAAAAATTTTTTTGGCTGATCAGTGAAAATTCCAAAGTGAAAGGTAATTAAATAAATAAAGGAAAGTATATTCATACATGGAGATTCAGCCAGAAGAAATGATGTTATAGAAGAATAAGTAATGAGACAGAGATTCTCATTATTCTGTTAATTAAAATAAACTGTTTATAGTATACATATAGAGAAAAGTATTAGAGAATGCCTGTTTTTCCACACTTCCCACAAATTTATAGTATAACCTTATTTTTGTTTAAAATGTCCATACACATATACTTAAACACATACACGTTATTCAGTGTAATAAGTTTGTTGAAAGCACAGACTGCAGCTCGGTGCCTGTGGCTCAAGTGGCTAAGGCTCCAGCCACATACGCCAAAGGTGGCGGGTTCGAATCCAGCCCGGCCCGCCAAACAACAATGATGGCTGCAACCAAAAAATAGCCAGGTGTTGTGGCAGGCGCCTGTGGTCCCAGCTACTTGGGAGGCTGAGGCAGAGACTTACTTGAGCCCAGGAGTTGGAGGTTGCTGTGAGCAGTGAAGCCACAGCACTCTACCCAGGGCGACAGCTTGAGGCTCTGTCTCAAAAAAAAAAAAAAAAAAAAAAATGAAAGCACAGACTACAACAGACCTGGCCTGGCTTTAGATCTCTATGTTGTCACTTATGGGTTTTTTAACCTTTGGCAAGTTTCTTACATATTCTGTGCCTTGGTTTCCCTATATTTAAGTGAGAATAAGTTCATATCTTTCATTTTTCCATTTTTTAACAATAGATGTCGGGGAGGTGTTTGTTCAATGAACAAGGTGCTCGCTGTGGTTGGTGCATAGTAAGTTGTTATTTCATACTAAATGTGAGAATTCAATGGCTAAATCTATCAACTTTTTCCATTTGAAGGCTAAATCTATCAACTTCTTCAAAGAACTTGGAAAAAACATGGAAATACTTTATAATAGAGATAATTTTCAATTGGTTTTAAAATTTACTTAGTAAAATTAACTCTTCCTGATGTGTAGTTCTGTAAGTTTTAACAAAAGCATGGAGTTGTATAGTTCCCTCCACAGTCATGATATAAGACTCCATTAACTGAAAAACCTCCCTCATGCTGCCCCATTTCTGGTCAACTTTTGCCAGCCTCCAATTCCTAGCAACCATGGATTCGTTCCCCTATCCTTATTTTGCCTTTTACAGAATATCACAGAAGTAGAACCATCCAGTATATATTCTTTTATGTCTGGCTTCTTCCAATTAGCATTGAAACTCATCTTTGTTGTAGCCTTTATCAGTAGTTCATTCTAAAAGTAATACTTTTGAAGATGACTTGGAGAATGGCTCTGTTATTTATGAAACCGGTTGTTCATGTAATAACCACACAAGGCTTTTATTCTTGAAGTTATCCTGAAGCCAGATGTGGCAGGGGAGAAGTTGACGTGGAAGAGGACTTGAGCTATAGCCCATTGAGAAGGAGAGGGATCTGAGAGTCTGAACTCAACTGTGTTACCCAAGATGAACTCAAGTCATAGTTAAGACCAGAATCCAGAGCCCTCGATGCTAAACCTGCAATGTTCTATTGGAAATTAGATGGGCTAAAGAATTCTGGGGGAGTGCTAATGAAAAACTCACTACGGGTCAGGGAGTGGTACTGTGTACGCAGGTGTGTGTGTGATGTGTTGTGTTGAAAATGTAACATTAAACTATTTTCAGAAGGAAAAGCAAACAGAACTTCTTGTTTTAGAATGAGAATAAAGATCTTATAGAGGTTAGTTTATGTAAATCCATATCTATTTTCTAGTGTTCTTGGTAAGCAGTGAATGGGTGGGAGTGCCCAGAGGTATCTTAGGTGCTAGTTTCACCCCTATATATGGTAATTGCCAAACCTTTTAAATGTGTAAGTTTGGCCTGATGAGCACCAAATCCCCACTGAAAATCATACCAGATCTTGGAGAAGTATACAGTTTATTCCTGGAGTGTAAATTAGAAAGAGTCCTTTTGCTTTTAATCATTTGTCTTATTTGTCTTTTATTTATAAAGGAATAGGGAATACTTTATTTTAAAATAATAAGTTTATAAGAAAGTACTCTATTATACCTCTTAAAAAAAAAAGAGATGAAAATACAACTTTTTCATTTTTAAAAAGCCATGTTAGGTTTTTTAAAAATGAGTCTCTTAAATCTATGTGAATTATCTATTTTTCTTGCATAAGGCAGTGAACAAAATAAATATTTAATTTTAATAAGGATCATTCACATTTATGGTTTATGATATGAAATCCAGAAAAATCTTGTAAATAGCATGAAATATTTATTTGCTAATTTGAGTTGATCACAGTAATTCATGCTCATGCCCATGTGTATATCGGCTAATTTTCCTGTGCATTATTTTAAACCTCCCTTTTTAAACATTTTTTATAGTACTTGACTAAATATCACAGATAGCAAGCTTAAGAACCCCAGGACATTTACATATTTGGTTTGTTTACAGTAACTTTAACTTAAATCTCTGGTAAACATGCCAGTGTTACAAGGAAATACATGTTATTTACCATGTTCAAATCTAAACTCTTAGAAACTGTTCTTGAAGAACTGTAATTGTGTCTTTAGTTTGGTATTTCATTTCCGTTTATAGTTCAAACATTTGTTGTATATTTCTGTGTGGTTTATATATTTTTTTCATGTCAGTGCCACAAGACCTTTATTTAGAATTTTAAGCTAAATATTTTTTCTTTGAATAATTCATCTTTTAAATTCCCTTCCCTTCTTTTGTAAAGTCTCCATAATCAAGTATCTGGAACTACACAGACTGTGCTAAGTGTTATGGTGGTTGACAAACTAGTCTGGTTAGATAAGTCTTCCCACTGGAGTGTCAGCATGAGTTAGTCCACGGAGAGAAGAAGGTGGTAGAAAATAACATCCAAAACGCTTACAAAATCAATGATGTGTGGTAGGGAAAGAGCCTAAGACACCATCCCTGTGTTGAACTGAAGAAAAAAATCAATTTCAGCTATTGAAATTGCCTTACAGCGCACGGGAGGTGCTAATTTGCTCAGACATCTTTTGGCAAACTTGTACAAAGAATCTGCTCAGTCCTGTTGTTATTTATGGGCAGTAGTGCCTTGCAGCCAGAGAGCTCTCTTTCTGGACTTGCCTCTTTCTAACTGAGAATAAAGGCTGGAGGAATATAGGAGACGTCAGTAGCAACAAGCAACTTGAATTCCTCAAGATAAAGACCATGGCTGGGAAGAATTGAGCAGGCAAGTGAAGGTTACTGACTCCACATTAATAATAAGTTTATGAGAGTGCAGAACAAATCATGCCAGGCCATCTTTATGGTTTTCTAGGTGGATGTGCAAGATTAAAGAAAGGAATTCAATAGCTGTAATATCTGGAATTGAGTAAATCATCTAATTCAGTGTCTCCACAAATCTTTGGGGGTGGTGGGGGTAGGGGCAGGAGAGGGGGAGAACCTCAATGAGAATTGGCTCTGAGCACTGTCATGTGGATTCAATTTGGCTGTTGTAATAAATTACAATGGAACAGGGTCCGTTGGGACAATGTTGGGATCAATAAAAGGTCAGCCTGTAACATCTCCAGCAGTGGTCTGGAAGAATGGATAACACACTTTATTAAGCTTGGCAGGCCAGGAGGTTTTGGAACTGTTGTGGTCATCACCACTGTCATTAGCCTTTACAAAGCACCTGTGGGGTATGGGTCACTCTGGGGCTGCTAGATGAAAGACGGAATGTGTAAAATTGCCCAAGTGGTCAAGTTCTTTAAAAATCATGGGAATAGGTACAATTGATTGAATTCTTGCAAACTTTTTCATGGATTATTTCTTTTAATCCTGATGAGAACCTCTGAAGGGGGGGGGGGGTTCTTCCCATTTTCCAGATGGGAAAAGTGAAATGCAGAAAATTACTTTAGATAATCTAGCTGATAAATAGCAGTAACAGGCTATGAACTGAGGTAGTCTGGATTTTACTCTGAAGCATTATCTATGCATATAGATATCTCTATATGCTCAAGGAGAAAGACTATTCATTTATTAGTTCATTGACTTTTTTGTTCATTTATTAAGCAAACATATTAAATATACCTAACACATTCCCAGTGTAGAAGAAGAGACAGAATTCATTCAAGGGAAATTTTAAAATATGGTAAAATTATGACTGTTATACAGTTATAAAATGAACACGTTAAAGATTTTAATGAACTTATCAGTCAATAAAGGAACCAGGCAAACATTAGGACTGGATAGAGAATTTAGAGAACAGATGCATTTGTGGAGCAGGAATATTGAAGTGAGTGGGCGGCTGGAGCCAAAGCTGGTTTTCCCCCATGTGCTGAGAGGAACTCAGCATAACTTCCACTGATCAGGTCAGAATCTGCATGTTTTTAGATGGGAATTTTTTTTTTTTTTTTTGCTGGCTATCAATTATTTATAGTTTACCAAGTTGTTTAATAGCTCACAGACAATAAATGAGTAGAACCAGATAACCTTAGAGGGTATGATCTGAACAATAGTTCTTTATTGAAGCATGTTTTTCTTTTTTTTCTTACAACACTAAGAATTATGATGCTGTAGTACAGTAGGGAGTGATTTGGGATAAAAGACTTAAATTTGGAGAATATATCCAACTCTCCTAAATTGTTCAGAGGGAACTCAGGGCAAAGATGGAAAGTAAGAATCTTTGAGTCCAAAGTTCCTTACTTTTCAGATGGGGACACTGTGGCCCAGACATCTGGAGAAAGTTGTTCCAAGTCACTTACCTCCTTAGCTTGAGAAGCCTTGGAACCTGTGGCTTTCCGGGATCCCCTTGATGACCCTCAGCCAAGGGGAGTAGGAAGGCCTCTGACCGGAGTGTCTGCGGTGGAGCAGGAAAGACTAAATGGATTAGTCAGGCTTCTCCAGAGGGACCCAACCAATAGATGTGTGTGTATATCGGGAGATTTATTTTAAGAAATTGTTTCATGTGATTGTGGAGACTTGGTAAGTCCAAAATCTGACAGGGGAGGCTGGAAATTTAAAGAGTTGTAGTTTGTCTAGGACAGTTTGCTGTTGAGCCTGGAAGGGTTTCAGATAAAGTCTGAAGGCATCAGCTGGAAGATTTCTTTTTTTTTTCTTCTCTTTTTTTTTTTTTTAGAAACAGAGCCTCACTTTGTTGCCCTTGGTAGAGTGCCGTGGCATCACAGCTCACAGCACTCTCCAGCTCTTGGACTTAGGCAATTCTCTTGCCTCAGCCTCCCAAGTAGCTGGGACTATAGGCGCCCACCACAACGTCTGGCTGTTTTTTTGTTGTTGTTACAGTTTGGCCAGGGCCGGGTTCAAACCTGCCACCTTCGATATATAGGGCCAGTGTCCTACTCACTGAGTCACAGGCACTGCCCAACAGCTGGAAGATTTCTTCATGCCTAGGGGAGGTCAATCATTTGTTCTATTCAGGCCTTCAACTGATTGGATGAGGTTCTCTTGGAATGTAATCTGCTTATTCAAACTCTATGGACTTAAATGTATATCTCATCCAAAAGCATTCTCATAGGAACATCCAGATTAATGTGTGACCAAATATCTAGGTATTATGGTCCGGCCAAGCTGACACATAAAATTAACCATCAGACCCTATCAGGGAACTGAGGAGCTTTGTCCAGAAGAAGGGAGTAGGGTGGTGGCAGAGCTGGTGAAGGAGACGCTGAGTACTAGCACCTGGAGGGTGCTGTGGTGAGTAGTAGGGGGCTTGTGGAATCGAAGGTAAAACTTTTCCAACTTTACAACTTTCTAAAGAGCCAGCTGTGGAATAATACTATGGGTCACAGCAATTATGGAGACTTGTCAAGGTATGTGTCTCCTTAAATGTTAAGGGGAGGCAGGGATCAGGAGAGGTTTCCAGATAGTTGTGACTTGACAATATCTTTGGATATCAGGAATTATAACCAGAGGACAGCTGATTATCAACTCCAGGTTATCTCCATAAAGTCATTTGTAATCAGAATTGAGAATTTGGTTTACAATGGTTTCTCTGAAAATCCTATTGGTTACATCACTGTAAAGACCTTATTAACTAGTTATTTAATGAAAAGTAAAATGTTCCCCCAAATTGTCTTATTTAAATATTTCTACTGAACCAAAGAGGTAGGCCATTATATTTCTTATCTTGCTCTACTTGTTTTTTTAACCATAGTATTTCACTATCATTTATTTACCAATTATATTTATAATCTTTCAACCCCCCCCCCCCCCGCTAGGATCTAAGCACAAGGAGAGGGATCGTTGTTTATTTGTATACCAGTACATTCCTAGTGCTGAGAAATATATTGTGCAACACCTCATTCACTCCTTACAACACTCTCATGTCAGTGAACTAGGTCCTGTTCTTATCCCAATTTAACAGAAGAAAGCAAGGTTCTGGCGAGTTGCTCTGGGTGCTGCATTTTAGGTACAGCTTTAGAGAGGCCAAAGAACCAGGCAGCTAAGTCAGAGCACTACTCAGTCAGCCGAGGTCTTGTCTGGGGCTTTGCAATTGAGGAGAATCCAGCAATTCTGAAGATTTCACAGGCCCAAAGCAAGACAAAGAATTGCTTACCCCATGTGAGGCCTGATGCTGAAAAATCAAAAGAAAGAAAAAACTGTGTTAATTTGAAGAGTTATTATTTGATAGATACAGAGTTTTAGTTTTGCAAGATAAAACTTTGCCTATAGGACACTTAAAAGTGGTTGAGATGATAAATTTTATGTTTGTGCATTTTACAATTAAAAATAAAACATAACAAGTTAAAAATACGTTAAGATTTAAACTCTTTTATGATATACATAGAGAAAGAGGGAGAAGTTGAGAATTAGAAGAATATTATTAAGTTAATGGAAGGAAGAAAATGGGGCTAAATTTTGCCTTCTTTTTTTCTAAGTCTGTAACTTAGACCAGTTCCTTAGATGCGCCTCAAGCCTCAGTTACTCGGGAGGGTAACTGTGATAAACATGGTCATTTTACCCACTACATAAAGAAGTTATGCAGATTCACAAAGAATGAGTAAAAAAGGTGCTTGCTGAATCCTCTTGGGGGAAGCATTCCTAAATGATCAGGAAAGGCACCGTTATTTATTCCAAACCCTTAATATAGTGACTGGCTTTCTTTTTTCCAGTAAGGCAGTGGGCACAGGATTGAGAGCTCTAAGAGACCAGAGCCAGTCAGAAAGCTCTTGTCGCATTGTCCCTTCTGTCCTCTACTCAGACTGCGTTAAGCAATGAGCCATTATTACCAGCATGGATTTCTCAGCTCTTGAAGGTTGACAACCATGTCCAGGTACTGCTAGGACACTCCAGCTCTCTCACAAGGCCCAAACTAGACACAGATTACTCCAGGTCAAGTTCAAAGACGTGACCTGGTCAGTGTTATCTTTTCTATCTGAGGTGGTTCACAGTGAGGCTGCAGTTGTAATTCTTCCTTTTTATTTGGGGCACTGAAAAGCAGGTTTCTCCTTTTTCTCTTGAGAAATGTCACAAAGTCATAGCAAGCATGCAAACATTCTTATGACATTGAGGAACCTATGAAGACCAAACAACATTTTGTGTTTTCCTTTTCTCCGTATGGGAATCCACATAAATTATTCCATGGGAATTAAACAGACCAAATCTTGTGTCTCCTAGGGACAAGTATTTAAAAACATTTGTCTCCAGATGAAGGAAAAATTATCACATGTCAAATGTTAAGATCTTGGTCTGGTAAGGCAGGGCAGACTAGAAGAGTTGTGGACATTGGTCAATAAACACTCAATATTATTACATATCAGAGATGAATTTTGTTGGGAAGCTGCTGATGCCCATGTTTACACCCCGCCCTTGCACCAGTCTCTTCCAAAATCCTGGCAGTATATTCTCATGTTTACATTTTGTATATTCTGCAAAAGTAAGATATTTCTTTAAAGAGCTCCTCCGCCCCCATTCCTACCCAATTCAGGCCTCACAAAATCTGGATTCACCCCTGCTGTTATTGTTGTTGAAATGTGGGCAGACAGAGCCAACCACAATGTGGCAATTCTCAACACAATGGGACTCAAGTGCAGACAGAGAGAGGAGAGCCTCAGAGGTGGATGGGCCAAGAAGTAGAGATGGAATGAATTTGCTGCAAATCAGAAGAATTTCTATGCAGCTGGGTTGTGCTAACGAGGGGGCTGATGGTCCTCTGGAGAGCAGCTGATTTGGACGCCAGCCTCCACTACCTCGGCAGTCTGTCCCTCTTGCCTGTTATACAGGACATTCTAGTAGGAGAAGCACTGCTTGAGCTCTTCGGGGCAGGCTTGATGACTAACGTGTTTTAAGTCAAATTTCCTCTGAACAATAGGGGCTAAGGTTGTATATCAGAACCAGACATAAATATATTTGGCCATGGATTATAATAAAATTTGTTGGTGCTAAAGATAATCAAACCATTTCACTTTCCATGTATTTTATTGCCTGAAAAATAGTGATATCATTCCTTGGAAGAGAGGGGAATGACTTGCTTCATTTGCTGTTCTGCTGGGAGAGAAAAATCTCTGAAATGCAAAAGCGAATGATGACTGTCTTTTCTCCCCAAGTCTGCCCTCCCCCTCTGGGGATCCTGCCACCCCCATCTAGAAGCTCAGCTTGTTCCTTTGGCCTCTCTAGGCTTTGTAGCATGAAGGCTGTGTGCATTCCTTTTGCTGGCTAGTGGGAAGAGGCAAACTGTTGAGCAGATGTTGATTAACGGGGCCCAGGTCGCCACGTTCGGCATTTCAGTTTTAAGTTGAGTGAGGCTTTGATAGTTTATACACAGAGGGCCTGTGTCTCGCCCCAGGTAATGAATGCTGCAACCAAACGCTAGCATTGTTTTTCAGAGCCTCTGTGTTGCGATATTGAGTTACATAGCACTAGCACGAGGGCTGTGAGCCTCTGAAGACCAACATTTGGCCCACGGCAGATCTTAATTGCTTTTTTGATATAAAAGTACATATATAGAGCATGAGGGCAATTTTGAATGACAATAAAAATCGAAGCACCTTGAAAACAGGCTTTTTATTGTTATTGCAGCAATTTTTCCAAGTTGCTTGGTTTGGGTATCAGCAAAGTCACTTGATATTTTAACTGCTGTTCTCAGAGAGATGGCCCGTGTTTTATCAACAGACAGTATCTTAAGCCAGAGACAACCTGTTGTGTGGAGTGAATCAAATTATTTTTATCCCTTTAAGCCTCAGATTCCTTATTAATAAAATAAGAACAGAGTATAACTTTTCTACCCGGCCGTTATGAGAGTGAAGTGAGATAATGGATGTTAAAAGTATTTAGCAAGGAGTGACGTTGAAAACCCAGCTGAAAACATGAGACGTGCCATTTGATACATAACAGTCAATGATATTTATATATAATGTCATATATATGAATGATTATTTATTCAGTAATATAATTGTATACCACCAAGTTCCACGCCTAGGCTTCATTTGTGTTATCTCAAAATTAGGTGCAGTGGTTTGAAATGGAGTATCTCCGGGATTTTTATTTGGAGACCCTTGAACTTGATTTATCCTGTTCAGTAATGTTTGGTTTTCCTTATTCTAATTGAAGCAGATACAGTACTCTAACCCATATGTGGGCATAGACCTGCTAGTCCTCTTTAAGTACTACCTGTGACATCCCTAAAGAAAGAGCTCTAGGTTGGGATACAGGTACTATACATAATTTTATTAAAAGGATAACTTTATACTATTCTCTTCTGTTGTCCCAAGGAGTGTAACCTTAATCCTAGAAACCAAGTGAATATCATGATTACCAGGTAATTGATAGCCATTAGCAACCTTTAACTTAGTGGGAATTTGAAGGAAGAGTTTGTAGATGATTCAAAGGCTCACTTTTGAATAAATGATTTCAGCCAGAGCTGCAGCTGGCCTCTCTCCCTCTTGGTGTCTCCTACTGCAACTTTGAGGAGGTTACAGTTTTATTGCCTAGAATTAAGATGGGAGAAATGTAAACTACTTTAAGAGCTTTGACTTTTGTTTTGGCTTTAAGGAGTTAGAGTAGTTAAAGTTTTACTAACTTTTTTTTTGAGACTGAGTCTCATTCTTTTGCCATAGGTAGAGTGCTGTGGTGTTATCATAGCTCACGGCAACCTCAAACTCCTGGGTTCAAGTGATCCTTTTACCTCAGTAGCTGGAACTACATTTTTCCATTTTTAGAAGAGACAGGGTCTCACTCTTACTCAGGCTGGTCTCAAACTCCTGAGCTCAAGCAATTCCCCCACCTTGGCCTCCCAGAGTGCTAGGGTTACAGGCGTGAGCCACTGTACCCAGCCAGTCAGCCGTTCTTTAATGATGCCGTCTTACATGGGGAAGGGGCATTATAACTTTCACAGGGCACGTGTTACCCCACTTCATCTTCTCCATAATCATCCTGTGGAGTCATCGGAGCGCCTATTATCCTGCCCAGTGCTGTGGAAGAGGAAGCTGAGGTCCAGAAGTGATTCGATGGCTTGACTGAGATCAGGAGATGGAACAGCAATGGGAACCAAGCTTTCTCAACTCTAGCAGAAGTGACAACAATAATCACAATGGCAAGGATGTGTGAAAGATCAGGATAGCGTTTGTGTGTCAGCTCTTGCTGTGTACCATTCAGGTGTCAGCTGAGTCACCCTGTCCTTTGAGATGCGTGTCCTGTCTGACATTCAGTAAGACGTGCATCGCTCCCCGGGAGGTCTCCCTGCTCCTCCATGTCTCCCCTTTGCAGGTGCAAATTTCCATCCCTGTTATGCTTCTGAGCTCATGCTGCCTTCTCCCACTGGGTGTGGTCATTCTGCTTACCCCGTCCTGGAACACAGCCCCTTCTCCTTGATGGCCACTCTTATACTCATCCAAGGCATGTGGGGCTGAGGAGGCCTTTCTGAAAGTTTGGGGTGGGAGAGTAGGGCTTATTGCCATAACACATCAGATTTGAGCAAATCTGGGCATCCCTGCTTGTTCACAAAGCTGGGGCTTCCTCACCATGTGCAGTTCTCCTTCTTTCTTCTTCCTTCCTCCTTCTCCTCCTTCCCTTCTTACTCCTCCTCCTCCTCTTTGTTTAATTTTGAGACAGCGTCTATCCTCAGCCCCCCAGAGTCCCACAGTGCTAGGAGTATAGGCATGAGCCTCCATGCCGGCCCATGTGGGTTTTTCATCAGTCACTTTGCCTTCCTGTTTCAGCAGCTCCCACGCTGCTCAGCCTCCTCCCCACTCACTTCTCTCCCTGTGCCCACCCCCGTCCCATGACCTTTCTTCACACCTTCAGCTCTACCCCACCAGAGCACAGCGGCGGTTAGGTCTTTTCATATTCCTCTGTCTCCCCACAGACCACACCTCCAGACTCTGATGCTTCCTACATATAGAGGACAATAATTAATTATTGTCCTAATTATTAGGACTTACTAATTAATAATTAGTAAGTACTATTTCCCTAAGCAAAGGTAACATTTATGCCAAATGAAACTCAGTTCCTAGCTCTTAAGATTGTATTTCCACCTAGCTTTCCACACATGCATTAACTCTTGTAGCTGCTATAACTCTCCTATGAGATAGGTATTACTGTTATCCCATTTTACAGTTGGTAAACCTGAGGCTCAAAGAGATTAGCTAACATGCCTAAGGTTACTTAGAGTTCTTACCTCCTCATATCTACTATAACGGGGCTTATCAAATGTTTTCTTGAAGGGCCAAACGGCCTCCGTCACAAATACTCCATTTTGTTATTTGTAGCACTAAAGCAGGTGTAGACTCTACATTACATACGTGAATGGTCACAGTTGGGTTTCCATAAATTTTGCTTACAAAAGCAGGTGGTGGGCTGGACACTGGCCTGTGGGCCAGAATTTGGCCAACTCTGCATATTACCCTACTGCTGCCTTTGTCCATCATACTGGTTCTCTATTTAATGTCTCTAATTTAAAACCTAAAGTGAGGTATAAACAGAATCTACATGGCCACATCATTTCAAGCTTTTTCTGGCTGAAAGCAACCTGAAGATTGGCACACAGCAAAAAGTCCGCAGTGATTGTTAAACTGTCTTAGAGGGGATCCGTGATGGTACAGCCTCTGAACTTGGTTGGAGACCTGCTGAGATTTTACAGTCCTGGCAAATGGCACACTGTTGAAACTGTCTGTTACTTGTACTTTCTTTTAAGCAAAACGGACGGTGTTTGCACTACCCATGTTTCTCAGCGTCTGCCTTTCTCTGTGGGGCCATAAGGACCTACAAGACCATAGTTTATGCTCAATCTGTTGTGTTCCTGTTTTCTGTGTCTTGGGACGCAAGTGCTGACAAATAATGTGACCAGGTTAAATTTGTGTACTTTTTAGTGGCTTCCCAGTGTACTGTGTTGATGGAAGTCAGCGTTCTATTTTGCCTGAGTCAGCTTTCTCGTGATCTGCTTTCTGCAATGGTCTCATTTCTGCTCCCTGGTTCTCAAGACTGACGTTGAAAACAAAGATGTTTTCTCTCTACAAGGATGATTTAAAGAAATACTGAGCTACTTCTCAGCTTTTCTTTTTTGGCAATTCAGTAACTTACAAGTGGTATCTGTCCATCTGTCTGTCCCTCTCTTTTCTTAAAAATACCTGTGAATCATCCATCACTATTTTTCAAGTTTCAGTTTAGTAGAATTAAGTTTTACTGCTGGCTTATCATTTAAACCCTTGAACGTAGGGGTTTATAATGAAAATGTTGAAAACACATTAATCTGTTGGTAAATGTTTTCATTCTGGCACTTATCTGAGTTCCAAGAGAGCCCTAGAAAATTATTCTCGGGTCTCTTATTGAATCTACCAATCACCAGTTGCATTCTTTCTGCAACAAGCAGAGTGACATCCCCATTACGCTTACAGCCCAGGGAAGGGCCTCACTCTCAGCTATAAATAGGTCTGCCTGTGTCTTCTCTTGGGCTCAGAAGCATTCTAAAGTACATCTGGCTACATGCGTCAGGGAATGGGTGGCAAAGGAGTTTTCTTCTGTCTGAAAAGTTTTATATGAGTTTTCATCTGCTTTCCTTAATAATTACTACTTTAGAAGAATCAAGACGATGTTTCTGAGTTTCAGAGCATAGACCTAATTTTTCTTTATCTTTTTTTACAGACAGAGACCCTCTGTCATCCATGCTAGAGTGCAGTGTTGTGATCACAGCTCACTCCAACCTCCAATTCCTGACTCTGCATGTCTCTGCCTCCCATGTAGGGACTATAGTTTGCGCCACCATGCCTGGCTAACTTCTCTATTTTTTATAAGACACAGTCTCACCATTGCCTAGGCTGGTCTTGAACTCCTAGCTTCAAGCCGTCCTCCCATGCCTTGGCTTCCCAAAGTGCTAGGATTACAGGCATGAGTCACCACACCCAGCTGACCTACTATTTCTAAAGAGCAACCCATGGAATTTCATCTGACACATGTACTGAGGACCTATTATGTGCCAGATGCTGAGAATGACAGGGCAGGATGGGTGAGAGAAAGTCTTTGCCCCCCATAAAACTTCAGCTCGCCAGGAAGTGACAGTCAGTACTCAAACGTCAGAAGCTAAGATTACAGAGTAAAGGACCTGACAGCAGGTGCAGGGATGTCAGGGAGGCAGGGTAGGTGCTGAGAGAATGTGGAGGGTAGAGAGGGTAGAGTCTGGGAGCTTAGTTAGGTCAAGGACTTCAATGTGACTAGAGTTAAGGAGCCAGACTTAAAAGGAGGTTGGGGAGGTAGGGCTGGGACGGCCTTGTACAAGGGGCATTGATTTCATACTTGCCTGTGACACTTGGACAAGGCAGCTTCAACAATTCACCAGCTACTTTCTACCCTAGCACCCCCCATAGATCCTGGATCCAACTGGAAAGTGTCCCAGACTGAGATAGTTGTGCAGAAATAGCTCTTGGATGCTGCCCTTAAGTCTTACAGGTACAACCTTTAGTACGTACACTTTGTACTAGTTCAGTCACCTTTTGAATAAACCAAGATATGATTTACATATAGTAAAATTTACCCTTTTTACTGCTAAGATCTATGCATTTTAAAAAATGCGTATAGTCATATATGACTGCCACAGTAATTAAGCTATAAGACAGTGTCCTTGTCCTGCACAATTCCTTCATTTCCCTTTGCAGTTAGCCTCGAGGCCCCTGGCAACCACTGATATGTTGCTTAGTCCTAGTACTTTTACCTTTTGTACAAAATGTCATATAAATGGAACCTTTCATGTGTAGCTTTGGGGTCTGGCTTCTTTCCCTTGGCATAATGCATTTGAGGTTTATCTGTGTTGTTTTGGGTATCTGTAGTCTGTTCTTTTTTATTATTGAATAGTATTCCATCGTATGGATGAACTTCACTTGTTTGTCCCTTCACCTGTTAAAGTTGTCTGGTCACTGTCACCTGAGCCACTTCCTCACAGTAATCTTACCTGCGTGGCTGGGGGCTTCCTACCGCCATTTCTGCTTCACATACATGTGAAGTCCCACAGCGGGCAGCCTCATCTTTATCAAACACAGATCAAATCATGCTGTCACCATGCTCAAAGAGTTAAAGGCTCCCTCTGCCCTCAGAATAAAGGAGTTCTCACACTGTGCTCTGTAATCTGGGCCCTGTCCCTTCACTGGCCTCATTTGCACCATCACCCCCTGTCGCCTCCTGCTGTTTGGAACTCCTGTGTCCTTTTTCCCTCAGGGCCTTTGCCTTGCAGTTCTCCCCAGCTGATTCTTCCTGTTATCTACCTCTCTGGTCAGATGTCACCTCCTCCAGGAAGTCTTCCTGAGTACCCACCTCACATAACTCGTCTCCAAACACCATCACCATTTCATACCTATCACTGTCTGAACTTACTATGAAGTCATTAAATATCAAATGTCTGATGTAAAATCGAAAGTTTTATTTATTATATCTCAAGAAGCAGTACAATTAATCTAAGTATGCGCCTAAACTCTGGACACAGTTTTGCCTCTGAACGATAGCGTCAGCAGCAAAGAAGCCTGGGGAGTGAGTAGCGATGAAATTGAGAAAGGAGTTTCCCACAGATTCTTGAGACCTGAATATTTTTCCATGCAATAAATGACCCAAAGCCCAGAAGAAGTGGTAGTCAGTTGGTGCAAGAGGTCTGGTGGATACGATGGATGACAGAGAGTTTCCAAGTCCATGGTTTCACAAATATTGCTCTCTAAAAAATGATTCAAAAGGTAATCAATACACAAAAATGTGCTTTTGGAAGAATAAGGATGTATCTTTTTTTTTTTTTTTTTATTGAATGGTAACTGTGTACATTGATGCACCTTGGGGGTACAGCATGGTGTTTTTACACACAATCCATGACATTTCCATCAAACTGGTCAACATAGCCTTCATGTAACCCTCTTAGTCATATGGCAAAACATTCATATTCTACTCATAGAAAGATTCACTTGTACCCTTGCAAGATGAACCACAGAAGTGAACCCTCCAATCCCTCTCCCTCCTCCCCTCCCCCCTCCCCATATCCTTAGGTTGTTATTAGGTTATAGCTTTCATATAAAAAGGTTTAAATTAATTTCATAATAGGTGTGTGTA
>NW_003852397.1:28272433-28290778 GCF_000181295.1 Otolemur garnettii
CTTCCTTCCTTTCTTCCATTCTGTTAATCTTATTTGCTATCCACGTTCTGAACTTGATTTCTGACATTTCAGCCATTTGCTTGTGGATGGGGTCTTCAATTACATCTGCCCCATTTTTCCTTGGGGGAGTTGATCTATTCTGTTTATTCGAGTTTCCAGAGTTTTTCCGCTGATTCCGCCCCATTCTGAGTTTACCTTATTTGGAGGCCTTATTAGAACTGTTCAGTTGGTGGCCTCTTCTAGTTGCCCAGCGAGAGAGAGGCAGAGCGTGTCTTTTGTCTACTCCCAGTTCTCGGGTGCTGGGTCAACTGACGTGCAGTGGAACGGCAGCAGCTGCACGAGAGTGTCCGTGGCTAGATTAGACCTCGTTCAGCCTACTGGGGAAACCAGTGGACAGGAGACTGGCAGTAGCCGGATCAGTCCTAGTTCAGCACCCTGGAGCAGTCGGGCGGTGGGGGAATGGCAGCGGTAGTGTAGGGTACGCAAGCGATCAGATCAGTCTTATTTCGGCCCCACTAGAGTGGCTGGGGGGAGTGGAGGACTCCTTCACCATGGCCTGTTGGGCGTGTGCGGCACTAGCAAGCCGATCTATTCCCTCCCAGCCTGGGATCCAGAGTGGGGAACTCCTCCACCTCTGTCTGTGGGACACACGTGGCTCTAATAGACAGTTCTTGGCCCACCCAGAGTGCTAGACTACTCCACCGCCTCCTGCAGGGTGCGCGTGGCTCTAGCAAGCAATTCTGGGCCTAACCAGTACAGGTGCCTAGAGCAAGGAACTCCTCTGCTGGCCCCCGTTGGGTGTGCGTGTCTCTAGAAGGCTGTTTGGGGTCTGGCTGGAACAGAGGACTCCTCCGCCACTGCCCGTAGGACACCCGTGGAGCACAGGGCTCTAGCAAGCATTTCTGGGCCCTCCCAGAGTGGGGGACTTGTCTGCAGCCACCTGCGGGGGTGCGCTAGGCTCTAGCTAGTACGTCTATGGCTGCCCAGAGCAGGGGAACTTCAGCCACCCCCCGCCCACGGGAAGCTTGCAGCTCTAGCAGCCAGTTCTGGACCTGCCCAGAGCCCTGGGGGGGCTCTTCTCTGCCATCCGTTGGGTGCGCAGCTCTAGCAAGCAGTTCTAGGCCCTCCCAGAGTGGGGGACTCATCCGCTGCCAACGGCGGGGGTGCTCTTAGCTCTAGCAAGTACTTCAGTGGCTGCGCAGAGCAAGGGAACTCCACTCCAGCCACCCGCCACCTGCGGGAAGCTTGCAGCTCTAGCAACCAGTTCTGGACCTGCCCAGAGCCCTGGGGCGGGGTTCTTCTCTGCTTCCTGTGGGGTGTGCGGCTGTGGCAAGTAGTTCTAGGCCCTCCCGGAGTGGGGGACTCGTCCGCCGCCACTGGCAGGGGTGCGCTAAGCTCTAGCAAGTACTTCTCTGGCTGCCCGGAGCAGGGGAACTCTACTCTGGCGACCCGCTGCCCGCGGGAAGCTTGCAGCTCTAGCAATCAGTTCTGGACCTGCCCAGAGCCCTGGGGCAGAGTTCTTCTCTGCCGCCCGTGGGGTGCGCAGCTCTAGCAAGCAGTTCTAGGCCCTCCCAGAGTGGGGGACTCGTCCGCCGCCACTGGTGGGGGGTGCACTAAGCTCTAGCAAGTAGTTCTGTGGCTGCCCGGCACT
The DNA here is from genome assembly GCF_000181295.1 of Otolemur garnettii. Lineage (NCBI taxonomy): Eukaryota > Metazoa > Chordata > Mammalia > Primates > Galagidae > Otolemur > Otolemur garnettii. The sequence goes on from NW_003852397.1 coordinate 28,274,085, forward strand.
TGGGGCTTCTCTGCGGCCGCCCGCCACCCGCGGAAAGGGGGCGGGTCTAGTAAGCAGTTCTGGGGCCCGCTTTGTACCTGTATTTTATGTTCTTAAATGATCTTCCTTGGATTTATAGCTTGCCGAACTTCTTTCTGGGCTCAGCTCCCCGTCTTTGGCTTCATAGATTTTGATTCCAACCAGTTTTTCTTCCTTTGCTCAGGAGCCTCTGACCAGGGTTGCTACCAGTCGGCCATCTTCCCAGAATCCTCCCAAGGATGTATCTTCATGATAAAAATAAAACAAAACACGTGTCAAAGTGAAATTCAGAGATATCAACTTGTCAAATTTAATACTTATGTATAAAAACATTCCTTAATGAAACCTAACACATTTCTGTGCATTTGTTGGCTTGTTTCTCAACAGTGTCCTCCAATTCTATGTAAGCCCCTTGGGGGCAGGGACTTGGTCTGGCTTCTTCCCCAGGTCTGCAGGCAGTAGGAATTAAACAAATATTAGCGTAATATTAGGTAGATTAAAAATATTATTAATGAGGATTTTTTTATGTGTGCTATCCTGTAACTATTTGATCTTCACTGAGACTTGACTTGTGGGAGGGAAAGGGCCAGAGAGAAGTCTTAAAGTCAGACCAGTTTGAAATGAATGCTTATTGGAGAGCTGTTTTGAGCATGCTGTGGCCAAATGTTAAAAAATAAATATTAAAGCAGTAGGTAGATGACTATGGATTTTATATATATATAAAAGCACTGTGTTTGGAAGGCAACAGACTTGGGTTCAAGTCCTACTTTTCCATCTGGTAATAATGTGACCATTGTCTGTAAAATAGGGATCATTGTCCCCAAAGCCTGGGATTGCCCTGTGGACTCAACCAGCAAACACAGTGCCTGGCACTGGGAAGCCTCCCTCTGGACACATAGTTTTCTCCTGTCCTCTCTCTTTCTGAATTAAAAGAAGACTCAGGTAGAATTAGGCAAAACACTGGAGGAACTTAAGGCATAATATTTAGACCAAGGTAAGTATTGAGAGCAGATTTGTCTTATCTGAATACCACCTGAATATCCTTAAATCTTTTTATGTTTATATGTGTGTAGGGGGAAGTTGGGGGCTTATTTAATCAATTTGTTTTTAAAGAAAATCACCAGGTAGTCCTTTTAGGGGACTAACTAGGGATTCACCCAATGAATCCAGGGCTATTGTGTTGCTACCTTGGAATTACTCTCCATCTAGGCCCTAGAGTATAGAAGCTGCTGCTTTTTTTGTGGGTACAATTCTACATCTGCAACTGATTGATTTTGCACATGGGCCTGTACAGACATAATTAGCCACTTGCCCCTTATTTTGAGGGTGCAAGAGGCCCCTCTTGCCAGCAATTACTGAGCCATGGCAAAGAGGAAGCCTAGGGGAGGGCCTGCGGAAACTGACGCATACTAAGAGCAAGTTACTTTTAGCTTTTAAAGTTACAACTATTATTTTCTTTTTTAAAGAAAGGAAGTACTTTTTAAAGACGTACTTAAATGTATGTAGGCCATCTTGGATCAAACCTACTAGCAACTCCTTATATCTTTCCCTGGATGTAACCCTCCAGTAAGCCTCCCTTAATTTTGTTCAGAGGACTTATTTAAATATGATATGTGCTTTAAGGGATACATTTAGTTTTGTAGTTGGTTCATGCTATATGCCAACTAATTATTAGTAAAGTATCTGGCTTATGAACCCTGTTCCATTTTCCTAGGAAGGCCGCGGTGCCATCTCTCAGCAGCCCCTTGCATTTTAATATACTTCTGTAGGAAATTTTGCAGTGACCTGCGGTGTGGCATCTTTGTATACATCTGGATTTGGGTCACTCACCCCAAGTGTCTCCTCAGATTAAGGACAACATCTAGTGGCATTCGAGTACCAGAGGAATTTGTTAACCATAGAAGTTGTTGATGGCCATCCTGGAACATCCATTTGTGAGATTCCGAAATTACACGTGGGAAGCTGCCTTGGACAATAAAAGAACAGAACACATTCTGGATCTTAATAAGAAACAAAAGTACATAAACAAAAGCAGACTGTGCTTTAAATATCTGATTTCAGGACTAGACTAGCCTCCGAGGAAAGTTTAAGGGACCCTGAATTTAATTGGGAAAAGAAGTCCACTTGATGTTTTTTTCGGTGTCAGGCTAGCAGATGAGATTGAATTTTTGACACTTTGCAGAAGACAGACTCCTTTCCATTAACAGACTGAATCTGGGGCCTGCGTCATTATTTTACTTTGTAAATTCTGCATGTGCTGTAATCAGACCTCTCAAAGGCAGATGGTTACCGCTGGAAGGAATGAAGGATGACATTAAACTTTTGAAGGAAGAAAATGAAAGGCCCTCTAAACTATTTCATCTCACCAGCCTAGTCCTGGGGTTGAACTCACAGGCCTATAGGATGGCCCTTGAGGTTGTTTTTTTGCTTCCTCTCCCAGTACCTTTGAGATCCCCTGAAATCCTTTTACCAGGAAATGGAGAGACGAAGACTAGGCAGAATTTGTCTCATTGATGCTGATGCTCTGTTCTCTAGGATTTACCACATTTAGTAATTTTTAATGTGTGTTTATTATATCTTCAGCCTCTTTGTTTTATCTTGGGCCTCCAGTGGGTTCTAAATGAAGATAAGCAATGAATGAGATTGTCGTAAAGAAACAGTGAGTTCCCATGGAAGGAGCAACGGGAAGATAGGAGACCGGATCTTTACCGCTCTTTGCTTTCTCATAGAAGATGCCAGTGTTAGTCAAGGACACTGATTCCATGTTCTTCTTAAGAAGGAAGGTGCAAGGGGAGAGGAACTGCTTCCCCCTACCCCGTAAATCCCTGGCCTCTGCCTGGACCCATGTCCTGGGGCTTCTCTTAAATGTCAGTGAATAGTGCTTTGTGAATTCTCAGACCTTTGAAAAATAAGTTCAGTTAAATGGAGACTAAGGGAGAATATTGACATTCCTCTGCAAGACATCTTCTTCAAGAGGGAGTAACTACAAGGGAGTAACTACTATTTTTTGGACTCAGTTTGATATAAAAATGTTTCGGTGTCAGTCTTTCCAAAGCTTTGGTCCATGGCCTACTAGATCAAAATTATACTCATAGCACACTGATTCCCAAACCTCACTCTGGACCCAAGGAATCAGCACTTCTGGTTAGAGGCCTGGGAATCTGCATAATCAGATATTTACATGATTCTGATATTCAAATTGAAAGCCAGACTATTAATTATATCAGTTTTATATTTTAATAATTAAATATGTATTTTTTGCAGATGTGTAATTCATCACAGTGACGGATAGGAATGGATGATCCCTTTAGGCAGGCTGACTATGTTTAGTTGTGTAAATCACTCAGACGCTTGTGCCTCTCGGAGGTTGCTGAATTACGTTCTTGTGGGTTTTATTCCACCCACTCTTCTGTCCAATGAAGAACATAACTCATTGTGTCACAAAACATTCTTGAGAAGGGATTTGACCTTAACCTCATGCAAACTCTTCATTTCCAGAGATCCTTTCATGTGTAGTTTCCAAAATACCTGAGATAAATGTTAAAGATGCTTACCGTTACTGTGTAACATTTTTGAAGCTCAGACACAACACTGTGGCTTTAGTCAGAATGATATGTAAGATTATATATTCCTAAGGAAATCCATCTGAAGTGAAGGGGGTTTGAGGCACAGGTAGGATTCATTTTTGAGGTCCTGCTAGGGCCATTCAAACCCGGGCTCTGGAAGGTTAAGGATGGGGGAGTCTTGACAAGTGCAAGTAAAAAACATTATAAAGAATCAAATGGACAAATCAAAGAAAAGTGTACTAAGAGAATGGTCCTCCAACAGGTTCATTTGTGCTTCTTTGTGTTTCTAAACTGAAAATAAAAAGTGAATTTGCAAACCCTGCCTTTAATTCTTGCATGTTAAAAGAGCCCTCTTTAGAAATAGCCTAGTCATGGTAAAAATACACTTTAATCTCTACTTCATAAAGCTTTATAACAACTAAAAAAATTCTAATATTCTGTTGGGTTATTTCATAGATTATATTGATAGCGAAATTCAGACACAGTGAGATTTAGTAATGTACATTTTTCTAATCTACCACAAATACATTTTATAGCCACCAGAACTATTGCTTTGGTTTCTATTTCCAGCACATGTTACTGTGTTTTTGAAATGGAACATTTGCTGCAGGGGACAGAACATTTAGCATGAAGGATACTAAGCAGTAACAAAATAAATTGTCTGCAAATAACGATGGAGAGTGCTTTGACATAATGTTTCTATTTTTCAGTCTAGTAGTTCATCTCCCTGTCCTTCCTTTGCGTTTGTATGTGATTTGGGGAGAGAGAGTTAGGATTTATTTATTTAGGAAGTAGATGCAAGAGCCCATGAACCACGTCCTAATCCTGCCCCGCGTGACTCTTAAAACAACATAGTGTGGGGAGGGTACTTTTTGAAATGCTATCTGTTCTTAGGAGGAAAATTTCTGCAACATGAGTATTTTATCCTATTAAGTAGTTCTTAAATTAAATTAAAGAGCATAGATAGAGTACCTTATGTTGGAGATAGTTTCTGGAGTACTAAAGTGCTGTCTTTTCTCCCCACCCACCTGCAATGAATATATATCTGTTAACTCAAATGTAGTTTCTTCTATTATTTTTGAACTCAGAGGCAATAAATCTCATCTTTTTATTCCCTCTGTAGGTTTCAGATGTTTAGTCCATAAAATTATATAATCACTTAAAAAAGTAAGGGGCCAAATTTAGAATCCAAAACAAGGACTATTCATACAACAATTCTTTTCTTTTTTTTTTTTTTAAATTAAAACCCCAAGAACTCGATCAAAATTGTGAAAAGACATCAACTTGAAGTAATTTAAATAACATGGTTTTATAGCTATTTTAGAATAACCTTGGGGAAATAGTTTCTAAAACAAATTCTCCCTTAAGTGATTATTTTTGACAAGGTCTTGAAGAAAAAACTCTCTTGAAGTGAATTGTTTTCTTTGATGCTGCTTTTTTCCTGTGGATTCCAGAGAACAGAATATTTGGTTTAACATAAGATAATGAAAATAATTTTCCTTTGAGAACTAGGTTTTCGGCAGGATTGTAAAGCCTGTCTGCAGGTGAGATTTAATTTAATCCTTTGAGTACTTAAGAAGCATTCCTGAGACAGTGGCCAAAAAAGTGACAAGATTAGCGCTTTGTTTATTGACCGTGTGTGGAAAGAAAAAGACTTTTATCCCCTGATGAGTTTAATGATTTTTTTTTTTTTAGTGATCTTAATGGCATATCTTAATTACTAAAATATACATTATTTAAATAAAGATTAGATGGTGCACTTACATTTTAAATTTAGTTGCAATTGAATTGTAGCCTGGGAATTAAATAGCCACAAGCCAGCATGAAAGGCAGGTAGTATCTTGTTAACTAAATTTTAAATTTAGATAAGAGTTAGAAGAAAACAAATGTGTAAGTATGAAAAGAAAATGCATCAGTAAAAATCTTCAAGTTGTGTATAAAATCAGCACATTGTACCCCATGACTGTATTAATGTACACAGCTATGATTTAATAATAAAAACAAATCTGCAGAAGATCAGTTACATGTTTTCAGAATCAAAGGCATCTATATGGCTTGAGATTTTAAGGGTTTTTGTAAGTTTTTTTCCGATTTGTCTCATTTCTTTTTAAATTCATCTTTCTTCCTGAGTGTTTAAATAAACAACCTAATTTTCTGATATCAGGTGCTATTTGAATAAATACAGAATTCCATGAAAACGAATGGTATATGCATTGTTGAGACTTAACTCCAAAGCTACTTAACATATATAGCTATGACTTTCTGATAAAATTAGTATCATCAAAAATTCTTAATCATCTTCTGCTTGGTGTGTGTACAAATATACTTTTGCTGCCATTCAAGGATTGCTTTGTCTTTTGTTATATTTTTGGGGGGGTAAAAAATATTTAAAAATAGGAATATTTCATATAACAAATTTGATGGGTTTTCAGGTTTTTTGTATGGACAGCAAACAAAAATAAATTTTCTTTATTACCTATCATGAGATCCAGCAGAAATGAGTTTACATGATAGCAGGAGTTTTTTCTTTTTAGACCTTTTAGCCACCCTGCCATCTTCTCAATGGGCTTAGCTATGGTTAACAAACCATAGAGATCTTGTCTACAGCAATCACTTAATACTTTTACATGATGAATATTTCTTGTAGCTCCCTTGCACTTTTCCTGTCATTTAACCATTGGATTTTTTTCAGGATGTTCCGTTTTGTAACAATTTGGGGGATGTTTTAAATTTGCTGCCTATTTATTTTATGTCTAAAGGAAAAATTACACAAAATTCCATACAATTTGGGAACATGCTGTCTTGGTTAGAGGTTTGGATCACATTTTAAAATTAATTTTAAGAGAAAGGAAATCATATAAATGGTCTGGAATTCAGATAAGCACCAAGCACGGGAAGTGGGTGCTGTTAGAGACCTTACCCAGTGCAGTCAGACTGCTAAAGTTAAAGAGGATTCTGGCCCTTTAAATATTGATTATGTACTTTAGGGAGCTGTTTTCTTTTTGGCTTTCCCTCTGTCCACTTGAATTTGGGCTTTCGTAGAACTCGCACAGTGTAGTATCTCAGATATTCCACAGGGTGTCATGATGTAGTTATTTGTTCTTGGGAACTCTGTCTTGGTAGGAGGTAATTTGAGCCAAGGTTCATCTAGAGTTTCAGGTGGCTGGTTTATTTTATTTTCAATCTGGGAATATTGACTGAGGACCTACTATGTGCCAGCCTCATGTAGGAAATTCAGATCTTAGCAGTATCAGGCAGGTCCTCTTCTTTATTTCGTGTTTGGCATTTTGGCCAATGGAATATCTACTGACACAGTGAGTTAGTTTGAGTTTATTTCGATTTATTTTCTATGTAGTGATATGCTATTCGGGAGTGAATCTCAAATGGAAGATCAGGTTTTACAAACCACTCAATTCCCCAGCTAGACTTTTGTTCTCTTCCCTGTACTATACAGTGGGAATGGACCCCTATGTGCTGGTGCAGGAAGGAAGGGGGCTGAGAGTGTCTGCTCTCAAAAGCTCCAGGGGTGGTCTTGGGAGGCCAAAGAAGGATCTGGGGCCTCTGGAATCAAGCTGACTGTTGTAAACCCTCTCTTCACCACTACGTTGCTAGGTCACCTTAAATAAGTTGCTTTACTTCTTTTCATTAGAAATCAGTAATAGAATTTTTTTTAAGGGATTATATCAACCTCTAAGTTTTTCTTTTATTTTTTTTAAATGTTAGGATATTAGGAAATACACTTGTTTTGTTTACATACTTTGTTTTTGCACAAATCGAGTCAAGGTTATAAGTGTGCCTCTCACCCAGACAGTGTGGACTATGCCCAATAGGTGTGAATTTACCCACCCCTTCCTTCCAGCTGAATTCTCATTGAGATTTATTTCCATACATGCACTTTAAGTGCTGATCCATCAGTTCCAACCTGGTATTGTGTGCATGTGTTCGCATCTCCATTCCTATGACATTTTATTTCAAAGAATGGTCTCCAGTTCCATCCAGAGTTATCACAAAAAATATTACATAGCCATTTTTCTTTTTTTTCTTTGTAGGTATTACTCCATAGTATACATATACCAAATTTTATTGATTATTCATGTATTGGTAAGCACTTGGGTTATTTTTATGTCTTTGTAGTCGTGAATTGTGCTGCTATAAATATTTGAGTGCTGGTGTCCTTTTTATAAAATGATCTTTTTTCCTTTGGTTATATATTCAGCAGTGCAATTGCTGGATCAAATGGTTGGTCTACTTTAAGTTCTTTGAGGTATCTTCATATAGTTTTTTTTATAGAGGTTGCATTAGTTTGTGTTCCCACCAACAGTGTATAAGAGTTCCTTTCTCTCCACATCCAGGCCAGCATCTGGTGTTTTGGGATTTTTTAATATAAGCCATTCTCATTGGAGTTAAGTGATATCTCATTTGATTTGCATTTCCCTAATAATTAGAGATGTTGAGCAATTTTTATATGAGTTTGTTGACTATTAGTATATCTTCATTTGAAAAGTTTCTGTTCACTTCTTTTGCCTAGTTTTTTTTTTTTTTTAATTGTTGGGGATTCGTTGAGGGCACCAGAAACCAGGTTACATTGATTGCATTTGTTAGGTAAAGTCCCTCTTACAATTGTGTCTTTCCCCCAAAAGGTGTGTCACCCACTAAGTCTTTTGCCTACTTTTTAATGCAGTGGTTTGGTTGTTTCTTACTGTTTTGCTTGAGTTTTTTTTTTATAGATTCTGGTTATCAGTCAGTCCTTTATCAGATGTATAGTGTGCAAATATTTTCTCCCATTCTGGTGTTGTCTGTTTGCTCTTATGTCCTTGGCTATATAGAAGTTTTTTAATTTGATCAGGTCCCATTTATTTATTTTTGTTGTTATTGTGATGCTTTTGGGGTCTTCTCCATGAATTCTTTGCTTAGGGGAGTATCTGTAAGAGTCTTTCCAATATTTTCTTCTGTGATTCTTATAGGTTTAAGTCTGTTGTTTCTCATGAGTTAATTTTTGTGAGTGTGGATCTTGTTTGTCTTTTACATGTGACTATCCAGTTTTGCCAGCACTATATATTGAACATGGATTCTTTTCCCCAGTGAATTTTTTTTTAATCTACCTTGTCAAAAATCACATGAGAATGTGAGGATAATTTCATCTCTGGGTTCTCTGTTCTGATCTATAGGTCTGTCTCTGTTTTTGTGCCAGTACCATGCTGTTTTGGTAATTATAGCCTTGTAGTATAGCTTAAAGTTTGGTTAGGTAATACACCCACTTTGTTCTTATTATGTAAGGTTGCATTGGCTATTTGAGATCTTTTGGTTCCATATGAAGTTTTGAACTATTTTTTCTAGATCTGTAGGAATGGCATTTTTTTTATTATTAAATCATAACTGTGTACAATAATGGGAAAAATGTGCTGATTTAATATACAATGTGGAATTCTTAGATCAGACTGATTAACATAACCATCACTTTGCTTACTTATTTGTTATGGTAAGACATTTATAGTATACTTTTGGTAGTTTTTAAATGTACTGTTGCATTACACACAATAGGTGAGGTCCCATCAAATACCTTCCCTCCTCTCAGCCTTCTCTTCTCTCTTCCTCCTCTCCCCTCCTTCTCTCTGGACTACAGTTGTGTTTTATCATTCATATGGATGTGTAGGTGATGATATAGTGGTTTCATAGAATCTTCTCTGAAGATGACAGATTAATGGTCAACAAACACATGAAAAAAAAATGCTCACCGGATTTAATCATCAGAGAAATGCAAATCCAAACCACTTTGAGATATCACCTTACTCCAGTAAGATTAGCCCACATCACAAAATCCCAAAACTACAGATGTTGGCATGGATGTGGAGAGAAGGGAACACTTCTCCACTGCTGGTGGGATTGCAAACTAATACAGCCTTTTTGGAAAGAAGTTTGGAGAATTCTCAAGGAACTGAAATTTGACCTACCATTCGATTCTGCAATTCTCTACTAAGTATCTACCAAGATGATCACAAATCATTTTACAACAAAGACATTTGTACCAGAATGTTTACTGAAGCCCAATTCATAATTGCGAACTCATGGAAGCAGTCCCAAATGCCCATCAAACCATGAATGAATTAACAATTTTTTGTATGTATACCATGGAGTACTATGCAGCTATAGAAAAGGATGGAGACTTTACAGCTTTTATATTTACCTGGATGGAACTGAAACACATTTTTTTTTATACAGAGTTTCAAGCTGTGGCCCTGAGTAGAGTGCCGTGGCATCACAGCTCACAGCAACCTCAGACTCTTGAGCTTGCTTACAATTCTCTTGCCTCAGCCTCCCAAGTAGCTGGGATTACAGGTGTTTGCCACAATGCCCGGCTATTTTTTTGTTGCAGTCATTGTTTTAGCTGGCTCAGGCCGGGTTTCAATCTACCAGCCTCAGTGTATGTGGCCAGCGCCCTACCCACCAAGCTACGTGCACTGCCTGAAACACATTCTTTTTAATAAAGTATATTAAGAATAGAAAAGGCATCTATTTTTATGGGAATTGCATTGACTCTGTAAATCACTTTGAGTAGAATCGCCATTTTAACAACATACTTTCTGCTGATCCATGATCATGGTCTATTTTTTAATCTGTTTACATCCTCTGCAGTTTCTTTCCTCCATGTTTCATAGTTTTCTCTAGAGTGGTCTTTCACCTCTTTTTGTTATGTATATTTATATTAATGAAACAAAAACTTGGTTCTTTAAAAAGATAAGTAAAAATGATAAGCCTCTTGCTAGATTAACTAGAAACAGAAAGAAAAGGACTCTAGTAAGCTAAATTAAAAATGAAAAAGGAGAAATCACAATTGATATTACTAAAATACAAAACATCATCCCAGAATACTATTAAAATCTCTTTGCCCATAAACGAAAAAGTGTGCAGGAAATGGACAAATTCTTGGAAACATACATTCTCCCAAGGCTCAATGAGGAAGAAATAGAACTCTTGAACAGCCCAATATTAAACACCAAAATAGAAGCTGCAATAAAAAATCTTCCGTCTGAAAAAAGTCCTGGACTAGATGATTTTACACCTGAATTTTACCAAACCTACGAAGAGGAACTTGTATCTATACTGCAGAAATTATTCTGTAACATTGAGAAGAAAGGAATCCTCCCTAACATGTTCTATGAAGTCAATATTACTTTGATACCAAAGCCAGAAAAACACACAACTAGAAAACTACAGACCAATATCTGTAGTTTTATAGATGGACATATTCTTAACAAATAGAATATAGATGCAAAAATTCTTAATAAATCTTTAGCAAACTGAGTTCAGCAGCATATCAAAAAAAAATAATTCACCATGACCAAGTGGGCTTTATCACAGAGATATAAAGATGGTTCAACATACACAAATCTATAAATGTAACTGATGTAAAAAATAAAGACCATATGATCCTTTTACTTGATTTAGAAAAAGCATTTGACAAAATTCAATGCCCTTTTATGATAAGAATGCTCAACAAAATTGGTACAGATAGGATATCCCTCAAAATTAGAAAGGCAATATATAACCTACAGGCAACATCATATTGAACAGGGAAAAACTGAAAGGCCACTCAGAACTGGAACCAGACAAGGTTGTCCACGTTTGCCACTTTTATTCAACATAGTACTGGCAGTTCTCTTGCCAGAGCAATTAGGTAAGACAAGGAACTCAAAGAGGGTTCAAATGGGGGAAAGAAGAAATGAAACTGTCACTCTTTGGTGATGATATGATCAGAAAATCCCCACACTAAACTAAGAGACTCCTGCAATTGGTAAATAAATTTGGAAAAGTCTCGGGTTACACAGTCAATGTACACATCAGTGGCTTTCATACATGCCAACAACAGGCAAGCTGAGAATAAAATCAAAGATGCAGTACCTTTCACAATAGTAATAGTAATGGGATTTTTAAGGGTAAATGAAACAATATGGTTTTAAAAAGCATTTGGTAGTTTCCACTTCTGAGATAAGATGGTGTAAACTCTTTTTTACTTGCTCTGGACCGCTAAATAAAATTAAATACCCAGACAGAATTCAGTAGATGATCATAAAAGGATTCTAAAAGGTAGGAAAGGAGAAAGTGGATTGGCTAGGGACCTCAGGACTTTAAGAATGTCATCATGGTAAGTTCCCTGGGGTTTCTTCTTATTCCCCATATTTCTCTGGCCACTGGAAAGCCCGGAAACCCTGAACTGCTGGCAAGAATGGATGGAGGGAAGGAGTGAAAGAAGGAAGGAAAGGAAAAAGAAGGGAGACAGTGAGGAGAGGACCAAGGAAAGAAGAGAGGGAGGGAGGGAGGGAGAGACTGAGGAAGGGAGGGAGTAAGAGAAGAAGGGAGAGAGGGAGTAAAGGAGGGAGTGCATGCTTTCTCCAGCCAAGGGAGTGGGAAAGGGATAGCCCAGCTGAAACTCAGTGATGGCCCAGTCTGCACAGAAATGTTGCCAGCACAGCCTCTATCAAGCCAACCCATTCTCCCATTTCACAGCTGCCCGGAGAGATGGTTCCAAACTGCCTACAGCAGCTCCTTCAGCTCAACCTATCTCCATTCCCAAACCCCTGGTAGCAGAGAATGTCTCTGCCCCAGCAGTGATATCATTAACTCAGGAAGGTCAGACAAAACCTGGTAAAACAAAGCAAGTGACTTCTAAAATAGAGATATAAATGGTGTGTGTGTGGGGGATAACTCTAAAACATACAGCCATAATGTCCAAGATACAATAGAAAAATCACCTCTCATACCAAGAAAATAATGTAATGTACTATATCAAAAAACATATCATAGGACAGAATAAAAATCATGGTTTTAATGACAAAAGACAATTGAGATTAATCAAATATTAGAATTATTTGACAAAAATTTTAAAATAATTATCATAAATTTGATTGATTAATTACAAATTCCCTTGCAAAATTATAAAACCTTAGGCGGCGCCTGTGGCTCAAAGGAGTAGGGTACCAGCCCCATATGCTGGAGGTGGTGGGTTCAAACCTAGCCCTGGCCAAAAAATAAATAAATAAATAAAAACTACAAAAAAAAAATTAGAAAAACTCACTGATAGGGCTCAGCAGTAGAGTAGAAATGATAGAAGAAAAAAAATCAATGAACTTGAGGACCGATCACTAGAACTTAATCTGAATAACACAAAAAATATACCGGAAATCAAATGAACAGAGCTCAAGCGTGGGTGAAACAAAAGATTTAACATTAATGTCTTCAGAATTCAGGAAGAAACAGAAAGAATATTGGGTTGGAAAAAATATTAGAAGACGTTATAGCTGAAAACTTTCTAAATTTGGCAAAAGATACAAACCTACAAATTAAGAGATGAGTATACCAAATAGGATGATTCTCCCTCCCCCAATTGTGTACCAAGACACATCATAATTAGGCCTCTGAAAAGTAAGCATCAGTCTTTAAGCAACCAGAGAGAAATGTTTCCATACTTACAGGAATCCCAATTCAAATGAAACCATGGAGGCCTGAAGAAATTATCCCGAAATTTTTCATGTACAGAACAAAAGAAAATTTCAGCCACATATTCTCTATCTGGTGAAACTATCCTTCAGAAATGAAAGGGAAATGAATTCTCTGACAAGAAAAAGTAATGAGCATTTGTCACTAGTACATATATATCGATCCTTAAAAATGGCTAATGGAAGCTCTCCATGCAGAATGAAAATGACAACAAAAGAATGATTGGAATTCCACAAAGGAAAGAATAGTGAATGGGCAAAAAAAGGGGGGGGGGTGAATAGCCTATATAAACTATAAGTAAAATATACTATTCTTTTTGTAAATCATATTTGATGGTTGAAGCACAATTATAACATCTGTTATGGCACTGAAAATCTGTGTTTTCTTCACTGTGCAAAAGCTTTGTAATTTGATGCTCTCATTTGTCTGTTCTTTCTGTTGCTGCCTGGGTTTTGTGAGACTGTATAGAGAAATTATTTACAGATCAATGTCAAGAACTTTTTTTGCTATATTTTCTTCTAGTAGTTTCATAGTTGCAGGTCTTACATGTAAGTCTTTGAGTCGGTGTTTGTATGTTATATAAAATAAGGGTCCAATTTCATTCTTCTGCATTTAAACATCTAATTTTCATAATACCATTTATAGAAGATACTGCCCTTCTCTCATTGTATGTTCTTGCCAATTTTGTGAAGAAAAATTGAATATGGATTTATTTTGGAAGTTTCTATTCTGTTCCATTGCTCTAAATGTTTGTTTTTATGCCAGTACTGTTTTTGATTATAATAGTTTGTAGTTTATTTTGAAATAAGGCAACATAAGGCTTATGGATTTGTTTTTTGCTCATGATTGCTTGGCTACTCAGGATCTTTTGTGGTTCCATACAAATTTTAGGATTTCCCCCCTGCCCCGTTTCTTTGAAAAATTCCGTTGGAATTTTAATGGAGATTTCACTGAATCTGTAGAAAGCTTTGGGTGGTGTGGACATTTTAACAATATTCATTTTTCTAATTCATCAACATGGCATTTCTTTCATGATTTGTATCTTCTTTAATTTCTTTCTTCAATGTCTTATCCTTTTTGGTATATTTTACCTCCTTACTTAAATTTATTCCTTAATATTATGTATTTTCATAGTTATTATAAATGGGATTTAAAAAAATTCTTTTTCAGATACTTTGTTGTTAGAGATAGAAAAGCTACTTGGGGGGCAGCACCTGTGGCTCAAAAGGGTAGGGCACTGGCCCCATATGCTGGAGGTGGTGGGTTCAAACCCAGCCCTGACCAAAAAAAAAAAAAAAAAAAAGGCTCAAAAGGACTCAAAAGAAAAGTCACTTGGTTTGCATGTTAACTATCTGGCAACATTACTAAACTTGTTTATTAGTTCTTTATTTATTTTTATTAAATGATAGCTGTGTACATTAATGCAATCATGGGGTACAGTGTGGTGTTTTCATATACAATTTGAAATATTTTCATCAAACTGGTTAACATAGCCTAAATTTATGTCATTTTCTTAGTTATTGTGTTGAGATGTTTATATTCTACTTTTAGAAAGATTCACTTGTACCCTTGTAAGATAAACCATAGAGGTGATCCCTCCAGAGAGATGGTGATTGTTTATTAGTTCTAACAATTTTTCTGGACTCTGTAGGATTTTCTATATGTAATACCATGACATCTGTAAACAGAAGCTATTTTACTTCTTCCTTTCTGATTTGGATTTTATGTTTTGTTTTGTTTTTTCTTGCCTAATTGTTTTAGCTAGGACTTTCAAGTATTATATTGAAAAGTTGCAAGAGTAGGCATCCACGTCTTATTCCTGATCTTAGAGGAAAAGGTTTTAGCTTCTCACCATTGAATATGAAGGTCATCTATGACCTTGTTATGTTGCGGTACAGTCATTTAATATCCAATTTTTTGAGAATTTTTATCATGAATGGATGTTGAATTTGTGTCCTTTTCCTGTATCTATTGAGATGATTCAATAATTTATATTCTTCATTCTATTAATGTGGTATCTCTTATTTATTTATGTATTTATTTATTTATTTTTGTGAGACAATGTCTCAAGCTGTTGCCCTGGGTAGAGTGCCATAGTGTCATAGCTCACAACTATCTCCAACTCTTGGGCTCAAGTGGTCTTCTTGCCTCATTCTGTTTTTAGTAGAGATGAGGTCTTGCATTTGCTCAGGCTGGCCTTGAGCTCATGAGCTCAAGTTATTCCCCTGCCTTGGCTTCTCAGAGTAGTAGCATTACAAGTGTGAGGGACTGTGCCCGGTCTCTATCATATTTATTGATTTGCATATGTTAAACATCCTTGCATCCTAGGGATAAATCCCATTATGTCATGATGTATGGACTTTTTGCTGTGTTGTTGAATTTTGTTTGATAGTATGTTTTTTTTTTTTTTTTTTTGCAGTTTTCGCTGGGGCCTGGGTTGAACCCAACACCCCAGGTATATGCGCCCTACTCCTTGAGCCACAGGCGCCACCCAACATTGTTTTCATTTCTAAGATAAAGTTCAAATTTAGTTGAGCCCTTCACCCAGGGGGATGTGCTGAACACCTTCACATTGTACACATTAAGTGAGATCCTGCCAATCACCCTCCTTTCTCCCTCCTTCTGGCTCCTCCCCCCCCCCTGCTGTGAAACTATACTCATTTTTTTTCTTCCATGTGGGCATGTATTTATTCATAAAAATATTAAATTTTTTAAGGACTATGACTTAAAGGAGATTGGGAATATTTTGGGTTAAATAATTTTTTTAAAAAGGACTATGACTAGAAGGTGATTGGGTAGAATCTAGAGGGTGACACAGTTACAGGAGTATTTTTTTTTTTTTTTGTAACCTGGGAAGAACATGAAGCTGATTGGAAGGATAAAGGGAGAGGTAAGGTGGCTCTCCAGGAGCGGCAAGGGAGAATGAGTAAGGTCTGCAGGAGGAAGAAGCATTTATACAAATATATGAAAGACAAAGGCTTGAAGCAAAGACATAAAAATGTTAATGCTGGCATCTGGGTAGTGGGGATGATGTTTACATTTTACTTTCACTTTCCTTTATAATTTTACCTTTTTTGTTTGTTTGTTTGTTTTATAATTTTACCTTTTTTTTTTTCTTTGTAGAGACAGAGTCTCAACTTTATCAACCTCGGTAGAGTGCTGTGTTGCCACACAGCTCACAGCAACCTCCAACTCCTGAGCTTAGGCGATTCTCTTGCCTCAGCCTCCTGAGTAGCTGGGACTACAGGCCCCTTCCACAATGCCCTGCTATTTTTGTTGCAGTTTGGCGGGAGCTAGGTTTGAACCCACCACCCTCGGTGTCCGGCCCACTGAATTTTATCTTTTTGTGTATGCTTTCAAATTTTCTTTTGCATTTTTCTTTCCATGCATAAAGATGCATAACTTTTAAAAGTAGGGAAGTTTTATTATGAAAGAAAATCTGCTTTCCAATGTAGAAGGACCATAAGTTAGAGGTAGCTGGGCCACTGACTACGTACACAAGGCCACCTTTCAGGAGCATGTGACATGAACACACACATCACAAGAATTAATAGTATTGTAGCAGGAAACTGACGCAGACAGAGGACTCCAGGCACCAGTTGGTTAGATGAAGCG
>NW_003852397.1:28290798-28308570 GCF_000181295.1 Otolemur garnettii
TTTTTGCAGTTTTGGCTGGGGCTGGGTTTGAACCCACCATTTCCGGTATATGGGGCCTACTCCTTTGAGCCACAGGTGCTGCCCTGTTTCATAGTATTTTGTTGGAGATTTTTGCATCTATGTTCATCATGGATATTAGTGTGTAATTTTTTTTTTTCTTATAGTGTTCTTTTCTAGCTTCAGTAGGGAGATAATGCTGACCTTGTAAATGAGATTGGAAGTGTTTTGTCTTAGTCTGTCCTACTCTAACAACATACTTGTAAAGAATAGAAATTTATTTCTCAAAGTTCTGGAGGCTAGGAATTCCAAGTTTCAAGGTGCTGGCATCTAATGAGGACTTCTCTCTGCTTCCAAGATGGCCCCTTAGATGGCAGAAGGCAGAAGGGCAAAAAGGATAAAACTCTTTAAGCCCTTTTATAATGGCATCATTTCTTCATGTTTCAGTCTTGGTAGTTTATATTTTTCTAGAAATTTATCAGTTTCTTTTAGATCATCCAATTTGTTGATGCACAATTGCATAATCTATCCATTGTTGAAAGTGGAGTATTAAAGACTCCTACTATTTTTGTATTGCTCTCTATCTCTCCTTTCATTTTTATTTATATTTGTTAATATACTTAGGTGTTATTAGGTGCATATGTATATTTACATTGTTAAACCCTCTTGGTGAATTGACCCTTTTATTATTATATAATGACCTTCTTTGTCTTTTATGACAGCTTTTGACTTAGAAAAGTCTATTTGTTTCTAATGTAAGTATAGCCACTCCTGTTCTTTCTTTGGTTACCATTTGCATGGAATGTCTTTTACTATCCCTTCATTTTCTGCATATGTTCGTCCTTTAAGCTATAGTGAATCTTTCATAGTCAGCATGTAGTGGAATCTTTTTGTTAAAAAAATCAATTTACACACTCTGTTTTTTGGTTGGATAATTCATTCCATTTACATTTAAGTTAAATTAAACATTTAAGTAAGGACTTACTACTGCCATTTTTTAACTTTTTGCTTTATAGATTCTTTGTTCCTTTTTTTTCTTGATAAATACCTTTGTGATTTGACTTTTTTTGTAATGGTATGCTTTAGTTACTTTATCTTTTGTATATCAACTGTAGCTCTTTCTTTATGGTTACCATGAAGCTTATATAAAATAGCTTATATTGATAATAGTCTGTTTTAAGCTGGTACAAACCTAAATTTGACCATAGACAAAAACTCTACACTTTAATTTCTTCCCTCTGCTGCATATTAGTAACATCACAGTTTATATCTTATGCATGGTGTATAGCAATTAACAAATTATTATAGCTGTAATTATTTTTAATTCTTTTGTCTTTCCTTTTTTCTTTCTTTTTTGCTTATAAAAGAGTTATTACTATATTGCCTAGGCTGGACTTGAATTCTTCAACAATTATACTACCTTAACCTCCTGAGTGGCTGGGTAGGTTACAGGTGCTTGCCCTGCACTTGGTCGGGTCTGCAAGGTTTCTGTGGAGAAAATCCACTGATAATCTTAAGGAAGTTCTCTTATATATAATTAGTTACATTTTTCTTGCTGCTTTCAAAATTCTCTTTGTCTTTGGAGGATTTGATTATATTATTTCTCAGTGAAGATGTCTTTGTATTTAATCTATTTGGTTTTTGGGGGGGGGGTTCGTGGATCTGGATGTTCACTTCTTTCTCTCCAGGTTTAGCAAATTTCTGTCATTGTTAGTGGTCTGTCTGTGTTTTCTTGTGGTTTACGAGCTTTTTTAAAGAAGATTATTTTAAATTTTCTCTCAGGAAGTTTGCAGATTTTCATTTCTTTAGGGTTGCTTACTTTTTTTTCTTTTTTGATTTCTTGGATGGCTTCAAGTTTCCCTGACTATATATGTTCCTTGTGGATTGTTGCTTTTTGATTATTTATTTGAAAAAGTAGGCACTTTTTATAGTCTTTACAGACTGGATTCCGTATGGAGAGACCTTCACCTGGAAGCCTATCCAGAGATTTTGAGGGGTTCATAGTATGGGGTTTGTGGGCACATTTGCTTCTGGAGTCTTCAGACTGGTTAGTCTTATATGTGAGTGCATATGGCCTGGTCTTTTTCTTGAATATATGGAGATGGGCCTGGAATTTGGGACCACATGGGCAAGCCTGGTGCTGACTCCATGGTATAGGCCTGGAATCTGGGTCATTGGGGTTGAATCTATATGGGGGCCAGCCAAGTATTGAGGTCCATTAGGGTGGGCCTGGTGACTGTGTCTATTGGTGCAGACATGCAGCCTGTGCCCATAGGAGAAAGCCTGAAGCTTGCACTCATAGGGCCTGGCCTGATGCTGGGGGAATGGGAGATGATGCCTAAAAAGGATATGATTGGTTCTGAGTCAGCAGGGGGCTAACCTGGTGCTGGAATTCACTTGGGTAAGGGAGTCCTAAAGCTTGTGTTCACAGAAGCTGGCACTAGGGCAGATGTGAAACCTGAATCTGCAGGGTGGGGCCTGAAGGTTTGGTCAGTAGGCACTCGTTTGGTGTCAAGGTCTACTGGGCTAGGACTGGACCCTGGGTCCTTTAGGGTGGGCTTTGATCTTAGGGATACTGGAACCTAGGGCCTCACGGTCTAGCATGAAGTCTGAGGCCAAATGGGTCAGCTTGACTGGAGACTGGGTCTGGAGCCTGGGGCTGCAAGGGCAGTTCTGGTTTCTAGGCCTGCCTGGAGGCCTTGCAACATAATAGGTCTCTAGGGGTTGGTATGGAGCCTTGGTCTATGGGGGAACTGGTCTAGAAGTGGGATAGGCTTAGAGCCTGTATCCCACAGAGTTGGGTTTGGAGCCTATGGATTTGCTGGATGGCCTGCTGCTGTGGTGTGCCTGGAACCTTACTTTTCTGGAGTCAGCCTGGTGCCAGGGTTCACTGGAGTGGAGCTGGTGCTGGGAATGGTGGCAAAGTAAGGTACCTCCTTTTCCCATGTAAACAGTATCTTTCTCCATGCTGTACTCCATGGTTGGCTGATTAGATAATGTAAAACTCTTTTTTCTCTCCTATTGAATCTTTTCTTACTTTTATACTCCAGCCAGGGATTTTATTCACTTACCTAGATTCATTAGCTCTTGAGAAGGTATTATGATGCGAGAGGAATTATTTAAATTGATATTTCTGCCAGGGAATTAGTACCAGAGACCCCTATTCAGGCATTTTACTGACATCACCCCTTATGCTAATTAATTAATTTTTTAAAACCAGGAATGACTATGTTAATACCAGATAAAGTAGAATTTAGAGCAGAGAAAATTACTCGAGATTGTGAATGACATTACATAATAATAATAATAAAAATAATCACGATTATCATTTGGGTCTTCAAATTACCATTACCAACAATTGATAGAACTAAATACAGAAAATTAGCAAAGTAGCTCATGCCTGTAATCCAGGCTCTTTGGGAGGCTAAGGCAGGTGGATTGCCTGAGCTCAGGAATTTAAGACCAGCCTGAGCAAGAGTGAGACCCTGTCTCTACTAAAAATAGAAAAACTCACTAGGTGTTGTGTTGGGCACCTATAGCCCCAGCTACTTGGGAGGCAGAGGCAAGAAGATTGCTTGAGCTCAAGAGTTTGAGGTTGCTGTGAGTTGTGACAGCACAGAACTCTACCCAGGGCAACGGAGTGAGGCTCTGTCTCAAAAAAACAAAAACAAACAAAAAAGAAAAGAATAGAAGAATTGAACAATTCTGTCAAGATCTAATTAATACATATGGTACATTCCTAGTAATTTCTGAATATACGTTCTTTCCAAGTATATATGTAACATTTTTTAAGATAAGCCATATCATGAATTGTAAAACAAATCTTACCAAATATAAAAGATTTGGATTTATATATAGCATATTCTATGTCTGTAATGTAGTAAGACTAGAAATAAGTAACAGAGAGATGTGAGCATCTATAAACACTGAAAATTATACAACACACTGCTGAATAATCCATTGTTCAAAGATGAAGTTCAAAGGAAAAATACATATAAAATTAAAGGAAAATAAAAATAACAACATATGAAATTTCGTGGGATGCAGCTAAAGCAATGCTGAGAGGCAAACTTATAGCATTAAATGCATACATGAGATAAAAAGAAAGATCTCAGATCTCCAAGTTCCTACCCCAATGAACCAGAGGAAGAATAAAGCAAACTCAAAGTATACACATGGAAGGAAATAATAAGAAGGGAAATAATTGATAAAATTGAAAATATAGGAACAAAAGAGAATCAGTAGTATTAAAAGCTCCTCTTTGCAAAGAATCAATAAAATTGATGAATCTTCAACAAAATTTTAAAAAAGGAGATGTAAATTACCAATTCCAGAAATGAAATAGGAGTTATCATTATGGTTTCTGTAGCTATTAAAAACTTAACAGGGGGATACTACAGACCACTTTATGCTCAAACATTTGACAGCTTAGTAGAAATGGACCAATTTCTGAAATACAAATGATCAAACTGCAACAACATGAAATAGATAACTAACATACTCTCATAACCATGAAAGACAATGAATTTGTGATTTAAAAGTTCTTGAGAAAGAAATTTGCCAGCCCAGAAGGCTTCACAGGAGAATTTAAGCAATGTTATAAAATTAATACTAATGTTACTCAGTTTCTCTCAGACAAGAGAAGAGAGAGAACACTTCCCTACTAATTTATAATGCCAGCAATTCCTTGATACTCAAACTTGAAAAAGATAATGCCAAATTCAAAAAGGCATAAAACCAAATACCACTCAGAAACTCTATAGATATAGATCATTGTCTCTCATGAATTTAAATACAAAGGTACTCAACAAAGTATTAGTAGATCAAATTCAAAATTAGTATAATTTATTCCAGTTATGCAATACTTATTCAACATACAAAAGTCAATCATTTCAATATACTATATGAACAGGATAAAGATAGAAAAAAATGCCACATTAATTAACACAGAGAAAGCTTTTTATGAAATTCAGTACCCATTCATGATAAAAAAAAAAAAAAAAAGTTTAGGAACAGAGGAGGACTACCTAAACTTAATAAGGCACATTTACAAAAAGCATGTAGCTAACATTTGTTTTTCACCATTAAGACTAAATATACTTTCTTTAAATTGAAGATAGAGATAAAGATGTGTACTCTCACTACAGCTAGGCAACATGTCACTCTGAAGCCCTAACCACTGCCATAAGGAAAAAACAAAGCAAAACAAAACCATTCTCTTTTGGAGATGACATTATTGTCCATATAGAAAATCCCAGGGAATCTTCACAAAGAAAAAGAACCTACTCTTAGAACAAATAAGTAAGTTCAATGTGGTGTCAGGATATAAACTCAGCATACAAAGACTGATTACATATTGATAATATATGGAAGGTAAAATTAAAAACATACCATTTATAATCATCTAAAGAAAATGAAATGCTTAGACATGAACTTATCCAAACATATACAGGATCTGTGTGCTGCAACTTATAAAATGTTAATCAGAAAATTAAAGAAGACTAAATAGAGATATATACTGTATTGATGAATTAGAAGACTCAACATATTAAAGGTTTCAACTTTGCCCAACTTGAGCTATTGGTTTAATGAAATTCCTATCAAATTTTGGACTGAGTGTTTTTGTTGATATATACAAGCTTTTTATAAAATTTTAATGAAAAGGCACAAGCCCTAGAATAACTAAAACAATCTTGGGAGAAAAAAAATTAGGTGGGATCAATTGCTCTGCGAATTTTAAGCCTTAATGTTACATACAGGTACCATCATCAAGACAGTGTGATGGTGTTAGAGGAATGTGGATGTAGGTCAATGAGACAGAACAGAGAACCCAGAAATACACCCACACAAATATGCCTAACTAACTGAGGTTTTACAAAGGTACAAAACCATTTCAATGGAGGAAGGATAGACTTTTTAACAAATAGTGCTGGAACAGTTGAATATCCACAGACAACAATAATGAACATCAATGTAAACTTCACACCATATGCAAAAATTAACTCAAAGTGGATTATGGATTTAAATTTAAAACTTAAAACCATAATTTTTTTTAGAGAATTATGGAGGAAAATTTTTAGGCACTAGGGCTAGACAACAAGTTCTTGAAATTGGCATCAAACACATGATCCATAAAAGGAAAGATTGATAAATGTGACCTGCGTAAGATCCCGTTAGGAGGACGAAAAGACAAGCTACATACTTGGAGGGAACAATTGCAAACTTTATATATGACAAAGGAATAATATCTAGGATATATAAAGAACTCTCCAAAGTCAACAATCAAACACAACCAAAAGCAATGAAGAAACATTTCTTCATCTGATGTTACTGAAGATGGTATACAGATAGCAAATATGCATATGAAAGGTCATTAAAAATCATTGGCATTAGGGAAATGCAAGATAAAACCATAATGATAGGTTTTTACACATCTATCAGAATTACTAGAATAAAAAACAATGACAACACCAAAAGTTGGTGAGTATATATAGAGAAACCAGATCGTTTATACATTCATGTTGGGAATGCAGAGTGCTGAAGCTACTCTGGAAAACAGTTCAGCAGGAGTTTATAAAATAAAAATCACAATTTCCTCACAACCCAGCAATTGCACTCTGGTAGCATTTATTCCAAAGAGATGAAAACTTATGTTTACAGAAAAAAACCTATGCATAGTAGTTTATTTATAATAGCCCAAATTGAAAACAACCCAAATGTCCTTCAACAGGTGAACAAGCTGGTATATTCATACAGTGGAGTACTACTTAGCAATAAACAGGGAACTGTTTTCCCTGATCCTGGTTCTCCAGCCTGTCAAGCAGTTTATCCAGTGTCCCCTAGTTTTTACTTAAATCAGACTGAGTTGTTCCTGTTGCTTTAAGTAATAATTTTTAAGTAAATATTTAAGTAAATATTAAAAATTAAGTAAAAATAATTTTAAGTAAAAATTATTACTTAAAGCACCCTAGGTGTGGACAATACCAACTCCAGAGATATGTCTTATGGAGAAAAGAAACTTTTAGTAACAGAAATTCATAATTTAATAATGAAAACAAGCAGAAAGATACTTTTGGGGTAGTATTTGAAATTATGAACATGTCTAAGCAGGTTAGGGCCCCTGTTTGAGGCTGTACATAGACCTTCTCCATCACGTTTAATTTCTTCTTTGTAGAGTCCCAGAGTTGAAGGGACTCAGCTGTCACCTACTGGGGCCTTTTCCTTTTTCACAAGTCACTTCTACTTCACTGTCCCTTCTTTCCTTACATCTCTGACTCATTCAGTAATTTAATATGTGGTGTTGCCAGCACAGTCAGGTATTGTGGACAGTGAGTGTTGCAGAGCTCTTGTCTTTTTTTTTTTTAAATTTCAGATTAATCTGAGGGTATAAATGTTTATATTACACTGTTTTCATTTCTAAGGTAAAGTTCAAGTTTGATTGAGCCCTCCACCCAGAGGGCATGCTGCACACCCTCACATTGTGTGAGAACCCAGGGATCGCCATCCCTCCTGTCCCTTTCTCCTCTCCCCTCTCTCTCACTAGAATATGCTTGTATTTTTCTTTCTTGTGGGCATGTAGTTTATACGTTGGTTTCATATTAGTATAGAGTACATTGGATACTGACTTCTTCATTCTTGTGATACTTAGAAGAATGTGTTTCGACTCCATCCAGGTTGTCTTAACTGAGCTCACAGTTGCAGAGATTGATAAGTAAAGAGGAAAATTTAATAGTGTATGAAAAAGGCAGAATAGGAGACTTAATATGGTTTGTAGCGAGGGGGTCAGAATAGGAATCCTGGAGGAGGCAAGGATACTAAAGGTTTGTTTCTTATGACTTGAACAGGTGAAAAGTTGCAGTGGGAAGAGTTTCCAAGCAGAAGAAATGGATAGCCCAAGGTGGGAAATGTCTAAAGGCGGCCTGGTCCTGGGAGCTAGCGAGGAGAGTTTGGCAGGGTTGGGACTTGGCTGGGGGATGGTAGATGATCACATGAACCATTCCTTGCAGGGCCCCTTGCCTGATATCAAGGAGTTGGAAGGCAACTATTATTTGGAAGGCAGTGGGAGCCATTGAAGGACTCTGAGGGAGGAAGTTGTATAGTTAGATCTGCATCTCAGGAAGGTCACTCTGGCTGCAGTGTGGAGACCAAATTGGAGGAAGAGCAAATGTGGAGTCAAGGAGGCTGTGGCTGTTTAGTCAATGGCTAAACATTTGTGCTGGGGACTGCGTTTATGTGAAAACACACAACAGAGCTCCCTCTGGGCATTGGCTGTCAGGCTTGGCAAGCCAGTAGTTAAGGGCCCCATTAGGTCTTGGGCAGCTTAAAGCTATTAGGATTAGGACTGGCAGGTGACCTCCAGGGCCTGCCCACCACCTCTCGCCTTCATCCCCTCCTCTGGGCGCTGCCCTACGAGGCACAGCTGTTGCTTCTGCAGCGCAGGGTTCGGAATTTGCCCAGCTATGACCGAAAGGTGAGGCAGGGTTTCTCTCCAGCCCCCGTGTGCAGACCCGTCTCTTACTTTACCAGGTCACAGGGACCAGTGAGTGGTTTGTGTTGCTAAACTGGAATCCATTTTTGCAAGGTGAAATTTCTCAAAAAATCCTCATTTTCTGCCCCTGAACCTCCCCATCCTAACTTTTCAGTGCTTATTTTCTAAATTTTGCTATTTAAACCTTGTAAAAATTCACCTTTTGAAGAAAAAGGTTCCAGATAGTTTTCCTATAAACGTGATAACAGTTTGTGAACAAGAGAAAATGGCACAACTTTTTTAAAGATATAGAATTTTATGTTCTCCCCAGTCTCCTAAATTTAAATTTAAAGAATTTAGTCCCCTTAGTTATAACAAAGCACCAAAAGGAACAGTTCCTCCTGCAAAGAGGAGGCTTTTATAAAGCGACAGCCATGTTGTTTAAAACTCATTGAAAGAACCATTCTGATATTTTGTAGTTGGTTTTAAAATATCTTTTCATTCTACTTATTATGCTCAATGACAAGTTGCCAGATGCAAAAAAGCAGGAAGAAAAATAACATGAGTTATTCTCTTATGAGTTTCCATATAAAACTTTTTAGTGAGTTCATATATTTTTGTTCCCTTAAGAAGTTTTTCTTTTTACACAATTATTGTTGTATTTTATATTCTGCCTTGTTCTTAAGATTCAGCTATTTCCATTTAGTTAGCAAATACTATGCAAACATGATGTTAAGTACATGCATAATAGGCCATCGTTTAAATCTGTAATTGATGATAACTTGGACAATTCAATTTTAAGTGGGCATTTGTGTTATTTATTAAATTATTTGTTATTTACTCATGTATATTTTATATTTTCATATACAAATATAAACTAAAAGTGACCCATAATCTTACAGCTAGATAGTCTTGGTTGATATTAAAGAAATTATAACACCTACATGGCTAGAAAATTTAAGCAGAAATCTATAAACATGTACAGAAATGAAAAGCAAAGTTCTCTTTGCTTAAATCCTTTCTCCCAAAGGTTATTTTTTGTGTGTGATTTTCCCCCCACAGATATATGTATCTATGCAGAGATTTAATTTTTTATTTATGCAAGAGACTATGTTCCCCATGGTATTCTCCACTTTATTTTTCTCTCTTAAGAATCAATTCTGAGGTTCAGCTCCTGTAGCTCAGCGGCTAGGGATCCAGCCACATACAGCAGAGCTGGCGGGTTTGAACCCAACCTGAGCCTGCCAAATGACAACAACTACAACCAAAAAATAGCTGGACGTTGTGGTGGGCGCCTGTAGTTCTGGATACTTGGGAGGCTAAGGCAAGAAAATCACTTAAGCCCAAGAGTTTGAGGTTGTTGTGAGATGTGAGGCCACAGCACTCTACCGAGAATGACATAGTGACACTCTGTCTCAAAAAAAAAAAAAAAAGAAAGAAAAAAAGAATCAGTCCCCATAATCTTTGTGTAGCATTTCCTAAAGTGATAGATACAACCCTAGCTCTTTAAGTGTGTCTCCAATTCCACTCTGTTAGTCAGTCTTGCCTGTGGTGTCATTGACTCTTCTGCTGGGTTCTTAGATGTGAAATAAATAGATATGCCACCTGGATGTCCAAAGGTTTCAGCATCCCACATTTCTCTAGCTCTCAGCCTCTACCTATGTGCTGGTAGAACTCCTGACCCTTAACTTAAGTCCTAAGTCTTCCTGTTTATTAGAGGAGGTCCCAGGGGTTCTCACATAAGATCACAGCCAGTTTCTTTTGGTCACTATTTCCAGCACCCAAAGTCCCTTGAAATCAGTGCCTACCTACCTCTGCCCCAGGGCTGAAACCCTGAGAGAAAGTCCTCATACTTCTGCCCAGGGTACTGCCTCCCAGGCTGGGCACATGGGCTTAATTAGTGTGCTTAGCACCACCATGGATTTGTACATACATGCATGCACAAATGTATCTGTGTGTACACAAAGAAATAATGTACACTCTCTCCAGAGTTGGTCCTCTCAGCTGTTGGATTCTTCCACATAACTACTATCATTCTGACACATGGCCATCCACATTCTTGCTTGCACACAGATATGCTTATAGTGTGTAACCACATGAACACTTGTCTGGAATAGAAAAAGCCTTTGCTTTGACTGAAGATGATTATAGCTTTTGAGCTGCTGTGTTTCTGCGGAGGGATATTGAATCCTCACAGAAGCAGCCAGATGGGAACACATCTCATTTTGATGAAGGAAAAGGTTTGACCTATAACTTGAGCTTCCTGGATGTCTGTCTCAAGACAGAAGAAAAATAAAAGAAGGAGGGAGGGAGGAAGGGAGGAAGGAAAAAAATACAAGGGAAGAATTCATTTCTGTTGGTCCATATCCTTTATAACAGTTGGAAAAATTAGCCCAGACCGTGTCCTCCAGCTTGAGGGTCAGCAGAGTCTGCATTCAGAACTACTTTGATGCTAATTCTGCCACGTCTGTTATTACTGTCACTCTCTCCTCCTCTGCATTGCTACTGCTATTACTGTCCTTATTTATATTGGCATTCCAGATTCATGCTAAAGAAATTGAGTAATCAAAAAAATTATTTGAGTCATATATTGTAAAACATGTATTTGGAACGATTCCCTGAGAAAGCTGGGTGTAGAATACAAATATTTTGAATGGACTTATCTTAGCGTTGTACTGCTTTTTTTCCTTGTCATTTAAAAACCCTTAATACAAATAAATTGTTTGTACAGTGGGGCCTTTTTTAATCCTCGGATAAGAAATATATGGTTTGAAAGCAGAGAATAAAAACATGAATGATAATGTCCTCAATGCCCATGGGAAGGTCCTTGCTGCTGTTCCGGGGCAGGCGTTACAATGGGCCGTTTGGTGTGTTTATTTCAGGCTGCAGATAGTGGATAAGACTGGCTGGTTGTTTGCCAGCACATGACTTAGTTGCCAAATGGAGTGTTTAGTACTTGTTACATTCGACTTACATCACAGGTTCTTCCTATTCACAGTCTGCTGGTGATAACCTACTTGGCTTTCATGTGGTTACTTTGAAACACCACTTGACAACATAAGGCATATCACAAAGTTTAATACTGAATAAAGGAGCAAGTGAATGACTACATGGGTTCTGCCATATACTGATATGGTGCAGGGTACGGGCTGGGCATTCAGTACACGTCAGTGAATTAATTCTATGTTAACATTTCTCTGATTCACTATACCAAGCTTACGTCTACGGACTTCAGACTTAAAAGGCTGTAGCATAAAGGGGATAGAAATATTAATACATAGAAATAACAATGCTGGCCTGTGTCAGAAGGCTTACATTCATATAGAGGAAGATATTCTAGTCATTTGTACCAACATTTGAATATGAAGTTGAATTAAATGGAAGAATGAAGGTCTCATCGAAATGGCCTTAAGTTTAAGACAAAGTGTAACGTCATAGTGCCGACAATTTCCATAATCTCAAGTCTGTTTATTTTTCTTAAAAAAAAGAACACTAGGTTCACTTCCGAAGTTTTAGCCTTGGATGTGTAATGAAATATGCGTTTAAAATGGTGATCTTTATTTTTAGATTGAAAACTTGCAAGAGCAACTTAGGGATAAAGACAAGCAACTGACCAATCTGAAAGACAGAGTGAAGTCCTTGCAGACGGATTCTAGTAATACGGACACCGCGCTGGCCACGTTAGAGGAGGCTCTGTCAGAGAAGGTGAGCTTGAACTAAAAACTGGGGGATTAGGACTTAAGGAAACAAGCCTGGGAGGACTTGACCCAAATGCTTTTAAATGTGCCTTTCCTCCATTTGCTGTACTGCCTCTAGTCCCAGCTGGGCCTCACACTTCCGGGATAGCCCTGGCACACTGCAGCCAGGGGTCTTTTGAAAATGCAAATTGATGACATCACCCTGACCCACCTTGAGAACTTTCATTGTTTCTCATTGCTCTTAGGCTACAGTGTCATCCTAAGAGCATTGAAAAGCTGAAGTTGTCCACCTGGCCCATAGGCCATCCAGTCTGGCTTTTACCTGAGCAGCCCATTCTCTGCCTGCCCACCCGCCCACCTGCTCTCTCTCTGATTCCCCTTTCCCTCCTTCATTCAGCCTCCTCCTTCCCTATCCATTCCTCACCTCTTTCCCTCATTCTTTGTGCTCTAGCTATGCTGTCCTTCTAGATTTTTCAAGCATACCATGTTCCCTCCTGCCTCAGATTCCTCACATATACTATTACCCAGACCAGAATGTTCTTTGCCTTCTGTAGATTTAAATTATTTGGAGTCAATGTGTCTGGATTCAAATTCTGTGCCTGACACTTACTACTTTGGATAGTTTACTTCTCATTTACTCAGCTTCTTCATTTGCAAAAGGGAATAATGATAGTATCTACCTCAGTGAATTATATTCAGGAGAAAGTGTATTAAAATATGGAATGTGTTTAAAATTCTAGGTATAATAAGTTATCACTATTATTATTTTCTTGATCATTTCCTTAGGGACACTTTGTAGATATCCCCATTATGTTCTCATGAAGATCCTGAACTTTCCAGAACTCTTGTCACAATCTTAATTGTTAATTCATCTTTATTTATGTGATTAATTAGTCTTCTCTGCTAGACTCCAAACCCACAAAGTATACCCTGTGTGTGTGTGTTCTTGCCATTCTCAGTGTCTGGTGGAATGCTACACAGGCTCAGTGGATGCTGGATATGGGTTGAGGGGTCCCCCACTGTGTGACTGTCTCTGTTATGGGCTTTGGGCTTCTGCATGGAAGAGAGTGAGTGAAAATCCTGGCTTTCATGGAATTTAGATTCTAATGGGAGTAAGCAGGAGACAGATTATAAGTGAATAACATACATAGGATTTTAGAGGGTAAAATTTCTATAAAGGAAAAGAAAGCAGACAGTACAGACAGTGCTAGGTGGGTTAGCCAGGTAGGGTGACATTTAAGGAAAGATGTGAAGATTAGGAGGGGTGAGTCATGAGCCCTCCTGGAGGGAGGATTGTACCAGGCACGGAGCGAATGCAAGGGGCTGGGGAGAGGAGGGACAGTACATCTTGTTAGAAGAGATTTTTAAAATTGGCTTTTACTCTGAAGGGAATGGGATGCCATCCTGAGCGTTTCCTTCTGACTTGACATTTAAAAGGAGTACTTTGAATTAAAGAATGACTGCATTAGTGGATTCCATTAGGGAAATAGATCATTCTGATGTTTACTGACTTCTAAAATGATTTCTGGTCCTTTCCATCCTGGCTACATGCATTCATTCTCTGAGTCTCTATTGCAGGTATCACACTCTGGAGTTGAATTTGCATATATTGTATCCTAAGTGTCAAAGAGCCAGTACCCAAGAGCAGCTCCAGCTGAAGTCCCTAGGGAATTCTGGGGCGAGACAGCTTACAGCGTATGTGCTGGTGGAACGTGTAATGTGTCAGTGCGGTTTCTAGGCCCATGTTATTGACAAGACTTTTTAAATTCTCCTTGAAACAAAGAAACTAAATCTTAACTCTTAAAAATTGGGGCGTGGACCCATGGTAGTCCTTTTCTTCATCTTTCCCATCATATTGGATTCTGCAGTACTTAGGATTTGTCCACGGTTACAGGAGTGTTCTGGGGTTTTCCTCTTGCGTGGCACACTACAGTAAGAGCACCATCTCCTCTATTCCCCATTGTTATAGTCTATGAACTCTGGGGTGATGAAGTTAAGAGAAAAGGGATCTAGGGGCCTGTCCCACCTGTGCCACTAAGTGGGGGGCCCCTGACAAGTAATTTTCGCCCAGGGCCTCAAATTCCCCATTGCTGGATGGGAATGAGATTAACTGTCCTACCGTTTCCCTAAACTGGTGTGCGCTAAAGAAGTCTATGCTACTTTAGAATTACCAGAAGGTCCCTGTTGAAAATCTACATTGTTTGACCCCATCTGTACCCAGTGAATCAGAACTTTGAGTAGGGCCTGGGAACTTGCCCCTTAGAAAGCCCCCCAGGTCATTGTGATGTACCCTCTGGTCTGGGCACCAATGCTCTGCATGAAAATACTGCAGCTAATTCTATGGCCAGATAATCTCCATGGTTCTCTTAAAATTGTAAGATTATAACTTTCAGGTTAAATTCTAAGAATTATAAGATTTTATTTGAAGATTTATAAGAATATTTAATAAGATAATTTGGTAGGAAAAGATATTCTTCTCTTTTCAACTGTCAAGAATTTGTTCCCAGAGTTCTCTATCAGAATTTCATTCGTAAAATTAGAATGAGAAGATGTTGATTCAAAAGCTATTAATGATTATGTGTCCCTTTTGCGTTTTGGGGTGATGTGATGTCAACTTATTTCTACCACTTAATTTCTTTCTAAAGACTCATAGAAGTAAACATATACCATATAATTTTCTATGTCATCTTGGCAGAATTTTATTTTTTTTCTGGGATGTATTCAGATTTGATTTACTCTAACTTAAATCGTAAAGGAATCCCCAAATCTGAAACAACTCCTTTATTTAAATACTTCCTTTGAGGCTGCAGGGTGGGTCTGGCAGGAAGGCTGAGGTCTGTGGGAGTGTGGCCACCACAGACTGTCTTCACCACTTGACGGCTGCCTCTCCTCGGGCAAGCCTCTTCTCCCAGGCCCTCATCTTCAAAATGCACATTTGAATTAGCTGACCTCTGACTTTCATTTTCTTCTGGATCTACCTTGACATTGAATTGCTCAGTTTGCCAATCTGCAGTCT
This sequence comes from Otolemur garnettii, assembly GCF_000181295.1. Classification (NCBI taxonomy): domain Eukaryota; kingdom Metazoa; phylum Chordata; class Mammalia; order Primates; family Galagidae; genus Otolemur; species Otolemur garnettii. The sequence goes on from NW_003852397.1 coordinate 28,305,977, forward strand.
CAGGGACATCTGAACTGGACCAATAGTTGAGGAACTGAGAAACTAGATGACTAGAAGGGCAGGGAGAGAATGGAAATGAGGGGAGTGGTTTTGGTGGAGTGTACCACCGTGACTATGGCAAGCCAGAGAGTCTCTGACCGATCTCCAAACATTCAAGTTCAGATGCTCAAGTCAAACAACACAGCGCTGAGCCACCAGATTTAGCCTGTGTGCTATTCCTTTCCAAACCCTATTTGCATCTGATTTTTAGCTTTCCATAGCAGTGAAGGATAAAAGTGAACATAGAGCAATTTATTTGCAAAGAATTTTTTAAAAGTGTAAAAATTGGAATGCTAGTTTATTTGAAAATAACAGATGGAAACCGCTGAATGGGAACTGGCAGGGCTCTCTATCATAGGGAATCATAGACTTGAGTTTTGATTGCAGTGAGTTTCAAATCTTTGGATGTCTCCAATCTTTTCACCTAGAAAGTTTCCAAAAATACAGTTTCTTAGATCCCATCTCCTAGAGAGTGTGAGTTAGTCATGCTCTTCTGTGTCTCCCAAGAATCTGTGACTTTGAAGCATGCCCTGATGCTTTCTGACAGATTCTGATGTCAGGGTTCCGAAGATTATATTTTGAGAAACACTAAATGCATGCTCTTCCATTTTAAATATGGAAATGGTCTTAACAACGTGAAATGACTTGCCCGGAAGTGAACATTTTGCATGTGTGCAGCAAGGGTCTCCATTTCTGGGCCTGGACAGACATCATTAATCGACTGTGGCACACGCTAACTTCTCCACACTGCTGTCCCAGAAACAGCTTCCACTCTGAGTTGGCCCTTGGTTGAGACTCTGTTACCTCCTCTGGACTAACCCAGGCCAGTCACTCACGGTTGACAGCGTAGAATTCAACTGAAACATTCTGATCTTTGTGCTTTTGACAAGATCACAATCTCCTTTACCTGTCTTTTCCCCCACAAGTTCCATTTTTGTCCATATGTAATTACACAGAACTTTTGGAACAAGACATGGTGTGAAACAATGAAATGATTAATAAAAAAATCACAGATTTCTGCATACCTTTAATTACTTGCCATCTTTTGGCTGACAGGTAGAATCCATCAGGCACTATTTGCCCTTTCCCTTGGATTATGGCATCTCAGGGAGTGTGTCATTCCTTTTAATTCCCAGGAACTTATTCAACTGTTAAGAGCATGCAAAAAACGATGCTGCTCAGTGAGTTAAGATTGAGTATGACTTCGTTCTAGGATTGACATACAGAAGCTCCAGAGACGGCTCCCACTGTATTTATAAGGCTGGTTTCGCCGAGCCTTGCTGTAGCCACAGAGCAGATAAGCAGTTGAGAAAGCCAGATAGCAGGGCTGGAGGCCACTGCAATTCAGTTCCCAGCTGGTGATGAAGCGCAAATAGATCAGACCTGCGCAGAGCCAGATGAGTGCACAGGGACTGCTCGCCAATGCAAATAAGACTAAAACAAGAACACATTGTTGGAATTTCTGCAAGTTAGTTGTTAATCAAGTAGATCATGGCATATTAGGGCCTTTTAACACATGTTTTTGACATCTGGCCCTGCGCAGCTGACAGTTAAATTAGTTTTGTGATTGACGGAGAAATATTTTGTAGTGTTGAATCATCAATAACACTTAAAAACATTACGGTGCTTGCTGATTTTTTTTGTCATCAATGCCCAGTCAATAGCACAAGTGCTTAGAACAAATCAACTTACTTTCCAAATGATTCTGACACCTTCTGGCTGTTAACACGCCTGCTTAATTTTATTACCTTTCCTTTGAAGCCAAGATGATCCCTAATTTGAGTTCTCCTTCCTTCCTTCAGCCTTTTTAATTGCTTACGGTGTGCCAGACACTTTGCCTGGCACTGGCTTAAAAAGAATCACAGGATTTTAGGGCTACCCTCTGGAAAGCAGGGCTGGGGGGACGGACTGGCAGTGAAACCATGTGAAGAGTGCCGAATGGGAATGAGTGCCACGTGACCCGGCCAGAGGAATTCCTGGGAAAATTTCCAAATAGTAAGGTGACGTGGTCAGTTTGGAGATTTAGAAATGCCACTCCAACAGTCACGTAGTGGAGGTGATGGGATGGAGACGGCCTGGTGGCTAAGTGACTGGTTATGGTGTGTGTGAAGGGCAGAGAGGCTCAGTTGCTGAAATCATTAAAAGCACTTGAGAGACTTACCATGCACTGTGGCCATTTCCTTCTTCTGCAGATCAGGTGATCGTCTGCTGGATAGAGTAACATAGGCCTGCAACTGGAATCAAGAAGAAACAAACACAGGCAGCGAATAGATTCATTTGTTCTGTGTCCACCCCTCCTGCTGTAATAATAGGCTTCCCTTAGAGCGGTTTTAAACAATTGCAAAATAGTAAAGGTACTTTTTGCTCTCTCGAAAGCATTAAATACATAAATTATTTTCATTGGAGTGGAACTGTTGTTCCCTCCTGGGACCTGAATTCACAGGCTAAGTGTCTTCCCCCAGCATTAAATCCACTGTCTTCTGTATCAGGCATCGTCCTATACGACATACTTATAAAAGATAATACCAGCTTCCTTAGGCACAGTTGTTACACTT
>NW_003852397.1:28308744-28340511 GCF_000181295.1 Otolemur garnettii
CATTTTTTGGTTGCAGCCATCATTGTTGTTTGGCGGGCCCGGGCTGGGGATTCGAACCCGCCACCTTAGGTGTATGTGGCTGGCGCCTTAGCTGATTGAGCCACAGGCGCCGAGCCTACACTTGTATTTTCTAACATGGCCATCCAAAAGAAAGTTCAGATGTGTGGTAGATAATTTGAAACTAATTTCAGAGCTCTAACTCAAGCTTTACTCAGATCAAATTTTCCTCTTCCCTTTTCTTTTCTTTTCTTTTCTTTTTTGAGACAGAGCCTCAAGCTGTCCCCCCTGGGTAGACTGCCGAGGCTTCACTGCTCACAGCAACCTCCAACTCCTGGGCTTAAGCGAGTCTCCTGCCTCTGCCTCCCAAGTAGCTGGGACCACAGGCGCCCCCACAACGCCCAGCTATTTTTTGGTTGCAGCCATTATTGTTGTTTGTCGGGTCTGGGCTGGATTTGAACCTGCCACCTTAGGTGTATGTGGCTGGCGCCTTAGCCGCTTAAGCCACAGGCGCCGAGCCCCCTTTTCTTTTCTTTTCTTTTTTTTTAAGGTTTTTACTTTGGTATCTGCCAGGTTCCACATCTTTGGAAAACATATTTATTGGAGTAGTGTTTCATGTCAGCATGAAAGTGACAGGCAGATCCTCAGATGTCCTTGAATGGCTCCAGGCAGGTGTCTGTGGCTAGCTTGAGAATCAGAGCCCGGAGGGCAGAGTGGGCCCTTTGCTTCTGAGCTGGGCCTCCTTGCCTCCCTGAACGCTGGGTTTCCTCTCCCCACTGGCCCTGCCCTTGACATTGTGATGAGGACTGAGGAGCAGAACGCGATGTAGCACCTTGCATGTCATGAGCCGTTGATGAAGGGAAGCTGCTGTTAGAACTTTGTTCAAACTCAGCCAGTGATTTGGAGTCTCTGCTAAAGAAACCATTGAAAAAATGGAAATAAACATCTCCAGGCACACTGGACAATCATGGACACAATAGGCTGCCTATTTTGTCTCAAGTTTCCTTTTCTAAACCTGCTGTAGGAATTTTCCAGATACCACCAAGAACAAAAACAGCCTCAGAGCTTAAGCATTAAGATCCCTAGCAACTGTGTGATGCTAACTTTTATTAACAAATCAAAAGCTATATTGACTGTCTTTCCCAATGCCGTTGTGCACAGCCTCACTCTGCAAACCCGATTTTGAGTTCCTTGTGTGTAGAGCATCTTGTAGATGTATTGCCTCTTATGTTCTTTTGTCATGCGCTTTGGCACACTGATGAGTTGTCACCTCTTCTTTTTTAACTGTCATCTCACAGGAGAGAATAATTGAGCGCTTGAAAGAACAGCGTGAGAGAGATGATAGGGAAAGACTAGAAGAGATAGAATCCTTCCGAAAAGAGAACAAAGACCTGAAAGAGAAGGTCAACGCTTTGCAAGCTGAACTCACTGAGAAAGAGGTGAGTCTGGAAAAACAGATGAACCACATTGATAGTCCTCATAGCCCTACACTGATCGCAGCTGCAAGAGACTAGAGATTTAGTTGGAGGGATTGTGTGAAGGCTTGGGATTTGGTAATCTTTCTTTTACAAACTGCCCAAGTTGAAAAGACACTATTTCCTGTAATGGCCTTCATCAGGAAATGCCCACTGCATATCTTCTCTGCTCTGCTATCCAGGTACCATCTAGCCCTTTGGAACATTTATGTCTTACCACATTTGCTTAGCTTACAGCAGTGGTGCTCAGCCTTCCTAATGCCGCGGCCCTTTAATACAGTTCCTGTGGGTCGCAACCCACAGGTTCAGAACTGCTGGCTTAGAGGATTCTATATTTTTTCAAAGTCCCATGATCCTTTGCTTGAGATAACAACAGCAAAGAAAATAATAATCGCAATAACTCCACTTTACTGAGGATCTGTTATATGCTAATCCTTGTGTTGGGTCTTTCCACTCACCTGTGCTTCCCAAAGGGTCACCCCGTACCCTCAGGTTAGGAAATGTGATGCCATGTTAGACACAAAGGCAGAGGTTACATGGGGCTGCTGTTCTGGAATCTTACTTTACATTACAGTAAATAAAATAAACATGGGTACAGAATATGAATGTCACCTGTATTTTTAATATAAAGTAGAATACTTTAAACAATTTTTTTTTTTTTGCTTGGGGGTTATGGAGAGGATGCTTTGGGCTATATAACCCTGATACTCCAAGGGATACCTCTAACACTATCAGTTTTCTTGGGGATACTTTGGTGGATAAGGTGAGAAGCAGCAACATGCGTTACCTTTTCCAGTCTCCACAACTCTGAGGTGTGTCACTGTCACTGCAGCTGGCCCCTTCACATTAATTTTGTTTGTAGGAAATGCCCCTTTCTTTTAGGACCTACAGGCCCTTTTACCCTGCTGGATTGTACTGCTGTACAGTGATCTATTTCTAGTTCCATGCTGTCACCTCACCCTTTGGGTATTGGTACTCCCATACAAATTAAAGTCTTGTTCAAATTAGGAATCCACATTTCACATAGTATATCAAATCAGTACACTTTACCCCATAAATGCATCAATGTACACAGTTATGATTTAATAAAACAAAACAAAACAAACAAACAAAAATTAGGAATCCAGATGAAGAAGGTAAAGGGTTGATGAGTAAGAAGAGCTTTGAGAATACCTAGAAGCAAAACCTGTAACTTTTCTATTTTTAGTAGAGACTAGGGTCTCACTTTTGCTCAGGCTGGTCTTGAACTCCTGAGCTCAGGCAGTCCACCCTTCTCAGCTTCCCTGAGTGCTGGGATTATAGGCATGACCCCCCCATACTGGCCTGCCTACTAATTTTTTAGAGAGGAAATTATTTCTTTAATATGGAAATAAAGAATTTAAGTCTTCTTCCTACTCTAATTCTGACTTGGAAGACCTTGGTTTGCACCTTAAAACCAATGCATATACTTCTAATTAAAAGATAACTTGATGACATGGTAGATATAAGCTTTAAATGAAAATAGTTTTGTAAGCAATGCTAATATTATACACATTTCAGATAGGCATTTAAAGAAATATTTGTTGTTCCTGTGTACCGTACCTGGGCTGGGTGTTGTCAGTCAGGATTCTACTAGAAAAACAGAACCATGTTAAAAAGTCCAATCAGGTTAAGACATTTATTGTAAGGAATTGGTTTCATAAGTCATGGAGGTGAGGCAAGTCTGGAATTCATAGGGTCAGTGATCAAGAAGGGCCAACTGGCAGAAATTCTCAGACAGCAGCTAATGCTGCAACCCACAGGTGGGATTTTTTCTATCTCAGAGAAACCTGAGTTACGCTCATCAGGCCTTTTGATGGATAGACTCAGGGCCACCCAGAGTACCCTGCATAATCTCCTCAAAGTCAACTGATTGTAAATGTTAGTGGTGTCCACAAAATGTCTTCATAGCAACACTTAGGTTCATAACTGGGGACTATAGCCCAGCCCAATTAACTGAAACTGGCCATCACATGTAGCATTTAAAATGTATAAAGAAGAACAATATATTGTTGCTGGCGGAGCTTGTAATTTAGTTGAAGTGATTGTATGTCTTCACCATGACAAAATAATTGGATTACAGGGTTCTTTATCATTTCTGTGGAGGGTAAAGAGCATTGTAATTCGAATTGTAGACCTGGGTTTGAGACCTGTGTTAATAGGTAAGCGACCTTTGACAAGACACTCAGCTAATGTGAGCCTCAATTTCTCGATCTGAAAAATGAGAATGGCTAACGTGTTCCTCAGAAGATTATTAGGAGCACTTTGCAGGGTGATGGGTGACCTTCATCGTCAAGGTCATTTCAGCGCCCATGAAGTGGCCCAGCATAAATTATTAGGCAACTTCACTTACTGAGAAACCACATATGTTTAGTATCTTCCTAGGTGTGGTAATGAATAACAAGGAAATGCACAGAGCCTGAATTTGCAGTAAAAACACACATTTTAGTCACATAAACATTACTGATCATTTTAAATTTGGTGATGAACGTTGCCCTTGTAGTAAAGTCATGTTCAGTGATATATGCAAGTATTTATTTCTTTAGTTGTTGGAACTTAGACTTTTCCCAGGGAAGATATTGGTTTCTGGAAATAGTTTAGGTGACTCTAAGTCTGAGTTGGGGAGATTCTTTGCATCTGTTGAACCTAGATGACAAAGGACTAGGCTATAAAGTTCATCTTACTCTAAATTTCAAAATAATTTTATGTTTGATTCTCCAGAAGTTGTTTGAAAAGACACTGGTCGTTTTTTTGTGTGTTAAACCTATGGGATTTGATAACAATTTCATAGGATGCTTTTATTATATTTGAGTTTCCCTTTGTGGTAGGGGGAGGAGAAAGCATTAAAGTCAGTAACTTCTTTCTTATTTGTCTCAGGATCTGCATGGGCTGACAGCAATAAATGTGGACGGAAGGTTCAAGTTGTCTGTTTTGCTATGACATGTAAAGACCACCTCGGGACTTAACATCGTTAGCGTGATTTGAGACATGAAACATGCATTTACTGACCACACCGTTTGGTCACATTTGATTCTATTGCAATTAGATCCTGCTCAGTTCTGTAAGCTGGCCAACTTTAATTTCCTGGCCGGAGCAGACTATTGTTACCTTAGTAAGACTATATTTATCCTTTCTGTCTCCTGCACATTTATTGCTGTGTATACAATCAATGTATTCAAGTTGAAGAACCTTGCGAGTAGAACTTGCAGTGTTTCACTCACTAGCGTTCTTTCTCTTTCAGTCTAGTTTAATTGACCTCAAAGAACATGCATCTTCATTAGCCTCTGCAGGGCTGAAAAGGGACTCCAAGTTAAAATCTCTAGAAATAGCCATCGAACAAAAGAAAGAGGAATGTAGCAAATTGGAAGCCCAGTTAAAAAAGGTAAGTGAAGTCTAAGCAAAAACATGCCTCTTTTAAGATGAATTTACAAAATGGGAAAGGAAGAGAAAATTTTCAAAGGAAACAAACCCCTTATCTTTTGCTGTCTGCTGATAAAAGAATTAATTAAACACTCTTAACTTTACTGCTAAGAAGTCTGCATTGCATCTGTCTGTGAACCAGAAAAATTACCTCAGGTTTCCTGTCTAGAGAAAGCTTGAAAAATAGATGAAAATAGTAGCAGAAGTGAAAAGTATTATAAAAACCAGCCGTTACTCTCTGGGCAAATCTCAACTATCAAAAAAGAGAAAGAAAAAAATGTTTGCGACAAACCAAAGACTCCAGGGGTCACCCCATCATATGTTGATAAACTTATACTGCTTTCAAAAGAGGGTCAATTTTTATATTAGAACTTTGTGAAACTTTTCCTGACATCATTACATTTTTGGAAGTTGACCAAAATGGTCAAGTCCCTGCCTAATCTGTAGGATGGCTATTTACACTTGACCAAAAATGGCCTTAATGTCTACAAAGCTTGTTGGGTATAGAAGGCTTTGGCAAAGAAAGCAAGACCTTTACATGGCCGCATGGACATGTTTCCTCTGACCTGGACATTTTTGTGGAGCGCATTTCCAGTCACGCCTCATGCCTTTGACTTTCCCCCGTGTTGTTTGGTCCGTCTGCACTCATTGTTCACCTAAAACTCATCACGTTATGAGTTTAAGCATTTTGTTTCCCTGCGACAACTTATAAACTAATTCAAAAAGGGGGATCAGAATATAAACAATCAAATAAAGCATATAATAAAATTCAACTATGTGCAATTCATAGCACACTGGAATGGGGATTTGTTAGCTAAAGGTATGAAAATACATGACGTGGACAGTCAAGGATGTTAGGGAATTACGTGCCTGTGGAAGAATTTATTCTGGACATCTTACAATTTAATATACTATTTGTATGATGCAGTATTGAACTGAAATGTGGCTACTGTGCTCAGCTTATAGGAACTTTTAGGAAATTCTCACGAGCAATTTCACACTGAGAAAGTATACTTACTAACACAGCAAAACTTAAATGTACAGTCAGATTCTTTAGTAACAAAACAGCAAGAAAATCTCTGATTCTTAATTCACTCAACATTTCACTTAATTCAAGTAATTAAACAGAAATCTTGAACAATCAATGAAAGAATTTAGAATTGCCCATCAAAAGGTATTTCCCTGGAGATCGACTTGCTGTTTATGCTTTGGATGTGTTACACACATTCATGACTTATGTCAATGTGCTCTACAATGTTGTACGTGCATATGTATGTCAAGAAATAAACCTACGAAAGATTCTTGTTTATTTAGTAAAACGGTTTTGTCATCATAAGGCAGGCTCCAAGATAATTCTGTAAAAGACAGAAATTCAGTGGGTCCTTCTGGAGGTCACATGTACTATCTTACCTTGGTCACAGTGTGCTGACCCTGGGATAAGGAGGAGCTCAAGTAGGCCCTCTATTCACTCGAATGAGCTGTTAAGGCCATCGGATACCCGTTTATTATTTCTGCAGACACATGTCCAACACCCTCCTTTTCAGTGTAAGTCATCTATAGAACTTAAAATCCTCTAGTAATTAAAAGGAAGAGTTCACATGTTGGTGCTTATAGTTTCCATGTACATTACTTGACTAGTTTAATAAATCAACATCCGTGCAATTCAATATAGTTTCTTTCAACATAGCTGTGGTTTGCCCAAGAGATCACTTAGAGTATGTGGTTTCCTTCGACTCTTAGGTAGACAGCATGTACTGAAATTCACATACCAAATCCTGTAAACATTTTAGCTTTATTCCTGACAGCTTTTAACAGTCTACCAGCTAACCAGAATTAAATTAAACATGGTTGTCTTGCTCTAAAGAACTTATTTAATTTATGAAAAAATAACTTATTTCTAGACACACACACACACATATATATGTATAAAATCTTTGCTTATACTGTCTCCGAAATGCATAGTACAGTGAGTTTAAATAAGGTAATGATAATTCAAATATTTGTATGCCTAACCTGCAGATGGTATTTTATTATATTTGGCTCTCTGGCATTAGCTAAACTCAAAAGTTTAAAATATTTTTTCAGTAGCCTTTAATTTCTGCTAATAAATAGTTCCATAAAAACCTCAAATGCCCATCACCTTAAAAAGAATTGAGATCTACATGAAATATTTGAAAATATAAGCCAACAGTATGTGAATATACATATAAACACATCATTTACTCATGGAAAAATAAGCAGCTATAAAAGCTTAAGGAGTGTCTGGGCCGCTTTTTAAATAAAAGGGTATGTGACTTGTGAATAAAATATAAAGGTTTACTAAATGAAAGCTGAAAACATAATAGTTTTATTATGTCATAAATACACCATGAATTCCCAGTGGAATTTGGCTCAAGATTTGTGAGCGTCCAGGTATTTTTGTCATAAAATCTACACAACATTGTAGAAGTGTTGAGTTGAACAGAAACCTTGTCTGCTAGTGACGCTGAAATCCAAAGGGTGGTTTAAATTTATTTTTGTCTTGCAAACAATGCTGGACATTGGCAAAGTCAGTTTTTACATAAAAGTTTGTGGAGGACACTCACACACATCATTTTAACCCTTTATTACACTGTGTTAATTTGAGACATCTTCAAATACCTTGTGATAAAAAATAAGAGTAGAAAAAGAATTATCTCTTATGCATTGCATCCCACCTTTTAAGAAAAATAGTTCTTAAAATGTTCATGTAGGAGAAAATTCTCACTGATCTTAGTGAGGCAGATCAAATGATACTTGCCAAATTATGAGTGTGCTTTATGGTTAAACACATTCATCAGTCTTAAATAGATACCCAGTGGTTGAAAAGAACTTGGTTGTTGGGGATTATTTTGTCTTTCAAGAGGGGTTCCAAATGTAGAAGTAAGTTTATCCTGTATGACCATAAATCAAGGGCGAAGCAACAGCGATTCGAACTGTCATGATTTATGCTCTTTAGTAATTTATCAATTAGTATCATGCTCAAGGAGTGGGGTTTACAAACCCATGATAAAAATCATTTACCTCCCCTAAGTTGAAGGAATAAGAAATCCAGGCTCTTACTTAAAAAGTGTGTCTTAGCTTATAGCAAAAGAACAGTTGCTACAATATTTCACCTCTACACCTTGACATCAATTCCTAAATTCATGGTGTAGGTATTTAAGAAACATAACTTGGGAGTGCAATTTAAAACAATATACGTTTAAAGACACAAACATTAAATCTTCTGCACAAAATAGACAGGAGAGCGTTATATTACGTATCTTCTAAGGCATCTGGAACATATTAAGATATCTCTGAAATTTATATTTTTTATTAATTCCGAACTAACAGTAGAAACTGGTTATAGGCAATAGATGATACTGTATTTTGATTCCTTTGGATCTTCCTCCTGAGTTAAAGTTTTTCCTTCTCCCATTTAAGTTGATCCAATAATGTCTTGCTTACTGATAGTTTGCTGTTGCTAACCTGCTGTTTCCTAATCTGTATTTTTCTGAAGTTAGATTGAATAGAAAATTCAGGCTTGTGTTAATATAAAAGAAGAGCTATAAATTCAATGATAAGATTTAATTAATCTTTTATTATTACCATCTTTGAAGTTCAGGTAATAAATTGCAGGCTTGGCCAAAAGTACTTCTTCTGATTCATTGCTGGAGACCAGCACTTCATGTATCATCAAAAGTGGACAGCTTTCTTTATTTCATGGGTTATTTAACTTGAGAAAGAGAAAGTAACACAAACCTTAAATTTCTTATTCCAGCTATTCTTTTTTAGGAGCCAGAGTCAACATTTGTATTTCCCTAGAGCTTCTCACTTTCACTGTGGAATGTTTAGAAACTGAAATTTCTCCTTTTTAAATGACCAGTTCGTCTGTGCGAATGCACTAGATGTGTTGAGCTAATGCTGTTTTTCTGGATCTTTCCTTCTTTCCCTGTCTGTGCTTCAATGCCTCCCCAACTTTGCAATGTAGCAAGCTGAGCAGTTGTTCAATCAGATGTACAACCCAGTAAGTCATTTCTGAAAGTTGCCGCTGTAACATATCAAAGCATGAGGATCCACTGATCACATGTCACGGTGTGCCCTACTAAGGAGGTTCAGAAAATATTTATGAGTCTCTCTCCATTTCCATTCTGTCAAAAGAAATGATCTGTGCAAAGGCCACTGCCATTTCTTTTGAATGTGAAATTTAAAAATTAATAACTCAGGGAAATCTCACGAGCTCTGATATTACCTCTTTCTTAACTTCAGCTCTAAGGCTATTGAAAAACAGCAGTCAGCTGATGATCTCAGCTTATAGAATTCTTTCATAGGACTTTCAAACACAAGCCCATCTATGCCAGAACGGATAACAGCATTTGTAAAATAGTAGACAATTCAATGTATGTAGTATTCACAGGCTAAACGTTAAAATAAGTTTAGATTTAAAAATAGCACTATACTCTTTTGAGATTGGTAAATAGTAACATTATTGTGGGGGTTCTAAGAGTTAAAAACTTGCCATTTGGCCGAGGACAAACCATAATATAGTCTTCTAATAACAGATAGTAACAATCCTGATTATGGTTTAATAAAGTACCAAAAACCAGGTAACCAGTAAAAATATTTATAAAATGATCCAGATGCCACCACAAATTTTTTTATCCTAATGACATGGGTGCATTTATATGAAGCAGTTTGGTTTTTTTAACCTTATTGAAGAAGAAAGACTTTTTTTGTTTCAGCCACTCAAGTGGATTTCTGGGAAAAATATTTCATAAAGGTGGCTAGAATTTATCATTTGGCAGATGTGGTCTGTGCTATCATGATTTCTAAGTCCTACGATGGGAAAAAGGAATAGCATGGATAAAGCAAACAATTCAGCCAACAGTTTTTTATTTGTTAAGCCTTTGCCCCAGGATATGTACAGCTTGATATACAAGATGCTTGTGCACTCAAATAGTTTCAGACCTCACACTCCATTCTTTACAACAAATTCTATTTTAACAAACAGAATTGCTAAAGCCGGGCTGGAGCATCTTTGTTACTCTCCTTTTCCAATTCAGACTCTAGCAGAGTAGCAAAAAATTAATCAACCCAAGTTTCTTTTTCCCTTAGCATTTGAATGGAAGTCTTAATAAACAGGCTTAAGACTGGAGAGATAAAGACAGACAAGGAAGATTGGAATATCTTCTAGATCACCCCTGGGGGAGGAGGAATGAATCTTTTCTTCAGACTAGTTAGGGACAGGAAGAAAACCTGAGTATATGGAGAACAGATGATGAAAGATTTTTTTTTTCCTGCAGCAGCAAAAATTTATCAGGACTGTTAGAAGAGTTCACTATCCCTGTCAGGAGGGGTAGGACCAAAGAAATAACTCTGTTAATGTTTAGACCTTTTCCAGAAGTATTGATGGCAAGGTATCATCATTTTCTTCACTTGACCGCAGTGATAGGTCTCCAACACACACAGGCAAACTCTTCCATGTAAAAGTCTCTGACTTTTCTTCCCAAGGTAATGAAGCTAACCCACTGGTTTGGCGTCCTTGGGTATAGAGCCCAACACTCATTCTTTTAATTCCCTCCCTCTGTAAATATTCTCAGACACTACTTCCTTTGGGACCCACGGGGATGCAGCATGATAGATTTTCTATTCTTTAATAGTCTTTTTAAAAAAGTTACTATGTTTTTGTTAGTTGTAAAGATCATCTATGGTTACAGTAGAGAATTTGCAAAAGAATGGAAGGATATAGGAAAGAAAATTACAGGGCATCTTACTGCGCAGAGATAATCATTAGAACATTTTCTTTCTTACTCCTTCTTTGTTTCCTTCTCTCATTCTTTTTTTTTCTTTCTTTTTCTTATCTAATGTGGTATTTATTTTCATCAAACTGTGTCAAAGTATTATTCAGTTTATGTCCTATTTTCTTGCTTCATTAGAATTTTCCCATAGAATTTGCTCTTCTTCCAAAGTACTGTTTTATATACTAGTCTACCCTATTTACTCATTTCCCTCATGTTGGTTATTCCTTTATTTCATTTATTTTTACTACCTAAATAATACTCTAAAGCACATCTTTCTAAATCAATTTCCCAACATTGTTTGTTCATAGACTAAATTTCTGGGCCAATGATTATTTTAAAGATCCCAATAATTCCTACTGTGTTGTATTTCAGAGAAATTTCACTAAACATGCTTCTTCCAGTAGTCATTCAGTGTGGCCTTTCTGCCACACTTTGGCACATCAAGAATTGTCATTTCACATAACTTTGGAAAATGCTTAGGTAGAAATATTTTTCCATTTAAACTTTCCTTTCTTTAATTACTAGTGAAGTTGAGGTATTTTTTCTTCTGTAAGTTGTTTAAGTCATTTAAACACTTGCTTTTGAGTTTACTGTTTTGTTTACTGGTTTATATAAGTTATTTTCTGTGGCAGTTTTATTTAATTTAAAATTCTTTTATGTGGAGAGAGAATTATTTTGAAGTTCTTGACCTGTGTTTTTCTTTAGGCTTTCTTCATTGCTGTTATTCTTTGATGTATTTTCTGATTTCATTTACCTAGATTAAAAAATTTTCATGTTCCTTTTCCAATCAGATTAACCCCTTTATCTATCTTTAGTTTATTTTGATTCCTGGTGATAGATGAGATTCTACCTATCTTTTTTCTAAATTATCAACTAATTTTTCTAGCACTATTTATCAATTAATTCTCTCTTTATCCATTGATCTTGATACTATTTTATTGCATATTAAGTTCTCATATGGATGAATGTCTTAAGTTTCTGAGTGGCTATTGAGTTTTATCAATGTCCCTTGTTTTGGGGGTAAAAATTTTACTTATTGTGGCTTTAAAATATTTTTATATATCTAGTAAAATAAATTTCACCATAATACTTTCTGCTTTTCATTTTGTCTTGTTTTGTTTCAATGTTTTTAGCTTTAATTTTTCTGTCATTCTAAATGGATTTCAGTATCACCTTATCAATTAAAAAGCTCAATTGTTAGATTTTAATTTGAATTATATTCAGCCTATAAAATACCTTTATTTTTATTTATCTACTAATTTATTTTGAGACAGAGTCTTACTTTGTTGCCCTCAGTTGAGTATGGTAATGTCATAGCTCACAGCAATCTCAAATTCCTGGGTTCAAGCCATCCTCTTGCCTCAGCCTTCTGAGTAGCTGGGACTGTAGGGATCCTTCACAATACCCAGCTATTTTTAGAGATGGGTCTCACTCTTGCTCAGCTGGTCTGGAACTTCTGAGCTCAAGCGATCCACCTGCCTTGGCCTCCCAGAGTGCTATGATTACAGGCATCAGCCACCCCATATTTTTAGAATGATAAGTTTCTAATATTATTGCTTCCCAATAATTAATGTGATAGAACTTTTGTTTATTTCAGGTTTTTTTTTTACAGTAAAGTGTTGACATTATCCTATTTACAGGCTGTAGTTTTTCTTTCTAAAGGTAGTCTTAAAAATTTTCATATATATAATTTTTAGGTTGCTACTGTGAATGATGTATTTTTTTTCTTTTGTTTTCTATCCACATATTGGCACCTAGAAAATTTCTGTTATTCTTGTATGTTCATTTTGAATATGGCCACTCTACAAATTTTTTGTGAATTATAAAATAGTTGTTTGTTGTTAAATAAGATAATCTTATGGTCAGTTTTATATCAAATATTCTACACTACATCAGAGTACATAAGGATTAAGATTTGAAGTGCTCAGGCGAGTATTTTTTTCTCCGTAAAGTAGAAATAGACCTTTTACTTTTTGTCTTTCTTTGCTTTAGTGATTCCATTGTACTAAATGATACTCTGATGCCATTTCTTTGGAACTCAAAAATTTTACCTTTGTATCCTTATTATTTCTTATAATAATAAACTTTTTGCAGCTGAACTACCAGTCTCTACTGGAAAAGTTTTGTCTTATCAATTGCAAATACTCTGCCTATTGTCTTCGTTTGGGTTCTTTTTCTTAGTTCTTAATTCTAAACAAATAAGATGGTTTTTTCATCAGTCTCAAGTACCTTCTTTGCTGTGGCCCTAGTGTTACTGTGCCCCGAGGTGGGATCAGGAGTCTTTTATAATTTTTTAATAGATCTTCAGAACTTTTGGTCCCTCAATTTAATGCTTTGTTCCATAACCTAAGTGCTACAAGGCAGATAAATGACTTGGAAGCACAGGGGGCAGCCTCACAACCAGGGCACATTTGAGATTCCTCTGATGTCCCCACACATGGGAGTTCTTCTCTAGCGTGGTGGTTATTGTTTTGAAATCCCATCTCTCTGAACGGGTCTTTCTCAGGACCCACATTTTACATAAGAGTTTACAAAAAAACAAACCCTTCAGCATTTTTCCATTCCAGAAGGGACAATAATCTTATTTATGTTAATGAGGTCTTCTGATTTGTATGTCATTCTAATATAGGACTGTGTGATCCCAGGAATATGGAGAGCCACATTACAAATGCTTTCCCAACCAGTGTTCGGATATAGCGCTTTCTTTCACAAGATTTTTTTAACCTATTTTTGAAAATTATTTGAATCACTCTTAGACCAGTAACCTTCAGCACAGTGTAAAATTACAATTATTTCAGAGATTTAGTTCAGAGCATACACATAGCATGTACAAACACATGAACGTACACAAACACACCCCCCTACCATTGATCCACAATTTCAATGTCTAACAAAATGAAGTAATATATGAAATAGCACTTAACATTTAAAGTTCTATGTTTTGTTTCAGGATATCCAGATAATTACTAAGTTTTCTACATTGCTAATTTTAAGAAATTCCGTAGTTAAAATTTCATTATCTTAATAGTTACATTTTTGTTTGAGGAGTCTTTAAAGTTATTAAGGATACAATTGATTCTTTTTATTTTTATGTGTGTTACATGAGAAAAATTATTTTCAATATTTGTTTACTTTTTTATATATCCTATTTGTTCTATCTCTAGAAAAATTTTCTTTTTGGTATAATTGTTTGAATGTGCAACTTGTAAATGTTAGGAATGTAATTAGCCCAAATTATGAAAGAAAAATTATCTTTGAAACTTGGGAAGTGTAAAATTTTAAGATACATTATTACTAGTTTACATTTGCATTATTCCGATTCAATTCAGCCTGGTATTAATTCATGAGATTTAAAATGAAACATCTAATTTGTTGTAGTTCCATGATCACTCTTAAAAACTTTATTTGAAAAAGTAGTATTTTTTTGATAACTCAGAATTATGAGAAGATTGGAACTTCTTTTAGAATACAGAAATCAAATATAATGTTTAAAATGGTTTATATCTCTGTTGTTAAGATATGAAAGGAACAGTAAAGCGCTGTCAGGGGACATTAAACCACCAAAGTGCCACAATCAAGAATCATATTTTTACAGTGCATAATTTAGCACATTATTACTAAAACCCAGAAGCAGCAGGAAAGAAAAGCTGTCAGATTCATTAGTTAACATTCTGCTTATACTTATGGTCATGACTAAATATTTGTTTGTTTTCAGGGAAATGGTTTTTTTTTTGAGACCAAGTCTCAAGCTGTTGCCCTGGGTAGTGTGCCGTATCATAGCTCATAGTAACCTCAAACTCTTGGGCTCAAGCGATTCTTGCCTCAGTAGAGACAGGGTCTCGCTTTTGCTCAGACTGGTCTTGAACTAATGAGCTCAAACAATCCACCTGCCTCGGCCTCCCAGAGTGCTAGGATTACAGGCATGAGTCACTGGAAATGATTTTTTATTAAAATCATTAAGACTCATTTCAAACAGAGAGTGTCACATAGTATTATAATTGAAGATTTCTCTGCCTTGTTTCACAGCAGATTTCTGGACCAAAGTTAATGCTTTCCTTTCTAGGCATCTGAACGATAAACTAGTATTTTATTGACAATAATCAATGACCAACCTTCATAGGATTAAGTGTGAATGAACTTGTGACATATGATTTTGATACTTGTAACCCCCCTACTTTGGCTTTAGCTACATTTTCTTCTTAACTTTGGTTTAGATACTATATTAATCTGAAGTTTTGCCTTATTTCCCAAAATCGTTCTAAATTCTTTCATTGAAATAGCTGCCAGGAATTGCAATGTATGGCTCATCCCAAGTCATGACCAGATCCCTCTTTGTGCTTGATCCAGCATTTCAAAATCAGTTCACATCAAAATGCTGAGGCTTGCCCACATCAGTGAAGCACCAAACTTTGTTTTGATTATTCCCATTTGTGGGGAAATTTCCTTACATATGGAAATATAAGAAACATAATTGGGAGTCCCTCAAAACTTATTGATCTAATATGTAATACAGACATTTCTGAAATGTCCTTGTTCCAATTTTCTATGTTTCTACAAGGGACTTGAGAGTTACTCTAAATGTTTCAAGAACCATTTTTAGGCAGAACCAGATAGCTGGATTTGCCTTTAAACAGACCTCTTTAATTAGCAAAATTAAACCTCTATACATTGAGAAAAGAATGCTTATTGATATTCCTATTGATGATCCTTTGGAGGATGACCTTGCAAGGTACAATGTTCTTGGGCTATATTTTTTTTTTTTTTTTTTTTTTTGAGACAGAGCCTCAAGCTGTCCCCTGGGTAGAGTGCCATGGCATTACAGCTCACAGCAACCTCCAACTCCTGGGCTCCAGCGAGTCTCCTGCCTCCGCCTCCCAAGTAGCTGGGACCACAGGCGCCCGCCACAACGCCCGGCTATTTTTTGGTTGCAGCTGTCATTGTTGTTTGGCGGGTCCGGGCTGGGGATTCGAACCCGCCACCTTAGGTGTACGTGGCTGGCGCCTTAGCCGGTTGAGCTATAGGCGCCGAGCCTTCTTGGGCTATATTAATGATATACAAGTTTTGAAACCATTAAAAGAAAATCCATGTCAATCTGTATTTTCAGGAGTTAGATTCCTGACTAATGAAGATGGGAATAGAGTTGCTGTGCCTTAAAAGAGTAGAATAGATGAGCACTGCCCAATAGAGTCTTAAGGGTAAATAATTACTATACATTTTCAACTTACATCTTGAATGGGTCAGAATGGCTTGGTAGAAATTTATCGTAGTAATGATTTATTCAAAAAAACTATTATTTTTTTCTATAGTGTTAAAAGTAGTTTAGGCCCATGTCTGTTACCTACTTTTGGTCTCCACCAGGAGCAGCCAGTCCAGATCCACGCTCATAGTACAGTGGTTACCCAGGCTGGTGGGTTTGAACCCAGCCCGGGCCATCTAAACAACAATGACAACTGCAACAAAAATTAGCTGGGCGTTGTGACAGCCTCCTGTAGTCTCAGCTACATGGGAAGCTGAAGCAAGAGAATTGCTTAAGCCCAAGAGTTTGAGGTTGCCATGAGCTGTGATATCATAGCACTCTACTGAGGGTGACATAGTAAAACTCTGTCTCAAAAACATAAAATAAAATAAAAAAATAAAGTAGCATGTTTTAGGTTTGGCGCCTGTAGCTCAGCAGTTAGAGTGTCAGCCACATACATCGGGGCAGGAGGGTTCAAACTCGGCCCTCGCCAGCTAAACAACAATGATAACTGCAACAAAAAAATAGCTGGGTGTTGTGGCAGGTGCCTGTAGTCCCAGCTACTTGGAAGACTGAGGCAAGAGAATTGCTTAAGTCCAAGAGTTGGAGGTTGCTGTGAGTTGTGACGCTGCAGTATTCCACTGAGGGTGACATACTGAGACTCTGTCTCCAAAAAAATAAACATTCATGTTATAATTTGAAAAGGCAAGAGTATTGGCTAAATACAGATAATATGCTTCCTTCACTCTCATTGTTTAGAGGAGGCTTTGGCCTCATAATTTTGAAGGAAACATTGGCTCGATTTCCTTCTGTATTTTATTTAGTATCACCCTATGTCTGTAGAGCATAATATAACACACTATGCTCTAATGGTTAACAATTTCATCTTATCGTCTGACAACTTGTGATTCATGCTGAATAGAGCTGGTTATCCATAATGTCTTCATAAATATTATGGAGGCTTTTGCCTGTAATATCCTAGGATGGGCTGGGAAGTCACCAGCCTTCCTAATCACATGAAATGCTCTTGTTCACATCTTCCTATGGAGCCCAGCGATGATCCATGATCCAAGAAGCAGCTGTTTCACTCCCATCTCTATGTAACTTCCTCTCATAGGTTTTGCTTGACTTATAATTTTAAAAAATAATATCTATTTATACCCTGAATAGCCTTTCCAGGAATTCTGGCACCAAGATTGGAGGGGTTCAACATAAATTCTTTCACCTAGAAATCAGTAGATATTGTTACAGTGATAAAGATATTTAAGTCACAGGTATTTCTGAGGCTGCTTATTTATATTAATGGAAGGCCATTAACATATATCTAACATACATCTGGCCAGCTGGAAATTTGGCTATGCTCTTAATTTTTAAAATGTGACCTAATTTCAGTATTGGATGAGGTCAATGGTGGTAAGGTCTAAATCCAGGCACGTTTCTTTTCCCCCTAGACTTTCTGTACCTCCAAACACATGATGAGTCCCTTAACTACACTCACGCACTAGGTTGCCCCTTAACTACACTCACGCACTAGGTTGCATTGACTACAAGCCCATCTTATTTCACCCGATGTTGAAAACTGGCTGTATAGAGTTTCCTTTTTTTTTTTTTTCCAGGGAGCGAAAATAAGAAATGTCCAAAGTGTCACTAGCAGATTGTGCTTTCTCTGTAAACTTATCAGGGAGTTTTTTTTTTTTTAATGGAATAGGTCATATCTTGATGAAAATTAAATAAAGCTATTAACTTAGCTATATAAGGAACTCCATTTTGGTGAGGCATCTATGAAATAATAAAAACACAAACGAATAGTATCTTCCCTTTGCTCTTTCATGCTTTTTTGCTGTTCTTAGAAAGGCTAATTCATCTGCCTGTGAACGTAAGATGAAGAGCTCAGTTTAGAATCTAGGTTTCATAACTAGTAATCCTGTACTTGATAGTGAGAATAACAACAAAACAACTAACATAAGCTAGCTAACGGCTAGCTCTTTGTGAACTTTTATAAACCAAAGCCAGGAGAGGAATTTTAACTCTGGTCAGGAACAGGCAATCAAAATATATTTATTCATTTGTTTTGAGTGTTTCTAGCTGCTCATTATACACCATGCATTAATTCTTTTTTAAAGATCGTAATGGCATTGGCTGGATAGTTCAAGAAATGTCATAAAAAGGTTTTTTACCTGCTATAAAATAATGGTAATATAGAAGAAAATTGGAGAATAGGTTAACATGACGTTTTTTTCTTTAGCTGTTTAAAAACCACATTTAAGTGCTTTTTGGTCACAAAAATAGCGAGTTAATTCTTATTATCATAAACAGGAGTAGGTATATAGAGTAGTTACTTTCGTTTAAAATGGGGTATCTGTTCTACATATTTGAAGTGAAGATTAGGAAATTTAAATACTCAGCCCTTTAAAAGAAAAATTATCAGATGGATAAACTCCTGAAAGTACATGAGCTCAGCATTCTCTTTGAGATTACTTTAATTATACTGAAACAGCCCAGTAATCAATTAAAATGAAACCCAGAGTGTGTACTAAAAAAGCAAAAATCAGTGTTTTCTGAGAAATCTTGGGCACAGGGAGTAAACCAGTCTCTCATAGTATGTTGAATTGTCATATACTTTGCCCCAGTTCTTTTGCATAGTTGAGCTTATTTCTTAAATAAGGAAATCTTAGATTGAAGAATGTGAAAGCAAATTTTCCCCTTCATCCTCATGCTTAAATAATATGTTACATGCAAAAATATTATTTTTAAAATGATTATTTTGTCATAAGCAATAAATTTATTTTATTTATACTAATTTGTGAATTTTTTCTACTAAACCATTGCAAAGACTGTCAGCCTCCTAACAGTAGTATTAATATTCATTTCTCTAACCATGCATGATTCATTCGGCCCACACAGTAGCTATAGCTTGCTTGCCTTGTTTTTTTCCCTGAAATTAAAAAACAAAAAGTACATAAAAACTTAGTAAACGTCTGCTCTACGTAGCAAAACAGCAGAACAACTTAAGTCCTGACAAATGGTTAATGTTTCATTTTAGAGATACAGACATATGTGACTTCTCTGAACTCTCCATGTTTAATGTGCACTGTTGTTAAATTACTTGTTTTTTCCCTGCCTGCTCTTTGAAGAAGTCGTTTAGGAATAATGGGAAACAAGGGGTAGGCAAAAACATTGCAGTGCAGTGCTACTCCTATCTGTCTGGGAATATTTCAGCCAAAAGTTTATTTTGGGAAAAAAAAAGCCCTATCCCAGTCAACACGCGTACACACACACACACAAAACCACAAATACTTTGGCTGCAAATTATTCTGCAGTGTTGTTGCTGTGCCGTTGCCTGTGTCTGATCTCGTGTGTAAAGCTGCCACCCACCCATGCATGTGTTTGCAGATCCTTGTCTGTGTGCTTGGTCATGAATTAGCTCATCCTCCTCCTGGTTTAGGTTAAATGTATTCAAAAGAACCAGAATTTATGGGTATAACTGTTAGCTGGAAAGCCCTCCCTCCCTTCTGAGTCTTCCTTTCAAACTGCATCTCCGGCTGAGATTTCTGAGTGGGATGAAGTGTCGATGAGTCGACGAGTCTCTTCCACGTTGCCTGGCTGTGTGTATGCCCTTGGCGGTGCTGGGAAAACAATTTCATATTGCGTTGTTTCAGTTTCTCTGCATTGGAAATGAAAGCATTTGGTACGAATCACCTCCTTAACTGTGAGGAGTCGAATTGCCTTAGTTCTGCTTGCCAAATGACCTGGAATAAAGACATCCCAGTCTCTAACCCCACCCAATTTTGGTGGAAAGAGATGCCAAAAGTAGCAGCAATATATTTAATGGAGCAAAATATCAATAATAAAGGAAACCACCCTGCGAAACTGTACTGTAATTTAAAATCAACATTATTCTAAGGTAGCTGCCCTATGGTATTTTTCCTATTTTGCCTTTGCACTGACAATATACCCATAATTCTTGGTTATTTTCTCTCCAAAGTTAATTTCTGGGCCATTGGTGACTGCACTCTGTAATGTTCCAAATCGTTGTCTTAATGACATTCTTTAAAAATGTAATGTTGAAGGCACATAACATTGAAGATGACTCCAGGATGAACCCTGAGTTTGCAGACCGAATAAAACAGCTTGATAAAGAGGCATCTTACTACCGCAACGAGTGTGGCAAGGCCCAGGCAGAAGTTGACCGGTTGCTGGAGATCCTCAAGGAGGTAGAGAATGAAAAGAATGACAAAGACAAGAAGATTGCGGAACTTGAGAGGTAAATTTCAGAGTCCTGTGAATTGACAACAGAGGGTGAACGTGGAGTGCTTTGGTTGTCTGACTCAGGTTGTGGTGGATTTGGGGTGCTTGTTCATGTTACCAGGTGGGAACGACGCAGGGATGTGGACTATGCCTGTTAGGCATGGTGTTGTGTTTTCTGCTGGGTTACTAAGAAGGGAATTGGCTTATCTTTTGAGGTGTTACGTACCACTTCAGTGTTTAAGAAAATGATGGTCGGGCGGTGCCTGTGGCTCAAAGGAGTAGGGTGCCAGCCCCATAAACCGGAGGTGGCAAGTTCAAACCCTGCCCTGGCCAAAAACTGCAAAAAAAAAAAAAGGGAAAATGATGGTCAACTTTTTTCGAGTGAGTTTCATGATCTAGCATTTTTGCTAGAAATGTGGGTAAGAAATTCAGCCTTTGACTTCCTGGAACCTTAGTCCTTTCTCACCAAAGACAAACATTTGTGGTATAGGTTTGCCTTGAGCTCCAAAATATGGAAGAATATAGTTGAGAATTCTTCATTCAGAATGGGGCAGGGGGAGAGGCTCATATCCTTTGGATGTCTTTTGACTCACCACAACAGATTCATTCTGGAGGTTGATCAACTGAGAGGACCTTATAACACGTGGTAAATATACTTGAATAAGGCCTATGTGATAGCAAACTATGTCTAAAAACAAAGAGGGTTATATCAGAGTTCCAGAATATTCTGATTTTCAGATAAATCATATCCATGTTATATTTATATATAGCATGGGCTCTAAAAATAAACTTCTATTAATGCTTTTTCCTATACTTCATGTAAGGAAAAACTTTTTGAATAATCTTACATAACTCCATAACCTCTGAGAATTTCTTACTGGTTCAGCAATAAAGCAGAATTTGTCTTTCCTAGATTTAGTCCATATGGAAGAGATCAGAAAATTTTGAATAAATCAGTGAATGTTTGCCAGCTTTGATAGAGACACTTGTGAGGCCCTAAAGGACTTCAAGATGAACGCAAAGTAGCTCTCTGTGGTCTTGGGGAAAGATCATGGGATTTAATGACAGAAAGACCTGGGTTCAAGTTTTGCCTCTGCTTTATGCCAGCCGTGTGGCCTTGAATCTTGTTAGGAGTGAATTTCTAACAATCTATTTAAATGTCCCATGCTTTGCAAACCCCTGGTCTGTGAGTAAGGTGGGACACTTACATCATTATGAACAGGTGAATGCTGAAACAAATACGTTCTTAATATTAATTGACTGTGTGTATTAAACGAATAGGATAATTTCCTATACAATTTCAATAGTATTTTGGAATATAGTATTTACTATAAATTCCAAATCAATTTTTTTTAATAATCTTAGTGTTTGATTATGGTCTGATTTTTATTCAGTGTGATCAATTTTAGCAATAAAGTTAAGGATTTCTTTTTTCCTGAGGTAACAGTATAAATTAAAATCTTTACAAGTTTTAATTTTAAAATGTGAGGATGTTCTACCAGCCGACTGACTCTTAAAAAACTGGGAATATTGTTGATTTTAGATGTATCCACCTGGCTACTTTGGAAACACAGTTCAAAACAATTTTTTTTTTTTTAAAAGCTAGCTTGAGAACACAGGGCATTTATGATCACATATCTAGAGGTTGATCCTGTGGCCGAAGAGATGTGAAGCTTTATTTAGGTTTCCTGACTCCTGGTCCACTGCTCTAAGAAGCAGAGAGCCTATGGGGTAAGCCCCAGATATGATGCCGATAACATTAATAACAGTATTATAATCATAATAATGGGGTATGTATGCTCTATGCTCACTATTAGGTACTTTGCTAAACACTTGACCTTCATACTGTGTATCATTGAATCTTTTTTTTTTTTTTTTTTTTTTTTGAGACGGAGCCTCAAGCTATCCCCCTGGGCAGAGTGCCATGGCATCACAGCTCACAGCAACCTCCAACTCCTGGGCTCAAGCAAGTCTCCTGCCTCAGCCTCCCAAGTAGCTGGGACCACAGGCGCCCGCCACAGCGCCGGCCATTTTTTGGTTGCAGCCATCATTGTTGTTTGGCGGGCCCAGGCTGGGGATTCGAACCCGCCACCTTAGGTGTATGTGGCTGGCGCCTTAGCCAATTGAGCCACAGGCGCCGAGCCGTATCATTGATTCTTAGCCATGACAGAGAAATTATCATTATTCCCATTGTGCAGATGAGAATCTATGACTTATATAGACTTAAGGAACTTCCTCCAGGTTGCAGAATCAAAGTTCAGGATCTGAATCTGAGGCTGACAGAGGAGCCACTGAGAGTAATCCATGGGCCAGAAGAAAGCACTAGGCCAGTAGCATTTAACACTCATGCCACCAGCAGAGAGCCTTCCCCGAGCAGGCATGACTGTCGGGCCACAAGAGATCTGCTTCTTTTTTATGCGCTTTCATGGGGAAAAGTGACGTGCCCCAGCTTTAGAGGCATTTCTCTGCATGAAACTCGTTGCCTAGAACCGTAACTGCAACTCAGGATCAGCCACTGTAAACATTTACATATAAATAGCTTAATTGTCTAGCTGAACAAACAGGTCTTAGCTAGACACTATTGCCATTAAATCATCAAGGATATTCACGGTTTTATTTCTTCAATATGGAATGCATTAAAGGAGCAGTGATTTTACAGGCATTTATCTTTATGTACTTTCTGCACATTTTCTTTATCTCTGCCTTTGCCTCTCCTTAAAGCTGATGCCTCCCAGGCACTGTAATTCATAAAACGTGTGCTGGGACCGGACTCTGTCCCAGTTCTCTGCCTGCCTGCGTCTTGGGTCCAGCAGCAGAACATAGTCTGGAAAATGTCTGAGCCCCAATCCCAGCCCAGGCCCCGGAGGAGGTGGGGGTGGAGACACAGAGGGGAAGTTTCTTGGGAAAAGGAGGGCTCAGCCTTGGCTTGTGTTTCTGAAGCATTATCTGCTGGGCTACACGTGTATTCTGACCAAAACATCTTCCCCGAGCTGTCAGGCAGACTTTTTCAGATTGGGCAGTATTGCCATATGCTGGCTCAAACTACAAAATTCATACCTCATATAGTGTTGGAAAGTAAAGACTTCTTAGCAATGTGACATATATCTCCATTTTTGAATCATGGAGAAGTGTTTGCAATTAAGTTTGTGATTTTGAAAACCAAAATATTGAAGTTGAAATAAATTTGTGGTCTCTGGCTTGTAATGTGACCTACCAGAGTGAAAAGAAATCTCTTAAAAGCAGCAAGTGTTTTAAAATATTCCAGAACTTCAGTCATATGCAACAAAAGGTACAGGGTTCGGAATAACTCAAACGACCCTGACAGTGGCCCATTTCTCTTTCAGAGGGCAGTTTGTGTTTACTTTCCCTTCTGTTAATCTTCCTATTTTTGATTCCTCCCCTCAGTGTATACATTCCAAGCAGCACATGGCTGGCATTTACATTTACCTCTTAAATTCCACAAATAATGTTTTTCATCAGCCATAAAAGATTTTTCTTTTTAACTGCATTTTGCTCCAGTGTGGTCCCATGTACAATTTGGTCTGTAAACTCTTGTGTTTGAAGCTGATGGCCCAGTTGGGAGCTTCTGCCCTGGACTGCAGGCTGCTCCTGCAGGGGGTGTTGGCTACAGGGTGCATGGTGGGCCTCGGGCCACTTCCTAAGAGTTGGCCCAGATCAGGCTGAAGTCTTTATTCCATCACGAGTGTTAGATGTCACATAAGGTAGATAACCAAGTAGCTAGTTAAACCTTAAGATGCTGTGAAACATGGCACTTCTGTGTCAGTGCTCATCAAGGTTTCTGAGCCTTATTTAGTTTCAGGATTAATCTTTTGGTCTCTTAGGGGAAAGAGAGAGGTTAAGAGAGTTAACCACCAGATTTCTCACATTCTACCCATGGGGAGGAATCAGTCCAGTGACCTTTCCTATAATTACCTTATTAAATCTAGAGCCATGGTTCTCAACCTTCCTAATGCCGCGAGCCTTTAATACAGTTCCTGTGGGTCGCGACCCACAGGTTGAGAACCGCTGATGTAGAGGATGGGGAATGCCAAACTAAGCCCTCAATCACATCTCTCCCCATTATGGAGAGGGTTGCGAGTCTTCTTATGGGTTCTACCCATGAGGTAGAACATCAGAATGGATAACCAGGTTCCACTTAATTACCTGGATTAAGGACTAATACCACCAGACATTTGGACTTTAAGAAATCATTTCAGATGCCTTAATTTAAGGTTGAGGAAGAGATTATTAATTTTCTTCTGATTTGCTCAATAATGTGCTGACATAATTTCCTTGAGGGCTTTCAGAACTCTTTTCAAAATGTAAACTTAAGCTTTATTTTTATTTTTAAATTGTGATAATATGTTCTCAAAGTCTCATAGTACACAGAAGAACCTTGATGCCAATTTTATTTGTTTGGATACAAACTCTTCTTGCTGAGTAATTTCCATTTATGTTTGTTAATGTATTTGAAGGGATTTCTTGAAAACAAGTGACAGATGGTTCTATACCATGCCTAGCAACATTTGGGGAGGCATCATGGATATCATGGACATCTTTGAGAATTTTATGAAAATTAGAAACTCTTGGAAGAGGCAACTTAATCTTAATAAGTTGTTTAGGACTCCCTAAGGCTTGGACATGGACCTCAGTTTAATTATTTCTGATCCAGAGGATTTGAAGTGGCAGCTGGTGCCAGTGTTGCCAAATAGACTTAGTTTGGATTAACTAACTGTGGTCTGATCTAACTTTCATTTGGGATCAGCTGTGTGTTTATGATCATGAAACACTACGCAGGAAGATTTCAGATAGGAGGGATTATCAAATCCACACTTTCCCATGTGTTTAATCTTAAATTCTCTCTTTCAGTTTTATTATCATGGTCAACAGTGTTTTCATTTGAACTGTTCTAGTTTAAGCTTTATCTTGAGGATTTGTTTTATCCTGTTTTGTTTTTTTCTTCCTGTGTGAAATGCTTAGAACTACTTCCTAATAGTATGGAACAGAGGGATCCCACTGAGTGGATAGCTGGTCAAGTATTTGTTTATCCACTTTGTTTTCACAAAGGGCATTTTATAGGTTAACAAAATGAAGGTCCACATTGTGCTCTTGTGGAAGCCTGGAAGATGAGTGTGATTTTTTTGTTGTTGTTTCTTTTCTTTTTTTTGTTTGGTGTCGAGACTCCCGTTTTGACTGGTTAGAAGGGCAGGTTAGATGTTTTTGTACAAATAAGTTATCAAGCATCTGGATATTTTCAGGGATGAAGTCAGAGCCTCATTTTCACAACTGAAAAAAATTACTCTCAGCTTTGGAAGTTCCTCTGTCCTTGCTCGGGAGGCTGATGGGCAGGTGGTACCCCACCAAAAGCCCTCCTCACCGGGTCTTTGATCATTGCTAGGTACGGCACTCTGTAAGCATCTAAAATGGAAGTCTTTGAACTGAAAGCCAAACTGCTCAGCTCCTTTTGGTTTCCAGGGATGAAGGAAAAATATCTCATAGGATATGACCATCCAACTTACTGGCTCAAATAAAAATCGTCCTGACATCCACGCTTCCTGCCAGGCCTAATACCTTAGTAATTTCCATCTCAGTTTATTAAATAATAAAATTTTATATGCACACAGATAGGAACTCCTCTATAAATATCCTTCCACGGAAGGCCTAATGCTGTCATTGTACCGTGGAGCACACCTCTGGTTCACATCAGTGCCTGTTGTAACGATGTGCATGAGAGCAGGTACCGGTTTCCTAGGTACGATGTTTAATGCAACAGCTTATAGTGCATGCCCAGGGCTTGTGGGGGGTAATAGCAGAGAAAAGTTTGCTTGGTTTGGTTATAAACCTGCTAATATAACATTTGTTGGCTGTATGTTTAAAACTAATGCGTTTCCTTCCTTTTATTCTCTTTTGCTATCCCCTTTCCTTTCTGCTTATCCTCCAAATTGCTGCTTTCACCCTTGCTCCAATCAGCTTGACTCTCAGGTCAGTACTTTCAGTTTTTCTTTTAACTGCCTTTCCCTCCTAAGCTCAATTTATTGCTTGCACTTGTTTAACAAACATGTTTCTGAAATGGTTTTCCTCTGGCCACCGCATTTTTTTTTTTCCATTTCATCCCATGCGTAGGGAAGGTTTATTTTACTAGAAGGCTATATAGGTGGAAAAAGGCAAAGGAGAAGTTGAAAATAAACCACTGTCGAATCATGCGATTAGTTCTATTCCTAGATTACAAAATCAGTAAGAGAAATCATTGTGATAACTCCTCAGTGCGTTTCTCCCAAGCAGCTCAGAAAATTGCATGATGGTACGACATGAAGATGTGGAGTGCGCGAGATGCAGGATGCTAAATTTAACCGAGGAGAACAAAAGATCGGCCCGTGACACAGCAACTTAAAAGCTAAATTTAATAGGGCACATCGTTCAGACTTTTTGCTTAATAAATCACTGTGTTTTGAGAGATTTATAATTCTTTTTTTAAAGTCACTTTTGAAAATTATCAGTGTGTTGGTAACATATTGTACACACATGTTATTTCCTGACATTGTTTTGGTTTTAACTTTCGAACTTCATTTTTATTAACCATAGGACATACTTTAATTACCTAGGGCATCACATATGGAACCAAGTGTAAAGCTAGGTTCATTGTTGACTGTGTACACACAGTATTAGGAAATGAAATGGACATTTTGTTTGAAAATGCATCACAGGCTTAATTCCTCTAATGTAGGAGGCCCAAGCCAGCAAGTTCTTCTTAAGTCAAAGAAGTCATCTCTTTCCAATAACACATTAATATATAGTGATTTCTTTAACCATCAGCGAGTTTACTAAAAGATGCCCATTCTGCGGTTTGAGGCTAGCTAAATCTCAATAAAAGAAAGTCTCAAATGAAATTTATAGTCCATATAGTTGTTATTTTGAAAGGTAGAATGTATTATTTTCTTTATGGGGAGTTTGTGCCCCTTTATTCTGTCCTATCACCCAAGCCACCAGACCGATTATTTATTCTGGCAGCAAATAATTCCAAAATGAGGCCTCCTGCTCCTATACTGATTTTGTCCCCCTGCTGGCTCCCAACTCCAGTGGCTTGTAGTCTGTAGCCACTTGTCACACTACGTATCCCCCAGGGACTGCGTGAACGTCATCACCTTGAAGGAAACTCTGTTCTCAAATGTTTTCCCGCAGAGAGGGCTGAGCAGAGATTAAAAGCATGGTCCCCGAGAATTCTCTCACCAGAAAGTGACTGTAAATTTGCTTTCTGGAATAGAACAAATCTGGTGCAGCTATGTGCAGACACACAGAGTTCAGAATGGCGGGGGGCACAGGTTGCCTACCTGCATTTGAACTTTCCGCTGAGTTTTGGATCCCCTCGTTCAGTGGAACTTTGAGTCTTTCTCCTACCCTGTCTTTTTTGTCCTCTTTCTCATTTGCCTTCCCTTTGCTGCCCTTAAACTGTACCTCTTAATGTTGAAATCCTTGAAACTGCAGACCACTTTGCTTTTATGTGTCTACCTCAGGCTCCCCATTGGGATCTTAAGCTTTTTTGCCCATATTCTGTTGTGTGCACCAGGAACTTTATCAGGTAGTACGCTTTTTCCTGTTTCATGGTAAATAAACATGAACTCTGACTTTCAGGAGATAGGGTGCAGGGTTAGAGCTGTGAGAGGTTATGGGCAGCCAGTGGTTCTTTGGACAGGGGACAGCGTGTGCTGATTGAGTTTTGTAAAATGTACAAGCCAAATCTAGTTGGATGAACCATAGAGGTTAAATCAAGGTTCAGATTATTCCAGTATTATTCCTATTGCCTCAATGAACGTGGTAGAGAAAATGTGTGATCACTGTGAATAAATCTCTGGTTGTATTTTTGGTGTAGGAGGAATTGAGCAGCCCTGCCTCCTGGAAGCAAAAAAGCCAACAGAGTCCTGGAAGCTTTCTTGAGCTTTGAGAAGTTTCCAGAGTTAACTGTGCTTTTTCCCAACTGCTTCCAGGTTTACCAGTTAAAATAAAATGAAATGTAATAATTGAGTTGAATGCAGGCTCTCTGGCCCATATGCTGTCTTTATAAGGCTTACATTTGAGATACATATATGTGTATGTGTATGCATGTGTGTGTGTGTGTGTGTGTTTGTATAGATACATACCATGTATTTTAGAAAACGTGTGTCTGGTCTTCTTATTGTAGAAGTTTATAGTCTGCCCTGCTTATCCCACCTCCCAATCTGAAGTTTTACTAAGTCTTGGGGCTTCTCTGTGTGCTGTGGACTTCATGGGATGTTCTCCCCTGCAACTATTTTTTTTAAATGACATCATTTCCTTTTCAAACTCTATATGGACTCTCCTGTTTAAATTCAGGTGGAATTTATTAAGCATATATTAAGCATCGGGTTTGGTAAAAGACAAATGTCATATTCTAAACCTGTTCGTGTCTCCGTTCCAGTAAACTCCGGTTCTGTTGGGAATCTCTGAACACAAACCAGTGGGAAGATGCTGCAGTTTAACACAATATCTCTTTATTGCACTCAAGGGGAGGGTTTATGTGAAACTTGCTCATTTCTAGGAACTAATTGGGATTAAAAAAAAAAATCTCCTTCAAGATTCACTTCAAAATCCTGCCAGAGACTCAACCAAGTAGAACCAGAAGATTGGCCCTCTCCTGGGCTTCCCCAGCCTCTCGCTCATTTTAGATCCTGATTCAGATATTTCCTTGTTTGGGCCTCAGTGTCCCCTCTTGGAGAGGACGGAGCCATCTTTGGAGAAAGTCTGCCAGGACCCTCCCTGCACATGGGCATCACATGTCTGACGAAGGGGCTGTCGGTGATGGCCGCGTGCACCGCCCTGCAAACAGGCTCACGCTGCTGGCTGGCGCCTGGCAGCAGGCGTGAGCTCATTACTACAGAGTCACTTCAAACACTTCTCCCAAAATAAACTCTTTGTGATGTTTCCCCGAAGCTGAACACTGTGCTCTCAATCCCTCATTCTTCTAGCAAGAGCTGAAGTCACTCCTCCCAGACCTCAGAGCCTGTTGCCCCAAGAAATAATGAAAAACACCTTTTCCAGAGCATCTTTTTATTCTTCTGCAATTTTCTCTTTGATAGGGTCAGTTCTTTACCTCATTCTCTCCACAAATCCATATTGAGCACCTACTGTATGCTAGGCTGGGTGCTACGTGCTGGCCCCACATTTACATAGACCTGATGAAAAACTAATTGAACTGTTTAAGAAATGCTGCGTGTTACGTGAGATTCATGAAATGCTGCCTGTCACATTCTTCGTTTTTAGATCCATGATGCAGGTTGATGATAATACAAATATTAACAGAAATAATAGAAGTGGCAGCAGCAACAGCATTACAATTGGTGCTAAGTGCCAGGCACTTTGGCTATGGCATTTCCCTCTCACAGTGAGGTTGGACTCGCATTTCTTTCATATTGGCAAAGGAAACTGCGGTTCATAAAAGCTGAATATTTTGCTCAAGTTAATACAATTAGTAAGTGAAGTAGTTGGATACCCTCCCCCCAAAAGTTAATCCTTTCTGATTTACAAATTGAATCTTTTACTACTTCTGCTCCAATCTCATAGTAAAACCTGGGAGAAGGTCTGCAGGAAGGAAGCCGTGCAATTTTGTTCCATCCTTGGTTTCCCTAATGTGCTGTTCATAGAATATATTTCATGAAGTGCTTTGGGTAAAAAAGTGTGGGGGAAAGTTTCCCCCACTTTGGTTCCTCCTGTGTGATAATCCTGCCTGTCCAGCCCAGGGCAGGGGGTGCCTCTACCCCCACACCTTCCCTGACCCACTAGACTGGCCTCTAGCTCCCGGAAGTGTGTCTTGATACACCTTGGAGATGGCAGTCATATTCTTTTTTTTTTGAGACATAGCCTCATTATGTTGCCCTCAGTAGAGTGCTGTAGTGTCACAGCTCACAACAACCTCAAACCTTGGGCTTAAGCAGTACTCTTGCCTCAGCCTCCAAAGTAGCTGGGACTATAGGCACCTGCCATAACAACTGGCCATTTTTTTTTATTTTTATTTTTTGCTAATTATAGTTGTCGTTGTTTAGCAGATTCCAATCTGCCAGCCCCAGTGTACGTGGCTGGTGTTGTAACCACTGATCTATGGGCGCCAAGCCAGTCATATTCTTGAATACTGTTTAACAAATGGTGAAGAAAGAAGTGCATTAGCTCTGGCTCACATCCCCCACTCTTTTCTTGGTCGATTATCTAGATTCAGACAGGAACCCCTGAGAAAAGTTAAAATTGGTTTTTTATCAAGCCTGGATGTTCAAAAGTTCAAGAAAAATAAAGATAGAAAAAAAGAAAAGGAGTATCCCTATATGAACTTTTATTTCTCTCTCCTACTTCTTTCTTCCTCTCTTTTTTCTATTCTCTTCTACCCCCTCTCCCCTCCTCTTTCCCCCTCTTCCCCTCCCTCCTTCTCTCTCCTTCCCCCATTCTCTCTCCCTCCCCCTTCTTTCTCCCTCTCCCCTTCTCTGTCCCTCCCCCTCCGCCCTCCCCCTCTGCCTTCCCCCTCCCCTTCCCCCTCCCCCTCAACTTGAAATTAATTGTTTTTTTTCCCCTCGTGTGGACGTGTAGTTATTTAATTATTGATTTCATATTAGTATTGAGTACATTGGATGCTTGAGTTTCCATTCTTGTGATCCTTTACTAAGAAGAATGTTCTTCCCCTCCATCCAGGTTAATACAAAAGATGTAACGTATGTATTATGTGTACCTTAGAATACTATTCAGCCATAAGAAGATGGGGCTTTTACTTTTCTCATTTGCCTGAGGCTACAAAGAGAGGTCACCTTCTTTAGCTTTCATTTTGAATGTCTAATTATGCTAACTTGAGTCCCTAGCAATGCAGTTGCCAGAACTGTTCCTCTGCGGGACAGCTTCAGAGTCTGTCAGAGGCTCGTTCTCATAAATGGCCTGGAGACTGTCCAGGTGCTCTGCCGCCCCCACATCCCCGCTGCACCTGCTGCTGCCTGCGTGCCCTCATCAGTTTGTGACTCCTCCTCTGGTGATCACTGCTGTAGCTCGGGGCACAGAGCACTGCTCATCCCTTGGTCTTTCTTTCAAATTCTTGGGAAAGCCCTTTCTTAATTTCCCAGTGCACAGCTGAGACCAGGCTATAGTTTGTCCAAAAGGATTTACTGCAATTTAGGAAATACAGCAGAGACATATAAACAGAATGAAACTGAAAATTGCCTTGAGAATTGACCATTCCTAAAGTTCAACTGGTCCAAGCCTCAAAAGAAACAAAAATTCCTTCACCCCAAACAAGTCCACACGTTGTCTCTTCAGTTTTCATTTACTGCTTCGGTGTTAGCTTTTTTTCCACCGTGATCAGCAGTAGGAACTTCCACTCCCCTCAGAGAATAAGACCCCAAGACAGCCTGCAGGGGGGTGGTCCTCTGGCCATAGGGATGGATCATCCATTATGCTAGTTTTAGAAACTATTTTCCAAAGTCTAGGTGATTGGTCCAACATGGACTTTGAGCTCTGGATCTCCTCCCCCGTCACAAGAGCAGAGCAGTCTTCTCCATCCAAAAGATACTCCTTTTGTCAAAAAAAAAAAAAA